>NC_141382.1:7647565-7898469 GCF_017979445.1 Akebia trifoliata | reverse complement strand
CAATGTTTTCCTCAAATCAATAGTCAAGACTTTGGAAAATAGGATGAGGGCCCGATTATAGAAGAGGATACTTATATCTTATGTTTGGGGATACGATGATGTGGTGGTGCGCACGTAACCGTAGATACTTTTCCATGACATACAAGTAAAAAAGCATTTATGATTATCGGTGTGCCACCACTCTTTTGTGTCCCCATTTGTGTGTCTCCAGCATTAGAGGAAAAAAGAGAAGATAAAGAAGAGAAGGCAAATCTCGCATTAATTGTGAACAAAACTACCTCTTGTTTTAATATTTACAAGTTAAAAAGATTGTGATTCGTTACATTTAATAATTCACTACAAAAACGCAAGCTTTTAGTGACATAATCTTTGCGGCGGCTAAAATAAGTGCCACTATAGAACATGTTTTTGTGACCCTCACGAAAAGGAATTAGAAACCAAAACCCAAGCGCGCGAAAACTACCAAAATTTGCACGAAAATAGTCGCTCTCTGTATATCAATTTCTTCTCATCTCCACTCCATCTAAGGTTTCGATATGAATGGCTGAAATCTACCTTTCTAATAGGTATTATATCTCTCTCTCTCTCTCTCTAAATGTTGAAAAACGATGACAGATTTTAATGTTCCTTGAAGTTCTGAGCATCCAAATCATAGATTTTGTAGCTCTTTAAGCTTGGCCGAACGAGGTACAATTCTTATAACAAGATTTCTAGGGTTTTTCTTTCCCACAAATTTCATGGATTTATGGTTTAGGATAAATCTTTTGTCCTTCATCCATGTATATGTCGACTTGCTAGAAGGTAACACTCTGGTTTTCTCTCTGATTTTTCAAACTTTTTTTCTTTTTTTTTCAGATTTAATTCTATGGTATTAATGCTGAATTTCAATTACATTAGTATAATTTTGAAATTGAACTTTTGAATTTATGTTTGTATTAATTATCTAGTTAATATTATTTGTCTTAGGTCACTATTGTCCCAAACACTGTACGTTATAGATTATTTGAAGTCATCAATTCCCCATTTCTATCACTCTAGGTTTTGAAGGAATTTTAATTTTTAAATGCAACAACAAAAATATTTGATTCCATAGTGATGCATATGGTCATGATCAAAATGCATGGGTTGATTTCTAGGATTAACATAGAAGTACCAAATTTCAAGAAAATCCCTCATAATATTGTCAAATGGGTTTAGCTCACCCAAACAGTCATGCCTGGCCTATAGTCGAGCAAGGGCCCAGTCTTAATACCCATATTTAGTGGACTGTTTGTTTTTTTTTTTTGATCTTACGAACTTCGATGCAGAATCATTAAGAGTCTCACTATTTTGAGTCCGACTGTCTAGGCCTTGCAAAACACACTCCAACGCTCAAGATAGAGGGGGATTCTTGTACAGGCTTTCTTTATATAGTCCTTTTTCTTTTGTGAATCAATCTGTACCCTCAACCAAACACATTACATAGGTGATAACTCCCTTAGACACCTTTCGTCGAAGTCTTTCTTTTGAGATAGTTGATGGGAACGTGATGATTAATTACAAAATCCTTCTCTTACTCACATGGGAGTACTTTTTGTTGTTGTATTTAAAAATTCCTCTCAAAACGATCACACAATTTTCATGACTATGTTCAAACTTGGCATCTTTACTATTTAACCAAAATACGTGGCATTATTGTGGCTTCCGAGTCAGGTGTAGCTCACCATATGCTTCTGAAGCTGTTCTTTGTGCTTAAATCAAGTTTGTATGAAAATCACGTTTGAATAATATTTAATTACAATAATTGATGTGAGTAAGTTCTGGTGTGAAATATTGCAATAGATTTCAGCTGATTAAGGTTGAAGATAAGGGGAATTAAGGTTATTTTATGTTAGTCTTTCATACACAACCTAGGTCTAGGAGTGTGTCAACAATGTGGAAAGACAGGGCATCTCTAATATTGATCAAAATGTGGAGGGTTATGTCAAAAATCACCATAACAGATTGGAATATCTATATTCCATAGGTTCCTTCACTTAATATATTTGAAAATAGCCCTATTATAAGTTAGCATAGGATCATAATTTAATTTCCTATTAAATTATTTTATGTTTTTATTTGTTCTTGGTAATTTAATCGAGATCTCAGGTTCACCATTCTAGATTAATTTGCATTGTCCGACATCACAGGATGTAGTGCGGGCGTAGAATACAAGCTATAATAGGGCTGGCTACATTTGTATATGATATTTAACTCCTTTTAATAATATATTTGTTTACATCTGCCCATTGTAAATCCGCCCCTAAATAATACGATCCCCAAATATTGTCACCAACCTATATTTGTTTAAATCTGCCCAAAAGGACATTACTCTTATAAACAAGAGGATACACAAACTAAGATAGCAAACAATTTCATATTGCTGAAGATGGTGTTACAAATCTTTAGTACACTTAAACATTTTCCACTAATCACTAGTCAAGACTTTGGAAAATAGGACGGGCCGATTAATATACTTTTATTTTCAAAGAACTTGAGATTGATGGACTAAGAAAACGACTTTCTTTTTGGAGAAAAGTTTATAGGCTTGATTCCACGAACATGATGCACTGCATATAACTATGAGTCATAAGTGAAGTTGATTATTGTTGGCCTCTCGGAAGGAACCATTTGCACTAAATAAAATACGAAAAAGAATAGAAATAAAGAAAAAGGCAAATCTCAAATTGTGAGGATTATGGGTTTGACCCATAATTTCAAGATGGAATTAGGTTAAAAACTTGGGTTCTAAGATCGAGTTATATAGAAAGTTGGGCCCAGCGGAGCACCATATTGCCCTGGGCCTCCACTTTATGAGTCAACTTTGAAGATGAGGTTCCAAGCTAAAAACAAAAGTGAAGACCATCCCCACATAACTTTGAGAAAGAAAGGAAGCAGTGGGGACACCTACTCCCATAGAACTTTGAGATACCCTTATTTTCAACTAATTACATTGCTCCACTCCCTGTCCATTTGTCTTCACCCCCTCACCCTGTTTTTCTAAAGATGAAATTATCTCTTGACTAGGCCTTCTCTCACAGACTAAATGAAAATGACCTAAATATCCTTATCTTCGACTTCTTACAAAATATCTTTGAATATTCCCCCAAAATTATTCATCATCAAATAATGTACCATTAACTATAGTTTGCCCTTACAACAAAAAATAAAAATAAAATTCTGGCTCCGCCCTTGGGAATGAATATACAGCATATCCTACTTTTCATATTCTATATATAAATATATGTAAATAATTAGGATATTTATTATATAATTTTTATTATTAAAATTAAAAAAATTCAGGCAAAGGATAAAAATTTGGGTGACCCAAGATCGGGTAAGTAATCAGATATGGTTATCTACTTAAAACTAGGGTAAACTTTTTGATTTGAGAATTCCCTAAATTCAAGTAAAAAATCAGGTATGGATGCGTGTGTTTCAATTCAGGTATAGTGTCGGTAGAGGCCTCACCCGACCCATTGCCAGCCCTAGTCAATTACTAGCAAAAAGAATACACGATTCTGATTTTGAATATACAAAATCCAATTATTGAAATGTCTATTCCAAAATATTGCCACCAATCTCTATTTGTTACATTCTTTAGTCTAGAGTCTCAGCCCAAAGGAAAAAATTCATTTAAGAAAGAGGATGAGCACAAACAATTTCATATTGACGAAGATGGTGATAAAAATCTTTGGTACATTTAGACGTTTTCCTCAAATCAATAGTCAAGACTTCGGAAAATAGGACGAGGCCCCGATTACAATAGAGGGTACTTATATGCCACGTTTGGGGATATAATGATGTGGTGGCGCACACATAACCATAGATACTTTTCCATGAGATACAAATAAAAAACATCTATGGTTATGTGTGCGCCACCACTCTTTTGTGTCACCCATGCGTCCCATTTGTGTCTCTCCAGCCTAGAGGAAAAAAAATAAAGACAAGATAAAGAAAAGAAGGCAAATTTTGCATTGTGAGCTTATCTTATATTTGAAATTTGGGTTTGGCTGTAATGTTGTGGGACCCGCTTACGTGTGCTTGGAAGATGATTCCATTAAGGCATTACAACTCATAGTGAAAATTCCAAAAGGTAAGGTAACATAAAAAGTTTCGTACACTCACCACATGCGCATTGTTGTACATAACTATAAGTCATATTATCTGTACATAACCATCCAAAGTGGTCCAGCCGTTGGGTGACCAAAAAGAAAATGAAATATCAAGTAATTATTTTTAAGTTAGTGTTAGATTGTTAGATTGGGAATATCTGTTGATGTAGTGATGCAAAGGCGTGTGGAAAACTACTAATGGAAAAAATAAATTTTGGATCAAGAAAAAAGGTGTATTAGATACAAACCTTAGTATTATGGTACAATAAGAAAATCCCATGGATTATGCATAAGTACACTTTACACCAAAATAATGAGGTTGTTTTAAATTTTTTTTGTAATTTAATTTACAATAAGGATTATTAATTTACTCTGGTTAAATCAAAGAGGTTTAAAAGTAAATTTTACATTTTTTCTACATAATTTATAGTCATTTTTATCAACAACTTATGTACAACTTAAGTCGGATATTTAGATTGACTATTCTATAAATTTTTTCAAAACATATTTTGATGCATAATTTTAGAAAGCTTCATTTACAGTATTGTTTGTTGACTTTTGCGAAATTCCTGTTCCAGCACAAAATTTATTTTAATTCAAAATAAATATTTTTTTCAAGTAGAAAAAAAAAATTATATTACAAAATATCCATCCCAGAAGTACAACATTTTATAAGAAATATTAAAGGGGTATTTTAGTAATTTCAAATAACATTTCCTATTTGATAAAAGAGATTATGAAAATAGCCTTTTTTGCAATAACTATGTAGACATAGTCATAATAAAGTGACCCCAAATATTCATTCAAATTATTAGAAAGTCGAAGAATTACACCATTTTTTTTATAATTTTCTTTTCTTGTTTTGTTTTTTGTTTGGTATTTTAGGAGATATTTGAAGAACTGGTGTTGTGTAGAATTATAAGGAATTGGCACGTAAAATGATTTGAAGAGATTGAAGTGGTCAACCATAATGGATCAGTTGTGAGCTCAAACATTAATGATAAAGGAAACAAAGAATCTGATGAGGCCCATGGAAACTTTTTACAATGAAAAAGAAAAGGTTTTGAGTTCGGATCAGATTTTAATATTGAAAAACCGTGATTTGGAGATGCCCTCCATTGAAGATTTCGAATTTGAAATAGTGCATTGGAGACCAGAATATGAAATAAGTTTTTTCGATGAGTTATTGGGGCCACCAAAATATTTTAAGCCTTCCGTAAATTTCTAATAATTTTATGTAATTTAGATTTTTAATAAATAACATATATAAAATAATTATTATGAATTATTTTAGGAGTTGGAACATAGTTTAATGATCTTTTATGGATAAACTAATGATTTTCTATGAACAGATTAGTGATTTATTTTATGTTTATTTTTTCATTAAAAAATGTTATTTAAAATTTATAGACTATTGGCAACCCATAAAATTGAATCGAATCAAATTGACTTTAGTTCGATTTGGGTTGGTTTGGTTCAAGACAAGTTCACAACAACACTTTGACTAAGTTCTGATTATTTACACTAAATGAAGGTCTAATTCCAAAAGATTCCGTTCATCTATGTACTAGTATCTACAATGATGCTAAAATTTTGTAAATCGATGTAATTATGAAATCTCCTTGGTATGAATGTATATTTATTTCTCGTTACTATTTTTCTTTTTTGCCTTACAAGTCTCTAATTATATGTTGAGTGAGCTAGTTTGTATAATGAAAGAAGATTTGAGAGGTTGCAACTTTGTAAGGTGTAGAGTTCTTGATTGTCATGGGGGTCTGCTTTAACTCCCGATTGCTTTTTAATTAAAGAATGAACAATTTAATAAAATAATAAGGTGTAGGATAATATTAATTTATCCCAAGAGAAAGGACGATAAAAAATTCATCTAAACCCAATCGAATTGTGGAAGGAAAATAAGGTGCGTGGAAAATTAATGGTAATGGTAAGGACATTATTGATAAATAAAAAAAAAGATTGATAGGACAGAAACAAAGGCTAGTGTTCATAAGCGACAACGAGGAGAAAATCTCATGGTTAATGCACAAATACACTCTACCCTCAATTTTTGATTAAAATGAAAATGTTGGTTTAAATTTTTAATTTTGTAATTTATATCAAACCATTTACGCCTACTAAAGCAAAGGGGGGTAATAAAAGTAAATTTATTGAAATTTGCGAGATTCTCATTTTAGGCTTTTAGCACACCATTCATATGGAAATTAATTTTTTTACCAACAAAAAAAAAAAAAAGTTAAATTTAAAAATATCCTTCCAAAAAATGCAATGCAATAGTAAAATATTAAAGGGGCATTTTAGTAATTTCTAAAAGTATTTTCTATTTTGTAAAAACAATTGTAAATGACCCTTTGCCTACTTAGCAGATATATTCATAATAAATTGCCCCAAAAGTAGTGTTCCACGTAAGCCTCAAAGTTGAACCTTCCCTTTTAACCCTTATTTTATTGATTTTTTTGTCCTCTACTTTCCCTCGCGCAATTATAAGCACTTCTGTTTAAATAAATAAAAAAAATCATATTGATTAGGCATAAACATATTTGAATTCAATAAACACTTTTTTTAAATAAATAAAAAATCATATTGATTGGGTAAAAACATATTTAAATTGAATAAGCGCTTTTGTTTAAATTTAAAAAAAAAAAAAAAAATCATGGATAAACTAATAGCACATCCCTCTACATTTTATGGAAAAACTCATATAAAAAAAATTCAAAAATTAATTCTTTTGGATTTGATCTAAGATTTTGAAAATGGGAGGCTATCGAACTCCCACCAAAATTTCAAATTTAAAAATCAAAATTTAACAGTGAAAAATAACCTATTATAAGTTTTTTTATATATACAAAGTTCATAGAATTTTGTCCTCTACATCCCTGTGGCGGATCATGTTTTTGGATGCCACTGGATGAGCTCAATGACCCTAGAAATCACTAAGTCTAGATTTACAACAAAAAACTAAACAAAAAAAAAAAATCACCATTTGAAAATAAAAGGGGTATCTCAAATATGCACCTAAATATATTGGAGTGTTTATTTTGACCAAGAAATTGATGAGAGGGGGGCATGAACCACCATTTGAAAATAAAAGGGGTATCTCAAATATTCACAAAAATGTAAAGGGTTTCAAAATCACCCAAAATATTGAGGAGGGACGAGAGCATGTATCACTAATTTGAAAACTAAAGCGGTATATCTCAAATATTCATCAAAATATTGAGGGTATTTAAATCAGCAAAATATTGAGCGAACAAGGCTATATGGGTCTTGTGAAATAAAGTAGGGGTATCACAAATATTAACCAAAATATAGAAGGGTTCTAAATCATTCAAAATATTTAAGGGGTTAACAAGGTAAAAAGGGCATGTCATTAGTTTGAAAAGATGGGGTATCTCAAATAGTCCCTACAAGGACTTTTGATTGGGGGTGCACAATAAGAAAAACAGCAAAATTCAAGTTTTTTTTTTATTGGACACATTGTCAAGATGAAATATACCTATAAGATGGAGTTGGATTGGGAATTTTTGTATGTACATGTTTAAGTGTAACTTTGTTTTGGAGTTTGAACTATGAAATAATAAGATTTGATTTCCAATTTCTTAATCTTTGGTCTTTATAAATGGGGCTCTAGCTTCTTCTAAAATTTTCATCTCAAATTAATCTCTTCACTCAATTTCCAATTGAGAGAGTGAGAGAGACACACACACACACACACACAGAGAAAATGTCACACCTCAAATTCTCACCTACAGATGCAGACTTATTGTGCTACCTCCAAGCAAAGATAAATAAAGAAATACTTGAATCAAGCTCCATTATGGACGGTCAAATCTACGACTTCGTACCATGGTATCTCCCAGGTATAAACAAAGAAATACTTGAATCAATCCCCATTATGGACTGCCAAATCTATGATCTTTTACCATGGAATCTCCCAGGTATGAATGTATATTTCTTTCTCGTTACCATTTTTCTTCTTTGTCTTACAAGTCTCCAATTACACATTGAATGAGCTAATTTGTATAATGGAAGAAGATTTGAAAGGTCACAACTTTGTAAAGTGTAGAGTTCTTGATTATCATGGGGTTTGCCATAACTCTCAATTGCCTTTCAAGTAAATAATGAATATTTTAATAAATTAATTTTATGATTTTTTTTTCAGGACTTGAAAATGTAAAAGACAAGACTACAATAAAATATTACTTTGTGCAAAAAGAAAGATCCAAGCCAAATTCTTCTAGACCCAATCGAATTGTGAAAGGAAAAAAAGGTACGTGGAAAACTAATGGCAGTGGCGAGGATATTCGTGATGAAGAAGAAAGGCCGATTGGACACAAGCGAAGGCTAGTGTTCATACTAGACAATGACGAGAAAACCCCATGGTTAATGCATGAGTACACTTTACCCTCAAATTTTGATCAAAATAAAAAGGTTGGTTTAAGTTTTTAATTTTATAATTTAAATCAAACCATTTACTCCTATTAAAGCAAAGGGGGTATAAAAGTAAATTTATTGAAATTTGTGAGATTCCCATTTTAGGCTTTTAGCGCACTATTCATTATAATTGAAATTAATTTTTTTTTATCAACTAGGAAAAAAACTAAGTTAAATTTAAACATATCCTTCCCAAAAATGCAATGTAATAGTAAAATATTAAAGGGGGTATTTTAGTAATTTCAAAAAGTATTTTTTATTTGGTAAAAAAATTTGAAAATGACACTTTGCCTACCATGTAGATATATTCATAATAAATTGACCCCCAAAGTAACGTATCTTATCAAAATTATTAGAAACCCAAAGAATTTCACACTTTTTTTTCTAGTTTTTTTATTTTAATTTTTTATTATTGGTAATTTTCTCTATTTTATCTACTTTTTTTGGTAATTAATTTCTCCTTAAATTTGTTATCTATTTATTTTGGGATTGTAACATTATTATGTTTTGTGTTTTAGGAAATATTTCAAAAATGGGTGATATGTACAATTACAAGGAATGGGGGAGCAAAATGGTCTAAAGATATTGAAGAGGTCAACCATAATGAATCAATTGCGAGTTCAAATTCTGAAGGGAGTGCCGCGAACAACAAATCTGATGTGACCTCAATGAAAAAAATTTACAATGAAGAAGAGCTTTTGAAACTTGATCAAGCTTTTGAGTATATCGGGAATTGCAAATTTGATATATTGGATTGAATCCGGTATGACATGGGAATACATCCCAATTTACAAAATTACTCTCATCATGCTTGATGTAGCAAGTGACTTTTATGTGCTATTAGGTGAAAAAAGTTAAAAAGTGGTTACATTTAAAAATATTAATATTATGAGGTGTTCTTAGCAAGTAAAGTCTTTTACAATGTTGAGGAGTAACTTTATTGAAATATTAATGGATTTTGATGATAATAATCAAAGTGGTACAGAATTAATTTATTTTATTAATTTGTGACTTGCATTGAATGGGATATTTTTTTTCACTCTATATATATATGAAGAACTTCTATTGCCGAATTATCTTTTGCTAAAAGCACCCCAAGATACTTATTGTCAACCGTTTACTTATTTTCTTTAAAAAAAAATTGGAATAGAACAATGTTACTTTGAGCCCAGAAATGATGTCATTCTTGCAAAAAAGCAATTATCCTAAAGAGGATAGAAACAGTGAAATTTATTTCGATGGTAACTTATGGGCAGCACCAATCCATATATATATTGAATCATGAATCGGTATGAAATGAATTGTTTTGTTCTTTAGTTTTCACTAGGTTCGGAGAAAATAGGAAACTCCAATGCCTCTTTTTGCTCAATATTTGTAAATATGTTTGTACATGGTTCAGTATGTAATTGATACACTCCCTTGACAAACATGATGTACTGCATATAATTATGAGTCATAAGTGAAGTTGATTGTTGGCCTCTCACAAGGAATGTTGAAGGGAGGACAATTACATGGAACCATTTGCACTGAATAAAATGTGAAAAAAAAAAGAAATAAAGTAAAAGGCAAATCTCAAATTGTGAGGATTATGGGTTTGACCCATAATTTCAAGATCGAATTAGGTTAGAAACATGGGTTCTAAGATGGAGTTAAATAGAAATTTGGATCTTGCGGAGCACTATTGTCCTGGGTCCAGCTGGTCTACTTTAGGAGTCAATTTTGAAGATGAGATTCCAAGCTAAAAACAAAAGTGAAGACCATGGTTCTTCCTTAAAAAATTATTTGATATTCTAATCCAAATATGCATTGTTTTACATGATTATAAGCCACATATGCGAAAAGTAAAGATATCCAACTCGTCAATAATGTAAAAATGATTCAAACCGACTTACCAGGTTATTATTAGGTATTTTAAGATTTGAATGAGGGATGACCAGCCAATTAATTTCTCGAATACGGTAACATATTTTTTTATCTTTCAACCTCAAATTTTTTTTCTTCTTATGCCTTCAAATCTCGAGAGTTATATTTGAACACATCCCCACATAACTTTGAGAAAGCGAGGAAGCAGTGGGGACACTTACTCCCAATGAACTTTGAGATACCCTTATTTTCAACTCATTACATTGCTGCACTCCCTGTCCATTTGTCTCCACCCCCTCACCCTGTTTTTCTAAAGATGAAATTACCTCTTGACTAGGCCTTCTCTCACAGACTAGATGAAAATGACCTAAATATCCTTATCTTCGACTTCTTACAAAAAATCTTTGAATATTCCCCCAAAATTATTCATCATCAAATAATTTACCATTAACTATAGTTTGCCCTTACGACAAAAAATAAAAATAAAATTCTGACTCTGCTCTTGGGAATGAATATACGGCATATCCTATTTTTCATATTCTATATATAAATATATGTAAATAATTAGGATGGGTCAGGATCAAGGGACATATGAAAAAACATATGTATAAACAATGTAATATTAATAAATTTTCAAAATATGGGTTAGAAGCTTCGGATTGAGCTGATTTTTTGTGAGGATGATCTCTATGATGGGAAGATCATCCGAAAAAAAAAAAATCAGTCCAATTTGAAACTTCTAACCCCATTAAAAGTGATTTAGAATGTGGACTGTTGATTTTGTGCCAATTTTTTTCAATAATTTGTAAATCACTTTTGATGGATTTAGAAGTTTCCGATTGAGCTGATTTTTCGTAAGGGTGATCTTCTCATCATAATGACCATTCTCGCAAAAAATCAGCTCAATTCAAAACCTCTAACCCATATTTTGAAAAACCATTGTTTTTACATATGTCCCTTGAGCCGCCCCCAATTAGGATATTTATTATATAATTTTTATTATTAAAATTAAAATAATTCAGGCAAAGGATAAAATTTTGGGTGACTCAAGATTGGGTAAGTAATCAAATATGGTTTATCTACTTAAAACTTGGGTAAAATTTTCGATTTGAGAATTATCCTAAAATTCAAGAAAAAAATCAGGTATGGATGCGTGTGTTTCAATTCAGGTATAGAGTTGGTAGAGGCCTCACCCGACCCATTGCCAACCCTAGTCAATGACTCGCCAAAAAAATACACACTTCTGATTTTGAAAATACAAAATCCAATTGTTGAAATTGATAAGATCCCAATTATTCGATTTTGGGACCGTAATTTCACCGAGATTACCATCATATAAATACTAGTTCCCTTAAAATAATAATAAATTTTATTAAATCCCAAATTAATGTGACTAACAATAGTTTGTTACTAATTTCAGGTGAAAAGGGCACATTCGGAAACCAACAAAAGAAATAACAATTATGGTTACAATACGCGGGCCGAAAGGAAGTTTCTAGAAAAATATCGATCGATTTGGGCGCCACGTCACCGCGCCGCGGCTAGCCAAGACCGCGCCGCGGTCATTTCGAGGAATTTATCCTCGAGATTTTTACAGAAGCTTCGGTGGTTGTAACTGATTGGGTCATTTGAATCGAATTATCCGCTAAATCACCCCGATTACCCGAATAAGAACATTATAAATTTGAGGGTTGATTTCAAAGAAGGGGTCCCCTCTTGGGCCCTCTCCTTGCTCTCTTCTCTTCTCAATTTTTGATTGTTTCTTTCTTTAATTTTCTGTAATTTTCTTTTGAGAGATCTCTTGAGTGTAGTGAGAACATCAAGAGTGCTCAATTCTTTTTTTTTGTAAATTGTTGGGAGAGCTATAAAAGAAGAATTCGGATCGATCATCATCTTCATCTTCTTCACCTATTCTCTCTCTTTTCTCTTTTATTATTTTTCTGCAATTACAATGCTTGCATGATTGGCTAAATTCTCATTAGAGAAGTGAAGGAAGCCATAGCAAATTAATCCCTCTAGTGTAGATTTAAATTCTTGCTTGCTTACATATTTTAATTCTGAAAATTCTATTCTGATTAAGGTAATCCAACTTATAATTCTAATCCAACTTATAGCCATTACTTAGATAAGTTCAAGAATGGCTATGCTATGTGAATAATCAGAATATAAATTGGGCAATCTCCATCATATTAGGATTTTCATGAATACTTCTAATTTCTTTCAAAAATTTAATTGATCCATCTTCCGATCCATGAGCAATGACTTGCTCCATGGATTGAGTTAATTTCAGAATTTATCTACACTATGGATTACTTGCAAAGGTTACTTGACCTCTCTAATCCCTCTCTCTTAGATTTCAATCTTATTTTCTGTTTAGATTTCAATTTAGTTTCTACTACAACTTTGTTTTGTTTTGTTTTTAACTAATCTGTTTTTGTTTCTAATTCTGTTTTGGCATTTTTATCCGAATGAATCCTTGAATCCTCATTGTCCCTGTGGAACGAATTCGACTTGCCCAAAGTCTTAGTTCAAATCTTTATCTTTGCATCTTTATTGCAAGCTTTACAATCGATCAAAATGGCGCCGCTGCCGGGGACAGCGAGTTGATTCATTTTTCAATTCGGAAAGTATCCGAAATAGTTTCCGAAACAGAACCGAATGTGTTTTGCTTGAAACAAAAGCCAAACGAACAGAAAAAAAATTGAAAAAAATTTCATTACAATCCTCAGGATATCAGAAACCATTTCCAATTTGAAAAATCGATTTTTATCAAAATTTTACCGCGCTGCGGTTGTCACTTAGTGCGCCGCGGTGACGTAGCAACATTTTCTGCTGATTTTTGTTAGACAAGTTTCTGACATCATGGACATTGTAATGGTCATATTGATTTTTTTTTCTTAGTATTCTGATTTGAATAATTTTGTTCTATTCAGGTGAAGGACTCGACGGAAGTCGACGAAAGTTGACGGAAGGCGACACGTGAAATTTTTATCCACTAAATTTGTTCTATCACCAAGAAGACAGCAACTTCCAATTCTCTGTTCATTTTATTTTATTTATATTTTTTTTTTCTTAGAAAACAATTTGTATTAGGTACTTGAATTTGTATTAAATTTTAATTGTATCCGAGAGGGCTTGGATTGTAATAGAATTAGGGACGGACGATAGTGGGACGAAACTATCTCAGCCCCTCGGGTTCGTACACCAAATTTGGTGTTGGTGGCCCGAGTCGACTCAACTCGATCATCCCCCGTCTAGAACGGGAGGTAAATTTCGAAACACTCACGCATCACTCGCTAGTGAGTTTCTGTATTGCTTTTGAGTGACTAATCTGTACACATTGGATTGCACCTAGTAATAAGGGCACCCTTACGAGGATGGCACCATAAGATAAGAATCGGAGTTCATTACCGATATCTTGCCATTATAGGAAAATCAAATTCACAGCAAATTAATTAATTAAAATTTGATTAGACTGGACTCTAGGTTCCATCGAGCTCATTAAGCAAAGCTAATCAAAAGTTGCACCAATTGCACTTCTTGATCGTGAACAGTTCCTAGCGCAATCTTGCCCTGTAGTTCTACGTGAATTCAGGGGATAGACTACGTCTATTCAAGACGAGAGGTGTTCTAAGAGTGCCCTTGCTCAGCATTGTGCGCCACCTCTCCTCTGGAGATTAAACTGGCTGTTCCGATTTCAGAGATTTGGGTTGGAGGCTTTGATTAATCCTTTGAACCAGTTAGGAGCTGTCTAGTCTTAGGAACCCAGTGATCACGTGTGAATTCCTCCCTCTCTTCTGTGCAAGTCCATAGTATATGTTACAGTAGATACAGAACCTCGAGCAGATTTATATCGTCATGGAGTTTAGGAGAAAATCATTGATCTCGTGCGGCTTATGTGATAATTATGGTCATTCTCCCGAGCATTGTCCGAGTCAGCCCATGCTTCATACTACACAGGCCAATATGCATCATTCTCAAAACTCGTATTGGATGCCGACACCCAGTTCGTTCGACCAACCATACCACGTAGATAATTTGTTTCCCCAAAATTCCATACCGTGTCAGAACGAGTTCACTCAGGGTAGTCATTTTGGTAACCATGAGGATTTTTATTTGCATGACACTTCGATGATGAATCCAACCATAATTTTCCAACAATCCTATGATTCTCAACATTTCTCCGATTACAGAGCTACAGAGCCTGAGCCAACATCCACTCACTCATATTTGTCTTCTCCTCAATCGTCGTCATTAGAGTCTATGATGTCTGCCTTCTTAATTCAACAACAACAATTAATCCAACAACAACAGCTCCATCAACAAATGTTGGTAAATCATCAACAAGAGTTGTTAAATTATCAACAACAATGGGATATGGGTCAAGCCTTAGTCAACATAGGAACTCAACTAAGTCACCTAGCGTTATCCTTAGAAGAAGGAAAATTTGATAAATTCAAAACTGAAGATATCTCAATCCCGGAAAATCTACCATTCTTTCAAAATAACCTTAGTGACCAGTTCTACTCTTTTGAAGATTTCGATGATTGTCCATCAACAATTGATAACCCTGTCTCAATTGAAGTTCAAATTCAAACCAATGAGGTTACAATTCCAACCGAAGCAACGATGGAAGTTCAACTAGGTCAGCTTATTGTGCCTATAGAAGAAAGAGAGAATGGTCAATTTTCAAATGAGATAACCCATGAGAGCCAACCAATGTTTCAAAGTCCTAATGAGCAAGGTGATTGTACAAATTTGGCTAAGCAAATTGATCCGCCATCAGAGGAGATTGTTGTTCAGGAGGAATTAACAACCAATTCTAATTTGTTAGTCACACCAATTCCGACCATGATTGAATCAACTTCGTATCCTCTCCAGCCCATCATTTCACAAAAGTGTAAAGACCCTTCATGTCTTACAACTTCCATTCTCTTTGGAATATGATGATTGAAACTTGTTTTGAAAAGGTGATGACACTAAGAACTGAGGACAAACGAGGGTTGTTGATCATTTTAAAAAATCATTTCCAAGTCCTAACGATGGTCAAAATTTGTCTACCTATCAATTGGGGTGGGAAGTCGATCGTTGTGTCCGTCAAAATGAATTTTGGGAAAATTCCTATATATCAGACCTTTTGATAGGTCCGGCTGAAGACGTTAAACTTAGCGCTGCTTGGGAGGCAACCCATGTGCTTTTATTTTAATAAGTAGTGTAGTTAGGATATAAAATTTTTCTCTAAAAAAAAAAAAAAAAAAAAAAAACCTCTAACCTTAATCCCTTTCTCATTCTCTTCATCTTCAAGTCCACTATCAAACCAAATCAATGAGTGTCACTAGGACTGCAGCCTGGTCACTAATTGTTGATTGAGTAGCAGAGATAGATGTTAGCTTATATTGAGGAGAAAAAGGCACAGACTACTGAATGTTCGGATTAAGATAGGTTTAAATTTTAGATTAGGATGTTCTTAATTTCTTAATTAGGTATTTTTTTTTATTTTAGAAAGGATTTCTTTTATGCAGAAAAAAAAAACTGCTTTGAAAATTATCATTGTTATAACTTTCATTCTTTTCAGATTAGTTGTAACAAGACTTTGCACATTAATGCCCAATCCGTTTCAGGTGTGATCTAACCTTTTTATTTTTCCTTACTGCTTGCATATTGAGGACAATATGTCATTTAGGTTTGGGGGTATTAGGTTAGTTCACAATTGCATTGCATTGGTAGTTTAGTTTCAGGTTTATTTCATTGCTAGTTTAATTTCATGTTCAAAAAAAAAAAAAATTTAAAAATATTCAACACTTTCGAAATATTTTCTTCAAAATCTTTGTATATATTTTTTACATATGAATTTCAAATCTCAGGCTCATGTTCTAACTTTTGATCAAAAGTTCTTTTTGGTTATTCCTCATTAAGAAAATCATGAAAGAATTACTTTAGAAATTTACTTCTGATTAAGTATTTGGAAAGATAGATTTTATGGAACAAAAGTTGACCCTCTTTTCTGACTAGAGTGTTAGGGAAAACCTAGTCTAGTGAACTATGACTTCTTTGTCCCTTGGTTGGCTTGTTAGAAGAAAAACAGAACTGAAGTTAGTATTACTTGGACAGCAACCATAGGATTAGACTGGGTACCTTGAAAAGGGCTATCTACTTTTTGTAAAAAGAATACCAGAAAATGGTGAAGTGTGATAAAATCTAAAAAAAATAGAAAATACGAGAAAAATGTCAAAGATAGCTAGAACTGCAAAAATGAAAAAAAGAGTCCAATGAGACCAAATAGTGCAGTAGGGTGAAAGCCGTCAATGGTAAAAACGTGAGTAAACTGGAATATCACAGATAAAGCCCCTTAGAGGTATTAAAGTGAATATCCACACCTCTCACAATCCCAGACAAGATGCTTAGTTTCGAGTTAGAACTTAGGTAGAACCGACCATTCTTAACAGTTAGGAGGTGAAATCTTGTTCCTAAAAAGATATTGATTTAAAAAAAAAATCAGAAAATCACACAAGCACTCAAATTATCTTTCAAATTTTCTGAAAATGAGGAATAAAAACTTAGAACTTTGTTCAAACATAAATGACCTTTGACTGATTTATGGAATGTCGTTATGTTCACTTTACATACTTTGATTTTGATTTTAATATTTTTGTAAAATATTAGAATTTTGTGGGTATATTCTTTCACTGCAAACCCTCACGAGTCAAACTCGTCTACTAGGGGTAACCTAGGGGTTTAAGGGCTTACTGCATAAGCTAAATGCAGTCGGGAACCTCACGAAAGAGGAGTTGTTTAGATTTAAGTTTTGCTCAGGACTAGCAAAATTGAGGTTTGGGGGTGTGATAAGATCCCAATTATTCGATTTTGGGACCGTAATTTCACCGAGATTACCATCATATAAATACTAGTTCCCTTAAAATAATAATAAATTTTATTAATCCCAAATTAATGTGACTAACAATAGTTTGTTACTAATTTCAGGTGAAAAGGGCACATTCGGAAACCAACAAAAGAAATAACAATTATGGTTACAATACGCGGGCCGAAAGGAAGTTTCTAGAAAAATATCGATCGATTTGGGCGCCACGTCACCGCGCCGCGGCTAGCCAAGACCGCGCCGCGGTCATTTCGAGGAATTTATCCTCGAGATTTTTACAGAAGCTTCGGTGGTTGTAACTGATTGGGTCATTTGAATCGAATTATCCGCTAAATCACCCCGATTACCCGAATAAGAACATTATAAATTTGACGGTTGATTTCAAAGAAGGGGTCCCCTCTTGGGGCCCTCTCCTTGCTCTCTTCTTCTCCAATTTTTGATTGTTTCTCTCTTTAATTTTCTGTAATTTTCTATTGAGAGATCTCTTGAGTGTAGTGAGAACATCAAGAGTGCTCAATTCTTTTTCTTTGTAAATTGTTGGGAGAGCTATAAAAGAAGAATTCGGATCGATCATCATCTTCATCTTCTTCACCTATTCTCTCTTTTCTCTTTTATTATTTTTCTGCAATTACAATGCTTGCAATGATTGGCTAAATTCTCATTAGAGAAGTGAAGGAAGCCATAGCAAATTAATCCCTCTAGTGTAGATTTAAATTCTTGCTTGCTTACATATTTTAATTCTGAAAATTCTATTCTGATTAAGGTAATCCAACTTATAATTCTGATCCAACTTAGATAGCCATTACTTAGATAAGTTCAAGAATGGCTATGCTATGTGAATAATCAGAATATAAATTGGGCAATCTCCATCATATTAGGATTTTCATGAATAGCTTCTAATTTCTTTCAAAAATTAATTGATCCATCTTCCGATCCATGAGCAATGACTTGCTCCATGGACTGAGTTAATTTCAGAATTTATCTACACTATGGATTACTTGCAAAGGTTTACTTGACCTCTCTAATCCCTCTCTCTTAGAATTTCAATCTTTATTTTCTGTTTAGATTTCAATTTAGTTTCTACTACAACTTTGTTTTGTTTTGTTTTTAACACTAATCTATTTTTGTTTCTAAATTCTGTTTTGGCATTTTTATCCGAATGAATCCTTGAATCCTCATTGTCCCTGTGGAACGAATTCGACTTACCCAAAGTCCATTAGTTCAAATCTTTATCTTTGCATCTTTCTTGCAAGATTTACAACTCGATCAGAAATTTCTATTCCAAAACATTGCTACCAACCTCTATTTGTTACATTCTTTAGTCTAGAGTCTCAACTCAAAGGAAAAAATTCTAGTAAGAAAGAGGATAAGCACAAACAATTGCATATTGAAGAAGATGGTGATAAAAATCTTTGGTACATTTATAAGATGGAGTTAGATTGGGAATTTTTGTTTGTTGATGTCTCTTTCATAGTCTAGTGAACTGGCTCTGAAATGTTAGGGACACAGTCGATGATTTGAACAATGAAACTTGTGCAAAATTCAATGTATTCCCAATTTTTTTTTTCTTTTTTCTTTCTTGATGTTCTTATGATGGTGTGAGATTAAATCATCATTCTCTAGATAAATGCTTAGTTTTTTATCTATGATATTATAAATATATAATATAGATCTACCAAAATCCCCATAGGACTAGTGAGCCCAATTGAGTGCCCCACATCTACCTAATGTTTTAAAAATTGGACCAGTTCGTTGACACACATGATTGATCCTGTCCATCCAAAGTGGTCCAGCCGCTCGGCCAAATCAACTTGACCAAAAAAAATGAAATATTAAGTAATTATTTTTAATTTCTTCCCAAAATCAACTAACTTCAACTCCAAAATCAAGTAATTTCAATGATTTACAATTATGATTAGGTTCATATAAAATCCTAACCCAAAACAGAAATCTAGCAAATATATATAATAAATAAATGTCAGGGGCGCCAATAGCAGTTCTCTAAGATACCGTTGTTATGGTTTGGACTTCTGTACACACTTTGTAATATGACTTTAAGTTAGTGTTAGATTGGACATATCTGTTGATGTAATGATGCAAAATGCTGATGTAACATTTTTCAGTGCTTAAGTTTGGATTTGAAATATTAAATGTTTTTCCCTTTTTCTTGGAATAATTGGAAGTCTGGGGCAAAAAGAAGGAATTGGATTGAGGATGAGCTTTAATACATTAACTTCGAGTGATTGTTTGGTCAAGCAAATTTGCTCATAACCCAACACCATTTTGATATGTGGCGATGATAACGTAAGTGATATAAGAGAAATTTCTCTCTCCTACTGCACATTCACTGATCAAAAATCGTAATTTTTAGATTACAAATCTTAAAAAGTATAATGGGATCCACATGTATTATCATATTGTCAATCTAACACCATAGTCTTCTAGATTTTATATAAAAAAAAATCATGGTAAATAAATAAATTTTTTTTTTCGAGTTTGATCAATGGTGTTTTCATATTGAAGAGGGTCTAGTCTAAATTATGTGACACCCCTTGAAATGGGTCATATATGTTTTTTTGATAATCGGGTATTCGTGTAGACGGTAGACCGGGCCATTATTTGAGCTTTGCACACGCCATAGACCATGGTCTTGTCCAAGGACTAATCTTGGGGCACGTGTAATGTCTGTATATCAAACGCACCAGGTAAGTGAGGGTGTGCTCTCGCGGGTGGCCCCTGAGGAAATAATCCTCATATTGGGTATTGAACTCATAACTTACGGGCATTAACCGCTTATTAGTCCGAAATTGCCATTAAGCCAATCCCTTGGGATTAAATTGCCATAAGATTTGGCCCATAGTTCAATATATTAATATTTCAAGCTCATTCAACATAAAATTATATTAGCAAAAATTACCAAATAGTAGTTGAACATCGAATTTCCATATATACGAGTCGTGATAATCTGATGCCCCCTCTATCATATGCCCCCCTACGTCCCTGTCATAGACTTGTAGATCATTTTCCTCAGGATACACGGGAAACAAATTTATGGTTCTCTATATCCCGAGGCAAATGATCTATGGTTCTATGATGGGGGCGTATGTCAGAGGGGGGGTATCAAAAATCATTATTGTTACATTGTTTTTACATATGTTTTTTCATATATATATATTTAATGTGGTAAATTTAAGTTGCCTTCCCAAATGTCAGAAGTGTTTGAATCTTGTACAATTGGGAGTTGGGTAGCTACTTCATACCCTATCCTTAATAGATTAAATGTACTATTGGGAATTGGTCCTTCATATTTATTTGTTGTTAGGTTTGATGATATAAAATCACCATTCTTTTGTTTCTAAGGGTTGGTGGGCTTTCCACTTATAAAGGTTATTTTGGTTATTTCCAGGTCATTAACTTATTTTAGTTTTTTCCTTGTCATTAACTTATGGTCTCTAGATGGTTGTTAGTGTCTATAAAATGATGTTTATCTAAAATGTGATTTTCTCTTTGGTAGAGTGTGAGAAAACATTGAGTATCTATATGAGTATTATTCTTCTCTTATAAAACCTATATGCTCAAGGTTCTTGAGGGTGATCTTCACATTATAGTCACAGGCTTGTGACAACGAGAGTGAGATTGATTTCTTGTTTTGATTTTTACTAAACTTGGATATAAAGATTTAATAGATTTCACCGGAGAGTTGATGCTAAATATTAACCTTCATTTTTGTAATTTCTTCATTTTTGTAATTACATATATCTTATGTTGTGGTTGTTTTCTTTACTCTACTTTCTTTATTATTACTTGCATTTGCTTTACAACACATTCTTAGGATTTGATTATTGGAATTAATTACTTTGGTGTTAAAAGGGATTGACTTCAATAATTGAGTTTCCATGTGTGGGTTGGGATCTAGTCACAACATTTATGATCCGTCCAACAATCTGTTTCATAAAACCCATGAGAGGTGAGTCCAACAGTCATGGGCTGGGCCCAGAAAAGTGCCTTGATGTGTGTAAGAGGAACAAGACTCATGCCACGAGGCAAGAGTTTCTTATCTTTCTTCTGGACAAAATGTTCTATGAAATCACAATCACATGCATGAATCACCTTCTATCTTGTAGTACTATATGTCCATTTTGGGAGTTGGGCTTAGTTGAGAATTTGAAGCTAAATCTTAACCCAAGTTAGCTGGGCTTGGATTAAGATTTAGATTAACCCAACACGTTTCAGAGGGACAATAGTTAATTATCTCACACTCTAGGGGGTATATGGAGGGAAAAACAGACAATAGTTGATTATCTCACATACTAATTAACTGGCAATAGCCAGTTTCCTTCCACATGGTGTGTCTAAATGAATTTGTCTAACTGGGAGCCACTAACATAATTAAATTAGAGTTTAGTTTAAATATAACTTGAAGCCCAATCAATTAGATTATAGTATTAGCAAATAAATATATATCTACTATCTATTAAATGATAAAAGATGAATTCTGCAAGGTAACTTAACATTAAGCCACATGGGTCATTAATGTCAGAATATTAATTATGATGTAGTGTATTAAGGTACATCAAGATGCATCGGATCATTATCTTATGATTAGAATGTGTAGTCAGAATGTAGTTATATAGTTATGTAACTTCCCCATGTAATCTTTATCTATTAATTGAATTTCACCAGAGATATAATCATCCAGAAATTTCAGTTATCAAATCTTTTCAATTAAGAATGACCCATGTCACTCAACATTATAACACTCGTTCATGAAATGTAATTTGCTTATATTTTTAACATTGAAATCTAATACACTCTAAAATTGTATTGTAGATAATAACTTTTAAGTTTTCTACAAAATGGAAAATTTGTAAATAGGGATAGCGGGTCCAATTGAGTGCTCACAAGAAATTTGCAGGTAAAGAGTTGGTGGCTTCCCCTAGTGGATCAAAATTTTAAATTTATCCATGGACATATAATCAAGATGGATCAGGTTTGGATCCAAATTGTTAAGGTCTGTATTGTTCTAGATCCAATCTAAAACATCACTATAATTCGATTTGATTTAAGAAATGCAAAATATAAATTTACATTATTTGTATATTTCAATACATAATTGGTTAAGATCACTATCGGATTGGAAGGATCTGAAATTGGAACCCAACTCGTTTAAATGGGTCTAAGTCCATCATGGGCCTATAGTTAACTCTTATTATCGTTGGGACTTTAAACCATCATATATTAAGATGTAGTTGGGGAAAGAAATTTTCATGGAAGTGGAGTTCGGATGCATTCCTAGCAATTTCAGTAAATAAATTGAAGCTTAGATTTGTAGATTGAAAAGTATTATAAAAAGGAAACCAAGGTTCCTTCAAATAATATCTCTTCCCATAAGTTTCCAATTGAGAGAGAGTAATTGGTAGTAAGCTTGGTATTGGGTTATTGTTTGTGTTCCTCCAATGTCACACTACATATTCTCACCTACGGATGCAGTCTTATTGTGCTACCTCAAAGGAAAGATAAACAAAGAAATAATTGAATCAAATCCATTACCGACTGTTATGTCTACAACTTTGAACCATGGAATCTCCCAGATATACATATATTCTTTTAATCATTTTCTTGGGAAACTAATCTCAGAGGCATATCTTTGAAAATATGAACCAAAAGTTCTCTTGATAGAAAATATAATCATTTTGAGGTCTAATTTTTTGGATATTGTCCTTATAAATATTTTTAAAAACATTCATTAAATGCCTAAAATACTTTTTTAAACATCAACGTTTCCATTCTGTAATTTATAGCCTATCCATGCTTTTTTGAATAGGTGAGATACTGCTAATGTTTTAAAATTGATGTCATGCCCCTTAACCTCATACATCTCCTATAGACTAATAAAGGCATTATCATCGTCGTCGTCATCATCATCCAAGAGGTTGAAGATGATTGGTTTTGGGAAGAAATCGAGGGGTTTTAAGTCATTTTTCATATTTGTATGCGAGAAGACTGAGCATAAGGGGCGTGGGCGTGGCATCAATTTTAAAACATAGGGGGTGTCTTAAATATTCACCTAAGCATTTTCAAATCATGCTTCAAAAGGTCTTTGTAAGGATAGCATTTTTAAAGAAAGAGCCTTAGAATAATCTAAATTTTCTTTGGGGAGATATTTTGGTCCATATTTCAAAAATAAATAAATAAATACAGTATTTGAGATCCTTTTTCCTATTTTCTTTCTATCTTTCTCCTTCCCCTAACATTCTCTTCTTCTCTTCTTCAAGTTTCTTTTAATAAGTTTGTATTTTAGATGATTTTAGGATATGAGAGCATACAAGTAGAGACTAAAGAATAGTACTACTATGTTTCAAGAAAAAGAAAGACGAAGAATGGATCCCAATTGAATAGTCAAAGGAAGAGGTTGGTGGAACACTACTGGTAATATTAAGGATATTCTTGATGAAGAAGGAAGATTGCAAGGGAAAATATTTTATCATCTAAAAATAATGATGATAAAACATCTAAAAATGGCATGAAGACCAAATGGATAATGCACGAGTACATTTTACCCCAAGTTTTAGACCAATACAAAAATGTTGGTGCAATTTTTTTTTTAAAGATAAGTGGAGCCAATTTTTATTTATTATATGATTATTTTTTTATAACAATTTTTTTGCTTTGTATTTTAGGTGCAATTTCGAGAATGGGTGGTGTGTAGAATTAGAAAGAGTGGGTGGGGAGGACATTATGAAGAGAATGAGTACACCACAGTCCTCATCGATCTTAACGCATCTGTTGTGATTTCATAATTGGATCAAAGAAAATGAAAACGACAAGGACGACCAATAAAATCATCTTGTTGCCTTATAGAATCATCTTCTTCCAACCAACTATTTACAATGAACCAGCCATAACAACATCATACCTATTAATATAATACTACTAGAACATGATGTATAGTAATAAGGTGTACATTGATACACTAGAACATAGATCCATTATTCTAAGCGGCATATTCGTACACAATATCATATTATGGTGAGCTAAGTTAGAGTTACACTTGATATTTAGTTAAGAGCTCTTTTCATTCCTTTTTTCTATGCATATATGAAAGAAAATAGAGAATTAACATCCAAATTTAGTAAAAGAATTATAAAGGGTTGAGTGGTTGCACATCACCTTGTACTGATTGCACTATAACATAAAATAAAATAAAAAACGTACTTTTCGCTTTTATCTTAAAATCTTATTCTACACTTACACCCCATTAAAGAATTTACACCAATAATGAAGATAAAGAACCCATCGTTTGCCGAGCTCTTGCATATTTTTACCTTAGTTGTAGATCATAAAGCTTTGAAAATTGACTCTAAAGTTTATGAAGCTTTGGTGCCATGATTCCTCTTAGATTGTAATTTGTTATTTTAGAAAGCAATTGTATTTATAGAGTGTAAATGATTTTTTTTTTTTTTGTTGAAATAATGGAGTGCAACCAATACTAGGTGATGTGTAGCTAGGTGGACCCTAATTATAAAAGGGTCAGGATCCCCTGACTCGTAAGAATGACTAATGAAAAAATCACAAGACCTCAACCCTTTAAATGCAAAATCCAATGATTGAGATTTATCCTCGGGATAAGTATTTTCGAGATTTATGTTATCAAGATACTAAAAAGGGTCATAATAATTGATAATCTTTGTTAGAAAATATTTCCTTTTGCTTGCTTGGATAAAAAGTAAATTATTCACATTTAATTTTTAAATTCTTCACTAAATATAAATTCCTCTTACTAAGTTGACATTATGTAGGACGTGTGGATTACTTAAGGGGAAATATTCAGCACCCAACATTTTGCCCAACAATTTGCTCAACATGTGTTTGTCCTACATGAGTTAGAAGTTTTGGAATGGGCTGATTTTTGGTGAGGATGATCTCTACGGTGAGGAGATCCTCCTCACCGAAAATCAGCCCATTCCAGAACTTCTAGCCCCATGTTTACAAGTTGAAAAACCGTGGACCGTCCATTTTTTGTAAACCATTTGTGATGGGGTGCCTAACGGGACCCTTACTTAAGATACTCAAAACATTGCTATAGCCTATAGCTAGAGATATAATTTAGATCCACTGGGCCACAAACCATGGTTAGTCCGTACAGAAAACAAGGTTAGGGCCTTAAACTAAAGTCCACCAAGTAGGGGATAAATTTATAAATTTTCAGTATGTTAAGTTACCATTTTTGTAATTAAAATGAATAATATGCAATTTTGATAAACTTTTATAATTTTAATGTGCCGTTTTGATAATTCTCTGAAAGTTTAATGGTCTTGGCTCTGGTTACTTTAGGAATTGAAGCGGGACCGATCCATTAATACCCCTAAGTAAGATTCTATCAAGATTGTTTTACTTGAAGAAGATTTGAAATAAGTGAAGGTCGATTGCTTTGGTTAGAGATTTGAAAAATTAAAAAAATGGGTGAATTTGTCCATGATTTGAAAAACATGGGTTTTCAAAGCAACCGACATGTACCCATTGAAGAAGAATGTTGTTACTCTCATTGACTCAGTCTTATAGACCCTTTGATATGTTTACTCACCTGTGTGAGCAAAGACAAAAAAATAAAGTTTGAGAAAAGCTTTCATTTTTGAGGACGTCAGAACTCATTTTCACCACAGTAGTTGGAATCCTTTTGTTTGACCAAATGACCGGGGGATGCGGAGTTAGGATTATGCTGCAACTGAGAGTAAAAACATTTTTTGTGGGAGCAACTAAAAGAGAAAAATAATATTTGTAAGGCAGCTACAAGTGAAAACAATAATATGTGAGTAATAGTGGTAGATTTTTCTTAATCTCCCATTAAAATATGTTGCAATAGCTAAGTAATCCATAGACTTTGAAAATTTTTGTAAGGGCAAGTATCTCCACTGTAAATCCGCCCTTGCATGATACTATTCCAAATATTGTCACCACCTATATTTGTTTAAATCTGTTCAAAAGGACAAAACTCTGATAAAAAAGTGGATACACAAGCTAATTAAAATGGCAAATAATTTCATATTAATGAAGATGGTGAAACAAATCTTAAGTACACTTAAACATTTTTCCACTAATCAATAGTCAAGACTTTGGAAAATAAGATGGGCCGATTAATGTACTTTTATTTTCAAAGAATTTGAGATTGATCGACTAAGAAAACGGCTTTATTTTTTGAGAAAAGCTTATAGGCATAATCTTCTCAAGATATGTTGTGTAATTTTTTTTATTTTTTATTTACTTAAATTTGATTGGATGAAGTGTTATTTCATAAATTTGAGAGTTCAACTCAAAACCAATTGACAATGAGTGGAGATTCCTAAAAGCCTATAAGGAGAGAAACAAGGCAATGAGTGTCCGATGTGGGACTAAACTTAACACTACTGTTAAATAACTTTATTACTTCTTTAGAGAAAGGCTTGTGAGTTTTTTATATTTTCTTCAAAGAGGGAGCTAAGGTCTTCTTCTCAAGATATGTTGTGTAATTTTTTTCGACTTAAATTTGATTGGATGAAGTGTTATTTCATAAATTTGAGAGTTTAACTCAAAAACAATTGATAATGAGTGGAGAGGCCTAAGAACCTATGAAGAGAGAGACAAGGCAATGAGTGTCCGATGTGGGACTAAACTTAACACTATTGTTGAATAACTTTATTATTTCTTTAGAAAAAGGCTTTGTGAGTTTTTTATTTTTTCTTCGAAGAGGGAGCTAAGATCTTCTCCCCTATTGATTTGTATTCGATCGGGTTTTGAATTAGATATTTGAATTGGAATTTAAATTAGATCAATAGGATCAAAATACAAGGTGTCACAGAACCGATTTGAGGTTTGGTTCGCACTTCGCATGTTGTTTGCAAAATGCGTCAAGCATGACCATACCCTTCTAAAAATAATATAATATAATGTGGCGTATAACTATAACTTATACATGAAATGAAATGTACTGTTTTTATGCACATCCCAATAGGTATAATGGTTCCACCACCCAGATTTCATGGGTGAACAATGACACGGTCGCACTGAACAAGGAAGAAAAGTATTTAAAACAAAAAATAAAAAATGAAAGAAGGCAAATCTCGCATTATTCTATTTTATGTGAGAGTTTTGAAGATGATTCCAAGTTTAAAGCATATTATGACTCACACTGAAAATTCTACAAAGGCAACATAATATATTCCCATCCAAATATGCATTGATGCACGTATTAAAGTCCAAAAGTAAAGAGATCTTGAGGAATAACGTTTGAAACCTTTTTTACAATTACATATAAACCATTCTCAAGAGCCCCCAAATGAGATAATCAGTTGCTATATTGGGTTCCATCCAATAAAACTCAAAAAAACAAGAAACAAAAGAGGTTGCCTTCAACTGAATATCCCTGACCAACTCTTCATATTTCCGTGATATTAAAAGGATTTGAGAGAACTCAATAATCAATGAGATTCACATATGGGATAATTAGATTTCCTAAATTAGGGATTCCAATCTAGTTTCAAAAGATTACCCTCTCCCGATTCTAGAGATGCTCAGTCTCCAATTGACATATTACTCGATCCCAGTTAAGAAGATTTCATACATAGAGCATAAAATAGGTTAGACTTGATCCGAAATTTGAGAGATCCGAAAACTAAATTTAGTGGGTTTGGATCCTTGGAGTAGATCCAAATAAAAAGGGTTAAATATGGTTTAGTGTCTCTTAAACTGACATTAATTGATCAAACCTGAATCTAGGGATGAATTCTCTGAATGTAGGTATGTTTCAACTCGACCAAAAAACATGACGAACCCGGCAAGTTTGGATATGGTCTTTCTTAGTATGATCCAAATCAGATCCAGGTCTGGATCCGAAGTTTTATCCAAATCTGAATATGATTATACTTAGATCTGACCCAGGTACTCACATGGTGTCAAAGGTACATAAAGTCAGGACATGTCATGAATGTAACGAGTACAAGTCTATAAAAATCAAAGCTCTGAAATATAACTATAACAAGTAGTTAGATTCGGATATTTTTTTTATTATTAATGTCTCTTTCTGGAAGTGTTGTGACAGTGTGTACGTGTTCAAGTGTAACTTGATTTTTGGAGTTTGAACTTTGAAATAATAAGTCTTTGGTCCCTATAAATGGAGCTCTAACTTCCTCTAAATTTTTTATCTCAACTTAGATCTCTTCCTTAATTTCAAATCGAGAGAGTGAGTGAGAGATAGAGAGACTAAGAAAATGTCACACTTCATATTCTCACCTACGGATGCAGCCTTATTATACTATCTCCAAGTAAAGATAAACAAAGAAATACTTAAATCAAATTCCATTATGGACTGCCAAATCTACTACTTTGTACCAAGGTATCAATTACTGAGAACTTGTTCTGCTAAGAATCAATTATTGAGAACTTGTTCTGCTGAGAATCTCCTCGAAACATCCTAACAGAGCATCCTCCGCAAAAGATCTTTTTTCGACAAAGACACATAATGGAAGATCCAAGTTGGAAATCGAAGATTCGCATAGAGAACAATCTCAAATTTCTCTTCTGCAAATTCACCTCAAATCTCTCTCCTGCATATCCGTTTGGAGATGTGATCGTAGAGATCGGATGACTCATAGAGCTTGATAATCATATGGAGATAATCCTCGTCATCATAAATGTTAATGATCTTAACAACTTTAGGATTTTCACTTACGAGACTCATAGTAAGACTCCATTAATTTGAGAACGAGAGCGAGAACGAGAGACAGAGATGAGTGCGAGAGATAGATATTAGATCAAGCATGCGTGAGAGAGGGAGAGGGTTGTTGATATAACTAATAAAGTAGAAACGACAATTAAACGACTGCTAAAAACTGTCGCAATTAACGACAATCTTTAGCAGTCGTTTTTAGCACAATAGTCAAGAATTTAGAAAATAGGAGGGCCCGATTATGGAGGGTAATTATATCCTATGTTCCTACTTAATAGGACTGAAACTACCTCTTGTTTTAATATTTACAAGCTAAAAAGATCTTGATTTGTTACATTTAATGGTTGATGATTAGGGAGTCTTTCCAATATGAAAAGTATACTATTTTTCTCAAAAGGCCTTACCTTTAAAATGAATAGGGCTTTGAAGAATCATTAAAAATAACTAATGAAAAATTCAATATTTGAAATTTTCTTTTAAGTATAAACATAGTACATGTTATTAGAATACATATAAAAATAAATGGTTGGATTTTGCATTTACATGATCAAGAGAAGAAAAGGGAAAGAAGGCAAATCTCGCATTGTAAATCTTCAATACAAATTGATGTGGCATAGTACCTCTAATTTTTTTTTAAGTATTTCAATCTCTACTCTCTACATTGTGCTAAAGCTCTTTCGCTCCCACGAAATACAATTATAAGATGGAGTTAAATTGAGAATTTTTGTTTGTTGATGTTTCTTTCATAGTCTAACGAACTGGCTCTAAAAGCTTAGAGACACAGTCGATGATTCGAACAACGAAACTTGTGAAAAATTCAATGTATTCCCGTTTTTTTTTTTTTTTCCTTTCTTGATGTTCTTATGATGGTGCGAGATTAAATCATCATTCTCTAGATAAATGCTTTGTTTTAATCTATGATAGTATAAATATATAATATAGATCTACCAAAATCCCTATAGGATTAGTGAGTCGAATTGAGTATCCCACATCAAACTAATGTTTTAAAAATTGGACCAGTTCGTTGACACATATGATTGATCCGGTCTATCCATAGTGGTCCAGCCGTTGGGCCAAATCAATTTGACCAAAAAAATGAAATATTAAGTAATTATTTTTAATTTCTTCCCACAATCAAGTAATTTCAGTAATTTACAATTATGATTAGGTTCATATAAAATCCTAAACCCAAAACAGAAATCTAGCAATATATATAGGGTCTCGTTCGGCATCCTATGCTTTATCCTACATGGGTTAGAAGTTTTGGAATATGCTAATTTTTTGTGAGGATGATCTCTATGGTGAGGAGATCATTCTCACAAAAAATCAGCTCATTCCAAAACCTCTAATCCCATCAAAAATGGTTTACAAAAAATGGATGATCCACGATTTTTCAACTTGTAAATATGGGGTTAGAAATTTCAGAATGGGCTGATTTTTGGTAACGAGGATCTTCTAGCCATAGAGATCATTCTCACCAAAAATCAGCCCATTCCAAAACTTCTAACCCATGTAGGACAAAACATGTAGGGTAAAGTGTAGGATGCCGAACTCTATATATATATAACTGTTATTACGATTTGGACACTACGTCATAATGCGCCAAAAACGACTGCCTCTAAAGTAAGAAAAAAAGTCGTTTTAAAAGGAGTAATTTTTTAAAAACGACATACCATAACAATCGGAAAAAATGACTATTCAGTCCACACTTTGTAATATGATTTTAAGTTAACGTGAACATGTTTGAAAGGAGAGATTTGGATTTGAAATGGTAAATTTTTTATCTTTAAAAGGGGAGGTGTGATCATGAAGATTTATTCATTCTTCTTCTCTTAGTCTTCATTTGAGAGAGAGAGAGAGAAAAAGAGAGAGAAAGTACGGAAATGTCAGACTACAGATTCTCACATGCAGCCTTATTGCGCCATCTCAAAAATAAGGTGGACCACGAAACACATGTGCTTCAAAACATTATGGACTGCCCCATCTACGACTTCTTACCATGGAAGCTTCCAGGTATGTATGCATTTGTATGATGTTTTAAATCTTGTCCGAGACGGATACACAAGTCATCTCAAAGCTTGGTTAGTTCTGGCTCCAAGGAATTGTTTTAAATTTCGTCTGAGATGGGCAGGACGAGGTGTGAAAACAAGTTTCAAAACCATGATATATATGTATATGATCATGGGACATGTAAAAACAATGGTTTTTCAAAATATGGGTTAGAGATTTTGGATTGAGCTGATTTTTTATGAGGATGGTTTCTATGATGAGAAAATCATCCTCACAAAAAATCAGCTCAATCTGAAACTTGTAAGTTCATCAAAAGTGATGTATAAATTATTGGTAAAAAATCGACGGTTCACATTCTAAATTTTTTTAAGGATTATCTTCTCATCATAGACATCGTCCTCACAACAAATCAGCTGAATCCAAAATCTCTAGCCCACATTTTGAAAAATTATTATTATTACATTGTTTTTACTTATGTCCCATGATCTGTCCCCATATATATATATATATATTTCTTTTGGATATATATTTCTTTCTCATTTTTTTTTCATCTTCTTCATTTTACAAGTTTACAATCAAGAGTTGAGTGAGTTTATTTGTATGGAAGAAGATCCAAGACTTTCAATTGAAGAATGAAGTCTTTAATGAATTATTTATATGATTTTTTTTCAGGACTTGAACACATGAGAGACAAAGGAAGAGAACAGTGTTACTTTGTTTCAAGAGAGAGGTTGGAAAAAAATCCATCTAATTCCAAACGAACTATAAAAGTTCCAAATGGAGAAAAAGGGTTGTGGCTAACTAATGGTCCGAGAAAAGATGTATTTTGTGATAAAGAAACAAGGCTCATGATTGGATGTTGGCGAGGACTGGTTTTCATGTACAATGGCAAAAAAAACCTCATGGATCATGCATGAGTATACTTTACCCCCAATTTTAGACCAAAATGGAAAGGTTGGTTGATTTTTTTTGTTTTTGTAATTTAAGTTAATATAATGGTCATTTACTCTAATTAAATCAAAGGTGTATACAAGTAAAATTTCATTTTTATGTACAATATTTGATAATAAAGATTAAAGGGGCATGTTAATAATTTCAAACAACATTTCCTATTTGGTAAAAAGTTCTGAAAATAGTATTTTGCCAATAACCATTTGGACCTATTAATAACAAATTGATCCCAAAAGAGAGTATCCAAATTATAAGAAACCTGAAGAATTTAACACTTTTTTGATAATTAGTTTGTCCTTAAATTTGTTATCCATTTATTTTTGGATTGTAACATTTTTATGTTTTGTGATTTAGGAGATATTTCAAAAATGGGTGGTATGTAAAATTACAAGGAATGGGCGAGTAGAATGGTCTGAAGATATTGAAGAGGTCAACCATAATGGATCAATTGTGAGCTCAAATTCTGAAGGAAGAGATGCAAACAATAATACTCAACATATTAATGTCGAGCAGCCACCACAACAACAACATTATAGTGACGTTCAAGAAAACAACAAATCTGATGTGACCTCAATGGAAGATGAGCTACCACAACAACAACATTATAATAATGTTCAAGAAAATAACGAATCTGATGTGACCTCAATGGAAGATTTTTACACTGAAGAAGAGCTTTTGAAACTTGATCAAGCTTTTGAGTTAATTGGGGAATGTGAATTTGTTAGATTGGACTGAATCTGGTATCCACCAATGACATGAGAATGCATCCCCTATTTACAAAATTACCCTCATTAGGTTTTATGTGGCAAGTGATCTTTATCATGTGGTGTTTGGTGAAAAAAGTTAAAAAGAGGTTATATTTATAAATATTAATATAATGAGGTGTTCTTAGCTAGTAAAGTCTTTTACAACGTTGAGGTGTAACTTCACTCTTTTGAAATATTAATGGATTTTGATGATAGTCCAAGTGGAACAGGATTAATTTATTTTATTTTATTTAATTTGTGATTGGCATTTAATTTATTTTAATAAAAATGCTACTGTAACTTTGACTTGTTGTATGTTGCAAAGTGTAAATTTATATAAATAAATAAAAAATCATCATCATCACCGTCACTATCATTATCATCATCATCCAACACAACAGATTGACTAACAAATGTTAACATTGAAAATGAAGTAACAGTCTTGATTCTAAGCATGGATTGGTGGCTACAAAAAGGCCTCCATCATTGCACCTAAAAATTCTTTTGTGATTGGCTACAGAATCGTCTTCTGCCCAGTGGATGGCTTAGGGTCAAGCTTTTGTGGGTCTATCAATTTGAGAATCAAGAAACCAAAGAGACTACAAGAGGTAAGGAGATGTTATTTTGGACCAGAATTTCTATTCCAAAATATTGCCACCAAACGCTATTTGCTACATTCTTTAGTCTAGAGTCTTTGCCCAAAGGAAAAAAATTCTAGTAAGAAAGATGATGAGCACAAACAATTTCATTTTGATGAAGATGGTGATAAAAATCTTTGGTACATTTAGACAATGTTTTCCTCAGATCAATGGTCAAGACTGTGGAAAATAGGACGAGCTTATATCCTATGTTTGGGGGATACAATGATGTGGTGGCATGCACATGAAATACAAGTAAAAAGCATTTATGATTATGTGTGTGCCACCACTCTTTTGTATCACCCATGTGTCCCCATTTGTTCTCTCTGCATTAGAGGAAAAAATAAGAAAAAGAGAAGACGAAGAAGAAAAGGCAAATCTCACATTGTGAGCTTTATCTTATATTTGACATTTATGCTTGGTGGAGCATTGTAATGGGTCCATTGGGTCACTACATGTGCCAGCCATTTCTAACTTGTTACATGTGAGTCCCATGCATTTGATATACTCACTCTAAAAGCATAATGTGGAATATAATTATGAGTCGTAAATGAAGTTGATTGGTTGCTTGCATCACAAGGAATAATCTTGAAGGGGGGATAATAAAGAAAGAAAAGGCATATCTCAAGACCACTTGTTAGGAAGTTAAAGGTCTCAATTTTCAATCCCTCGTTAGGGGCCACTCTCCGGGATTTATCCCAAAAATTATGTGGTGTGTGGGGTGGGGGGAGGGGACTGACTGCACATGCCCCAAGGACTAGTTGGGTGCTCTAAAAGATCATAGATGTATTGTAATAAGATGTACATTCATACAGTACTAGACCATAGATGCATGATTCTAAGGGGCATATTCATACACAATATCAGATTATGGTGAGATAAGTAAAAGTTACACTTGATCTTTAGTTAAGAGCTCTTTTCACTCTTTTTACTATGCATATATGAAAGAAAAGATAGAATTAACATCCAAATTTAGTAAAAGAATTATAAGGGGTTGAGTGGTTGCACATCACCTTTTATCGATTGCACTATAACATAAAAAATATAAAAAAATATGTACTTTTGGCCTTTATCTTAAAATTCCTATTCTATCTTAAAATGAATAATATGCCATTTTGATAATTCTCTCAAAGTTTAATGGTCTTGGCTTTGGTAACTTCAGGAATTGAAGGACCAATCCATTAATACCCCTAAGTAAGATTCTTTCAAGATTGTTTTACTTGAGGAAGATTTGAAAGAAGTGAAGATCGATTGCATTGGTTAGAGATTTGAAAAATAAAAAAATAGGTGAATTTGTCCATGATTTGAAAAACATGGGTTTTCAAAGCAACTGACCACTACCCATTGAAGAAGAATGTTGTTGGTTTTACACGTGAGTGTGGGATATTATCTACTCTCATTGACTTAGTCTTGGAGACGCTTTGAAATGTTTACTCACATGGTGGACCTAAAAGTCTAAAAGACAAAAAATATAGTTTGAGAAAAGCTTTCATTTGATGTCTTTCAGTGATCAGAACTCATTTTGACCACAGCAGTTGGAATCTCTTTGTTTTGGACCATGTGGAGGGCAACCAAGAGTAGAAATAATTTTTCTTTTTGTGGGGGGCAACTAAAAGGGAAAAATAATATATGTGGGGCAGCTAAGAGGGAAAAAAATAATTTATGTGGGCAATAGTGGTAGATTCTTTTAATCCACCATTAAAATTTGTTGCAATAGCTAACTAATCTATAGATTTGGATAATTTGTTGTGAGGGCAAACAAATTCGTTTACATCTATCCCCAAATATTGTCACCAACCTTTATTTGTTTACATCTGCCCAAAAAGATAAAACTCTTGTTAAAAAGAGGATAAGCAAATTAAGATGGCAAACAAATTCGTATCGATGAAGATGGCGACACAAATCTTAAGTACACTTAAACATTTTCCACTAATCAATAGTCAAGACTTTGGAAAATAGAACGAGGCCAATTAATGTACTTTTACTTTCAAAGAACTTGAGATTGATGGACTAAGAAAATGGCCTTTTTTTTATATTTATCGGATGAAGTGTTATTTGATAAATTGAGGGGTCCAACTCAAAATCAATTGTCAATGAGTGGAAGAGAGAAATGCCTATTATGATATCATGATAAATGTGGGGGTCCAATTCAAAATCAATTGGCAATGAGTGGAGAGGCGTAGGAGCCTATACGGAGAGAGACAAGACAATGAATGGCTGATATGAGACTAAACTCAACACTATTGCTGGATAACTTTACTACTTGTTTAGAGAAAGACTTGTGAGTTTTTTAAGCTTAGGTCTTCTTTCCTAGTGATTTGTGTTATCATGTATTCAATTGAGTTTTAAATTAGATATTTGAATTAGATCAATAGGTTCAAAATACGAGGTGTCACAGAACCGATTTGAGGTTTGGTTTGCAATCGATTTGTTGAAATGCCCCTATTTTAGTCAATATTCACAAATATATTGGTATGTTGTTTGCTATATTCCACAAATCCAAATCCAAATGAACGATAGTTTGTAAAATGCCGAAACCCTTCATTTTTAACACATGGGGTCAACCATGCATTTATTTAATATAAAAAAGTTCGATACACCGAATCTAAAAATAATATAATATAATGCGGTATATAACTATAAGTTATACATGAAATGAATGGACTGTTTTTACGCATAGTTCCACCAAATCCCAATAGATATAATGGTCCCACCACCCCAGATTTTCATAAACATAGCTATATGTCAAATATGCATTGATGCACATAAACATAGCTACATGTCATATTTGTGCATTTTGGTGCATTAAAATTTGTTTGATCTAGATCAAAGGGGGGGAGTCTCAATACACGAATTAAAGTCCAAAAGTAAAGGGATCTGATCCGACCATGATTTTATTTTTTATTTTTTATCAGTAAGCTGAGATTGAAGGCCCCACCGTTTATATTAAATCATCACTGAGAATAGTTATGAGTTACGTCGTCAATTACTATTCCCATTAGCTCTTGAGGAATAACATTTGAATCCTCTATTGCCAATAAATCGTTCCCAAGAGCCCCCAAACGAGATAATCAACAGCTACATTGGGTTCCCTCTAATAAAGCTCAAAAAAACAAGAAACAAAAGAGATTGCCTCCAACTGAATCTCCCTAACCAACTCTTCATATTTTTATGATATTAAAAAGATTTGAGCGAACTCAATAATCAATGAGATTCATATATGGGATAATTAGATTTCCTAAATTAGGCATTCCAATCCATTTTCACAAGGTTACCCTCGCTCGATTCTAGAGATGCTCAGTCTCCTATTGACATATTGCTCGATCCCACCTAAGAAGATTTCTTAGGTAAAGCATCAAATAGGTTAGACTTGACCAGAAATCTGAGAGATCTGAAAACTGAATTTAGTGGGTTTGGATCCTTGGAGTAGATCCGAATAACAAATATGGTTTAGTATCCTTTAACCTGACATTAATTGATTAGACCCAAATCTTGGGATGAATTCCTGAATGTAGGTATGTTTCAACTCGACCGACACACTTGACGAACCCGACAAGTTCGGATATGGTCTTTCTTAGTAGAAAAGAGCTTCTACTGCCACATCAACTTTTACTTAGAGCACCCCAATCATATTACAACAATAAAGACTTAACATACAACACATATCTTGGGGTGTTATAGCTAAGTGATAGTTGGTGCGACAATGGAATCTCTTTCTAAAATCCACAAGTGTGAACTTTTTATGCTCAATTTTCTTTTGAAATTAGAAAAATTAATGAAGTCAACAAAATTTGGTATAGAGGCTTGTATTGAGGGCTAGTGATTTGTATAGTTGTATGTGGTGGAATTAGGTGAAAAAAGTTAAAAAAGAAGTCATATTTGTAAATATTATTATAAAGAGGTGTTCTTAGTAAAGTAAAGCCTTTTGCAATGTTGGGCATAAATCTTAACTTTTCTCTTTGAAACATTAATAGACTTTGATGATAATCCAAGTGCTAGAGGATTAATTTATGTTAATAATTTTTCATTGAAATTGAATGGGAGGATGATTAAAATAATTGACCAGGAATTCTTCTTTTCTTTTTTTTTTTACTTCAAATATAAAATAAAAAATGGAAAATTTTAACATTAATTGAGCCAACCATATTGATAATTTTACTAAATTTGATGAAGGGTTGACTCAAAACTCGACTGAGTTTGACTTGACTCAATTAAATTTCAAGATAAAAAATACACTGAGGCGGGTAGAAAAGTTAGGCGAGTTATTCAATTATGTCAAATAATTTAGTACAAGACCACTCTTTACTTGATGATGTGGTACTACAGAGACTCACTGACACAATTTCAACTTGAGATTGATCAATAAAATTAGACTCATATTGCCAACTCAATATTTTTAGTATAGCTCGGCTAATGATAGTTATAATGTGAATTCATATAATAATTTGTAAATTATGATGTGAGAATTGACGATAATAAAATTAAAAAAAAAATTACAAAATTTAGGTGATTAAATTTAAAAACCTCTCATAAAAAAATTCTTAAAAAGAGTTACAATGAATATTTAAATCATACAAATCAAATTGTCCAATGACCTTCTCTTTATTATTATATTGAGAGAAGGCGGAGTAGAAGTGGTTCGACACAAAAATTTGTATCTTACAAATGTCCCAACCTTCACATTTAAACTTAATATAATCATGGTCATTTTGGTCAAAACTAGAAAATTTTCATTAATGATGGTAAAATCACATTGTTTATTTTTCAAAATTATAAAGTATCCTCTCTCTTACTATAAAATCTTAAAAAACCCTTTAATCACTATTTTACATTACAAATAAACCCTTTTGATAAATGTGTTTTTGAACGTGCCACCTTCTAGTTAAAATTAAATATATAGTATAAATGAATGATAATTATATCTACACTATTTCAAATTAAATGAGTCTGGTTTAGTCATTTTTAAAAGAGTAGGAATCCAAAATGGTGTCCCATACCTAACCAATTAAGGTAAGGTGGCACCCCATTTTATGCCACGTGGCATTTTTTGGACTGATTGATCGTATGGATATGTGGACCATCCCTTGGTGAACCTACTTACCAAAAATCATGTTTTTTGACACCTTGTGTATTGTGATTCTAATCAATTAGGGAGAATATTTATTTAAAAGAGATTGAATTAGATTTGAGTATAGAAATTATTTTTCTCCTTTCATTGAATTTTGTCTCTGTTGTAAGGTTATAATTTTCCAACAAGTTGCACCTTTAGTCAAAAGGAACCCAGAACAAACAAAGTGTCGATTTTAGAAAACATCATTTTTTTTATTATTTTTCAATTAAATATTGAAAAACGTAACAGACACCATGTGTGCAGTGTTGTACATAACTATAAATGATATTTGTCTCTTTCTAGAAGTGATGAAAACGACCAAGAAAACAATTAGTCTTTAGTCCTTATACATGTAACTCTAACTTCCTTTATTTCAAATTGAGAGACTGAGTGAGAGAGAGAGAGAGAGACTAAGAAAATGTCATACTACAAATTCTTACCTAATGATGTGGCTTTATTATGCTATCTTAAAGCTAAGATAAACAACGACATACTTGAATCAAATCCCATTATGGACTGTCAAATATACGACTTTGTACCATGGAATCTCCTAGGTATGAATGTATATTTCTTTCTCATTACTATTTTTTTTCTTTGTCTTACAAGTCTCTAATTACATGTTGAGTGAACTAGTTTCTATGATGGAAGAAGATTTGAGAGCTCACAACTTTGTAAGATGTAGAGTTCTTGATTGTCATGGGGGTTTGCCTTAACTCTCGATTGCTTTTAAATTAAACAATGAACATTTTAATAAACTAATTTTATGATTTTTTTTTCAGGATTTGAAAATGTAAAAGACAAGACTACAGAACAATATTACTTTGTTTTAAGAGAAAGGATGACAAAAAATTTGTCTAGACCCAATCAAATTGTGAAAAGAAAATGAGGTGCGTCGAAAATTAATGGTAATGGTAAGGATATTCTTGATAAAGAAAAAAGACCGATAGGACAAAAGCAAAGGCTAGTGTTTATAAGCAACAACGACGAGAAAACCCCATGATTAATGCACGAGTACACTCTACCATCAATTTTTGATCAAAATAAGAAGGTTGGTTTAGGGTTTTAATTTTGTAATTTATATTAAAACATTTACTCCAACTAAAGCAAAGCAGGGTAATAAAAGTAAATTTATTGAAATTTTTGAGATTCACAATTTAGGCTTTTAGCACATTATTCATTATGATTGAAATTCAATTTTTTTACCAACAAAAAAAAAAAAATTAAGTTAAATTTAAAAATATCCTTTCAAAAAATGCAATGTGATAGTAAAAATTAAAGGGATATTTTAGTAATTTCAAAAAATATTTTCTATTTGGTAAAAAAAAATTGAAAATGACACTTTGCCAACTATGGAGATATAATCATAATAAATTAACCCCCTAAAGTAGTGTTCCACATAAGCCACAAAGTTGGACCTTCCCTTTTAACCCTTATTTTATTGATTTATTTCTCTTTTACTTTCCCTCACGCAATTATAAACACTGTTGTTTAAATAAAAAAACAAAAAATCATGGATAAACTAATAGCACGACCCTCTACATTTCATGGAAAAATTCATATAAAAAAATTCAAAGAAAAATTCTTTTGGATTTGATCTAAGATTTTGGAAATGGAAGGCTATTGAACTCCCACCAAACTTGCAAATTTAAACATCAAAATTTAACGGTGACACAAACCCTATTTTAAGTTTTTTTATATATACAAATTTCATAGAATTTTGTCCTCTACATCCTTGTGGCATTGGATCAAGTTTTTAGATGCCATAGGGTGAGCTCAATGACCCTAGCAATCACTAAGTCTAGACTTACAACAAAAAACTATAATAAAAAAAATCACCATTTGAAAATAAAAAAAGTATCTCAAATATGCACCTAAATATATAGGAGTGTCTATATTGTCCAAGAAATTGATGAGAAGGGGGCATGTACCACCATTTGAAAATAAAAAGGGTATCTCAAATATTCACCAAAATGTAAGGGGTGTAAAAATCACCCAAAATATTGAGGAGGGAGGAGAGCATGTATCACGGATTTGAAAACTAAAGCGATATATCTCAAATATTAATCAAAATATTGAGGAGGGGGCAACAAGGCTAAGGTCATGCGAAAAACAGTAGGGGTATTACAAATATTAATCAAAATATAGAAGAGTTCTAAATCATCCAAAATATTTAAGGGGGGGGAACAAGATAAAAGGGGCATGTCATTAATTTTGAAAAGATGGGGTATCTCAAACAGTAGGACATACACACACACACACACAAAAAAGGACTTTTGATTGGGGTGCACCATAAGAAAAACAGCAAAATTCAAGTTTTTTATTTGGACAAACAGTCAAGATGATAAGCCGTTATTATGGTGGACCTAAAGCCCTGAAATATAACTATAAGATGGAGTTAGATTCGGAAATTTTGTTTGTTGATGTCTCTTCGTTGGAGTGATGTGTGTACATGTTCAAGTGTAACCTGGTTTTAGAGTTTGGACTTTGAGCAATGTACTTTAACCTTCAAACCAAAGGAATGAGAGAGGATTTTTTTACCTAAAAGAACAGAAAAATCTAGAATTAAGGTTAAAAAAAATAGTTTACAAAAGAAGATGGATTTTAGGAAAAAAAAATGAAGGCCTTTTGGGGTCAGATTGGAAAATGAGGGTATTTGGTTATTGTTTGTTAGTTTGCAAAAGAAGAAAAATATCAAAAGGGGCATATAGTTTGGAAACACATGGATGTACCACCATTTGAAAATAAAAGGGGTATCTCAAAAATATTCACCAAAATGTAAGGGGTGTCAAAATCACCCCAAAATATTGAGGAGGGAGGAGAGCATGTATCACGGATTTGAAAACTAAAGCGATATATCTCAAATATTAATCAAAATATTGAGGAGGGGGCAACAAGGCTAAGGTCATGCGAAAAACAGTAGGGGTATTACAAATATTAATCAAAATATAGAAGAGTTCTAAATCATCCAAAATATTTAAGGGGGGGAACAAGATAAAAGGGGCATGTCATTAATTTTGAAAAGATGGGGTATCTCAAACAGTAGGACACACACACACACACACAAAAAAGGACTTTTGATTGGGGTGCACCATAAGAAAAACAGCAAAATTCAAGTTTTTTATTTGGACAAACAGTCAAGATGATAAGCCGTTATTATGGTGGACCTAAAGCCCTGAAATATAACTATAAGATGGAGTTAGATTCGGAAATTTTGTTTGTTGATGTCTCTTCGTTGGAGTGATGTGTGTACATGTTCAAGTGTAACCTGGTTTTAGAGTTTGGACTTTGAGCAATGTACTTTAACCTTCAAACCAAAGGAATGAGAGAGGATTTTTTGACCTAAAAGAACAGAAAAATCTAGAATTAAGGTTAAAAAAAATAGTTTACAAAAGAAGATGGATTTTAGGAAAAAAAAAATGAAGGCCTTTTGGGGTCAGATTGGAAAATGAGGGTATTTGGTTATTGTTTGTTAGTTTGCAAAAGAAGAAAAATATCAAAAGGGGCATATAATTAGTTTGGAAACACATGGATGTACCACCATTTGAAAATAAAAGGGGTATCTCAAAAATATTCACCAAAATGTAAGGGGTGTCAAAATCACCCAAAATATTGAGGAGGGAGGAGAGCATGTACCACTGATTTGAAAACTAAAGCTATATATCTCAAATATTCATCAAAATATTGAGGGAGGGGGCAACAAGGCTACATGGGTCTTGTGAAAAACAGTAGGGGTATCACAAATATTAACCAAAATATAGAGGGGTTCTAAATCATCCAAAATATTTAATGGGGCAACATAAGAAAAACAGTAAAATTCAAGTTTTTTATTGGACACATTGTCAAGATGAAACATAACTATAAGATGGAGTTAGATTGGGAATTTTTGTTTGTACCTCTTCAAGTATAACTTGGTTTTGGAGTTTGAACTTTGAAATAATGGGATTTGGGACTCTATAAATGAAGCTCTAGCTTCCTCTAAAATTTCCATCTCAACTTACGTCTCTTCCCTTAATTTCCAATTGAGATAGTGAGTGAGAGAGAGACACACACACATAGAAAATGTTAGATTACAAATTCTTTCCTAATGATGTAGTCTTATTGTCCTATCTCAAAATTAAGATAAATAAAGAAATACTTGGATCAAATCCCATTATAGACTGCCAAATCTATGATTTTGAACCATGGAATCTCCCAAGTATGAATGCATATTTTTTTTTCGTTACTATTTTTCTTCTTGATCTTACAAATCCCCAATTACATTTTGAGTGAGCTAATTTGTATAATGGAAGAAGATTTGAGAGATCACAACTTTGTAAGGTGTAGAGTTCTTGCTTGTCATTGGGTTCTGCCTTAACTCCCGTTTGCCTTTTAATTAAAGAATGAACATTTTAACAAACTAATTTTTTTTTTTTTTTAGAGTTTAAAAATGTAAAAGACAAGAATGCAGAACAATATTACTTTGTTCTAAGAGAAAGGTCTAATCCAAATTCTTCTACAACCAATCGAATTGTGAAAGGATAAAGAGGTTTGTGGAAACTAATGGTAAAGTTAAGAATATTTGTGATGAAGAAGAAAGGCTGATTGGACACAAGCGAGGGCTAGTGTTTGTGAAGAACAAGAAAGAGAAAACCCCATGAATAATGCAAAAGTACACATTACGCTCAATTTTGGATCAAAATAAAAAGGTTGGTTTAAGTTTTTAATTTTGTAATAGTAAAATATTAAAAGGGGTATTTTAGTAATTTCAAAAAGTATTTTCTATTTGGTAAAAAATTTGAAAATGACACTTTGCCTACCACGTAGATATATTCAAACAAAGTAACAAATCATATCAAAATTATTAGAAACCCTATGAATTTCACACTTTTTTTTCTACTTTTTTTATTTTTATTTTTTATTATTGGTAATTTTCTCTATTTTTTCTACTTTTTTGGTAATTAATATGTCCTTAAATTTGTTATCCATTTATTTTTGGATTGTAACATTTTTAGGTTTCATATTTTAGGAGATATTTCAAAAATGGGTGGTATGTAGAATTACAAGGAATGGGCGAGCAAAATGGTCTAAAGATGTTGAAAAGGACAACCATAATGGGTCAATTGTGAGCTCAAATTCTGAAGGAAGAGATGCAAACAATAATGCTCAATATATTAATGTCTAGCAACTACCACAACAACAGCATTATACTGATGTTCAAGAAAACAGCAAATCTGATGTGACAGTGGATTATCTTTGCGATGAAGAGAGGTGGGACATTTTTCATAATGATAACTCTGGGGGCCCACCAAAATACAGTCCCCCCATCCAACACACACACACACAAGGACTTTTGATTGGGGAGAGGACATCAAACATTTGCACCATAAGAAAAACAGCGACATTTAAGTTTTTTATTGGACACATAGTCAAGATGATAAGCCGTTATTATGGTGGACCTCAAAACTCTGAAATATAACTATAAGATGGATTTAGATTCCGAATTTTTGTTTGTTGCTGTCTCTTTCTAGAAGTGACGTGACAGAGTTCAAGTGTAACTTGGTTTTGGAGTTTGAACTTTGAAATAATAAATCTTTGGTCTTTATAAATGAAGTTCTAACTTCCTCTAAAATTTTCATCTCAACTTAAATCTTTTCCCTTAATTTCCAACTGAGAGAGTGAGTAAAAGAGAGAGAGAGATTAAGAAAACGTCTGACTACAAATTCTTACCTAATGATGTAATCTTATCGTGTTATTTCAATGCTAAGGTAAATAAAGAAATACATGAATCAAATCCCATTATGGATTGTCAAATCTACGATTTTGTATCATGAAATCTTCTAGATATGAATGTATATTTCTTTCTTGTTACTATTTTTCTTCTTTATCTTACAAGTCTCCAATTACATGTTGAGTGAACTAGTTTGTATAATGGAAGAAGATTTGAGAGGTCACAACTTTGTAAGGTGTAGAGTTCTTGATTGTCATGGGGGTTTGCCTTAACTCTCGGTTGCCTTTCAATTAAAGAATGAACATTTTAATAAACTAATTTTAAGATTTTTTTTTTCAAGACTTACAAAGGTAAAAGAGAAGATTACAGACCAATATTCATTTGTTCTAAAAGAAAAGATGATAACAAATTCGCCTACACCCAAACAAACTGTGAAAGGAAAAAAAGAGATACGTTAAAAATTAATGGTAATGTTAAGGATATTCTTAATGAAGAAAAAATATTGATTGGACATAAACAAGGACTAATGATCACAGGCGACAATGGCGAGAAAACCCCCTGGTTAATGCACTAGTATAGTCTACCTTCAATTTTTTATCAAAATAAAAATATTGATTTAAGTTTTTAATTTTGTAATTTAAATCAAACCATTTACTCTTATTAAAAGCAAATGGGGGTATAAAAGTAAATTTATTGAAATTTGTGAGATTCCTGTTTTAGGCTTTTTGGCACACTATTCTATGTAATTGAAATTAATATTTTTTGCCAACTAGGAAAAAAAACTAAGTTAAATTTTAAAATATCCTTCCCAAAAATGCAATGTAATAGTAAAATGTTAAAAGGGTATTTTAGTCATTTTAAAAAAAATTTCTATTTGGTAAAAAAAATTGAACATGACACTTTGCCTACTCTGGAGATATATTCATAATAAATTGACCCCCAAAGTAGCAATTATTAGAAACCCAATGATTTTTATTTTTAATTATTGGTAATTTCTCTTTAAATTTGATATCCATGTCTTTTTATTGTTATACTTTCCTTTATGTTTGGTATTTTAAAAGCAATTCCAAGAATGGGTGTTGTGTAGAATTAGAATGAGTAGGCATTCAAAATGTTCTGAAGAGAATGAAGTGGTCAATCATTTGGAAGAAAGAAATGGAAAACGACAAAGGCGATTTGACGAAGCAAATAAATTTGAGCAACCAAAAGAACAACAACAGCATCATACTGATGATCAAGGATACATTGAATCAAGCCTGACCTCCATGGATTATTTTGATGATGAAGATGAACGTTTGAATCCAAAACTCATATCAATCTTATAAAACAGCAATTATTTAAACTTTTCGGGGCAAGGCCAATCTATTACCCTGGACCACCTGCTTATTGGGTCCATTCTAAATTTCTGATCAGACAAATATTTGGTTTATATTTGTTTGCATGTTATTTCGATTTCGGTCAACATTTCTCACTTTGTAATTAATCAAGCTTGGATTCAGTAATCATTAGGCAGGGTTTAATTTGGGTAAATATATTCTAGATACTTTCGTAAAAAATTTGGGAAAATTTAAAAAAAATATATACAAATGATGTTTTTAAATTTCTTATCAAAATCCATTATCTTCAACCTCCTTAAAAAATCTTCGTATCTTGTTCTTGAGATTTGAGTGTGAAAGAAAATAAGTTTTTTGAGTGTGGGGGGTAAAAATTTAACACATATTTAGTTATTCATAATTATTTATTCGGATTATAAATCTATCTCCAACCGTGTTGATGAATTGGATCAGACCCAAAATCTGATCCATTTGTGATCCAATAACTTGAGTCCATGACTCTAGGCCAAGGATTTGGACTCCAATAAGGATCCAAACCGACTAGAATCTGCTAGGGACCCTATCCAATTTGGGTTCTAATTAGGGCCTTGAAGTAAGCCAAGTGGACTGACTCCATTGAATTTTAAGTTGACTCTGTATGTATACTGTTAGGTGTGCAACTTGATCCGATTTAAACCAATAACTGAACCAAACCGATAGCTTTGGGGTGGTTTGGAACAAGTTGTGGTTCGGTTCGGGGTTACAAAAATGGAGAACCGATCAAATTTGATTTGATTATTGGATCAAAACTTATATAAAACCGAATCCTTATGCAATAAATAAATATATATGTATATAATAATTATTATGAATTATTTTAGGAGTTAGGATATAGATTAATGATTTTTTATGGATAAGCTAATGACTTTTTATGGATAGATTAGTGATTTATTGTATAAAACTTTATATTTATTATACGTTTGTTTGTTTTGTTCATTAAAAAATGTTTCTTACAATTTATAGAATATTGCAACTCACATACCAAAAATCATAGTGTTTGATAACTTGTATCCACTAGATCTAAGCTTTTGAAAAAAAAATTAAATCCAACATTTAGAAATTATTCTTAAAACAATGCTATAATCAATGGATGCACATCACCAATTAAACTAATCTTTTGTGTATAGATTCACCAAGGGATGGACCACATATCCACAAGGTCAATGGGTCACCAAAAATGCCATGTGGCATAAAATGCATTGCAAACTAACCTTGGTTAGGAATAACCTTGGTTAGGAATGGGACACCGTTTTGGATCCCTACTCTAAATCTAAATTTAAATCATTGTTCTTGACCCATAATTTAAGAATGGGACACTGTTTTTGACCCATAATTTAAGATGGAATTAGAAATTTGGGTTCTAAGATGGAGTTATGTTAGAAATTTGGGTTTGGTGGAGCATTCTAGTGGGTCCATTGGGTTACTACATGTGCCAGCCATTTCTAATTTGTTACATGTGGGTCCCATGCATTTGATATACACCCTCTAGAAGCAAAATGTGAAATATAACTACTAGTCATAAATGAAGTTGATTGATTGCTTGCATCACAAGGAATCTTGAAGGGGGATGATGACTAGGAGCTGAAAGAAAGAAAGAAGGAAAAGAAGAAGAAAAAAAAAAAAAAAGGCATATCTCAAGATCACACATTAGTAAGTGAAGGTCTCAATTTTCAATCCCTTGCTAGGGGCCACCCTCGGGGATTTATCCCAAAAATTATTTGGTGTGTGCGGTGGGGGAGGGGACTGCACATGCCCCGAGGATTAGTCGGGTACTCTAAGAAGCCCATATGAGTCGATTTTGAAAAATAAAATGTCTAGAAAATAATTTGATGTTTCCCCAAAATATTTGATATACTCCTCCAAACATGCATTGTTGCACAAGATTGTAAGTCATATCTGTAAATATTGGTGTAGTAAATTTTGTTTAATCTAGACCGGATGTGTGAAACCTTAATACATGAATAAACTCGAAAACTAAAGATGTCAAACTCGACAATTATAAAAAAATGATATGAATTGAAATTATTACTCTCTTGATTTTGTTGTGTATGTGAGCCACTTTGTTTCTAGAAGGTTGTTATTATATATTCTATGGTTAGTAAAAGATTTTTAGTTGAATTGATTAATTTTACTATTTTAAAAACTCTAGTATTTCGATTTTTTTTTACTATTTACTGTGAGAGTAAATAGTAGATATACATTAACACTTTGTTTGGATTGAGAGAAATGGAGAGAAAAGAAACTTAATTTCTCTCCTCCATGTTTGGATTTACAAGAGAGAAATTAGAACGACTGTAGAGTTTTAAAATATCTTAAAAGAGATCTTGGGGTAGAGTTAGAATTATAAAATATTTTAAATTGGTTTCTCTCCACTTTTGGAGAGAAAGAAAAGTCACATTTTCTCCTCTTCTCCCTTGTCCAATTCTTTTATCTTCTCTCACCACTTAACTATCCAAACAAGCGAAATGGAGAGTAACTCATTTATTTTTTCTCCTCTTCTCTCTTTTTCTCTCAATTCAAAGACAGTGTAAAAATCTTGCTTACAAAAAAAGCATTAAAACATGAAGTCTTTCGACATGGATTCTTGATTTTAATGATTATTATGAATATTCAAAAATACAATATGGGCATGTTCTTAAATATAAAAGTAAGAGACTTACCAAGTTTTGTTTCATCAAATCCTAAAAGCGGTTTAAATTGTCGCCGTTAAATCAAAAAGATCATCCAATAATCATATAATAATATCCTAATCATATAAAACGAAAAGAAAAGCCTTATTTATTATAGTCTCGGCAAGAAGAAAGCTAAGAGGAGAATATTCTGTTGCTAGTTGTTTGAGTTGTTATGTTAATGCAGTCATTATAGCGATAAAGAAAGTCGTTCTGCCCGGGGCTTAAGCTCAATTACATCGACCCTTCACTGCACTCGACTTGAAAGTGCTGAAAGGGAGTCACAAGCCTTCTTCCTTGAATCCATAATAAGGAGCTACCTATGCGTCATATCCTTAGGGTACTAAAGCCATTCCAATTGGACCACTCTACAAAGAAGGTCCCTTCCTTACACTCGACTTAAACAACCTTCGGCACACAAAATCAACCCACTCTGGGTCTTCACCCGCAAAATTAAGGCTTTCATCTAAGATAATTAGCTTCTCGGGGAGTGGTCTATCACCAAAAATATTAATAACATCCTCGGGAATTATACTTTGATGACATGAAAGGTAAATAAAGCTTAACATAACTTAACTAAATAATCTAAATACAGATAAGTATAAGGAGTAGAAAACTTTTATCTTTGTAAATCTAATCAAAGGAAAAAAGTCATTGCCGTGACTTGATCCGACAGTAGCAACTAAATGAATAGATCTAGTCTCTTTCGAAACAAGGGATCCCAAAAGAGCTCAATTACATAGACCCTCAACCCCTGAGGTGTTGATCACTGATCCTGACCCATCAATCTCCTATCATTGCTATCTTGTGCGCGAAGGGTTGCCCATGCTCCTAATTAAGTCAATCCGGGTCTTCCATCTTTTATTTTAGGTTTCGACTCAATTGGCTGTCTTCTCTGATTGGCGAACATCAAAGGAAAAGAAGGTGGAGGGGACGGGCTGTGAGGGCCTTAGGGGAGGTCCCAATTGTTCATAATAGAGTGAGATTCACGGCTTGACTTTCATTTTTGTACCGGATTAGGGGGGGGGGTAATATAATTTGTAACGAAAATCATAATTTAATGAACTTGCTCTAAAAGTTTAAGGATACAGTCGATGATTTGAACAACAAAACTTGTGAAAAATTCAATGTACTCCCATTTTTTTTTTCTTCCCAAAATCAAGTAACTTTAGTTGTTTACAATTATGATTAGGTTCATATAAAATCCTAAACCTAAAACATAAATCTAGCAATATATATATATATATATATATATATATACATAAAATAAGTAAAAGTCAGGGTGCCAATAGCAGTCCTTTAAAAAAACAGCCAAAGTCAACTTCAATGGACATACAATCGGATACCACCATTATGGTGTGGACTTTTGAGTACAAGCTTTGTAATATGACTTTAGGTTAGTGTTAGATTGGAAATATCTCTTGATGTAGTGATGCAAAACGCTGATGTAACATTTTCAAGTGCTTAGGTTTGGACTTGAAATATTAAAAATTTTCATTTCTATAAAAGGGGAGGCTTGATCCTCAAGATTTATTCATTCTTCTTCCCGTAGTTTCCATTGGAGAGAGAGAGAGAGAGAGAATGTTGCCCTACAAATTCTCACCTAGTGATGGCGATTTATTGCGCTATGTCAAAGCTAAGGTAAACGGGGAAAATTTTGAATCAAACCCTATTGAGGACTGTCATGTCTACGAGTCTGAACCATGGAAACTCCTAGGTATGTATGCATTTTATGTGTCTACGTATGTACATGTGGATACGTATATTTATGTTTTGTTACTATTATTCTTCTTCTTTTGTCTTACAAATTTTCAATGACATGTTGAATGGGCTGATTTGCATAATGGAAGAAGATCCAAGAGGTCACACCTTTGTAAAATAGTAGAATTATTATTGTTTCTAGTGGATTGAGAGTCTACTTTAACCCCGATCCTATTACCTTTCAATTAAAGAATGAAATCTATAATGAATTACTTTTATGATTTTTTCACGACTTGAACATATATGTGAGAGACAATAACACAGAACAATATTACTTTGCTCATAGAGAAATGTCTACGCCAAATTCTTCTAGACCCAAACGAAGTATAACAGGAAAAATAAGTGTGTGGAGAACTAATGATGGAAATAAGAAAATTTTGAATTAAGAAAAAAAGCGTATTGGATACAAGCAAGGGCTAGTGTTTGTGTCCGATAAGAAAACCCGACGGATCATGCACGAGTACACACTTCACCATAATAATAAGGTTCTTTTAATTTTTTTGTAATTTAAATTACAATAGGGGTCATTAATTTACTCTAGTCAAATAAAAAAGGTTTAAAAGTAAATTTAATATTTTTTCTATACTACTTATAGTCATTTTTATCAACAACTTATCTACAAATTAAGTTGGATATATAGATTGACTACTTTATAAATATTTTCAAAATATATTTTGATACATAATTTTAGAAAGCCTGATTTATAATATTGTCTATTGACAGTTGTGAAATTCCCGTTCCAGCACACGATTCATTTTAATTATAAATATTTTTACCAAGTAGGAAAAAAATATATTATATTACAAAATACCCATCCCAGAAGTACCTTATTTAATAAGAAATATTAAAGGGGTATTTTAGTAATTTCAAATAATATTTCCTATTTGGTAAAAGAGATTCTAAAAATAGCATTTTACCAATAACTATGTAAACCTATTCATAATAAATTGATCCCAAAAAGAGTATCCATTCAAATTATTAGAAAGATGAAGAATTACACCCTTTTTCTAACTTTTTTTGTTTTTGTTTGTTCTATATTTAGTATTTTAGGAGATATTTGAAGAACTGGTGTTGTGTAGAATTAGAAAGAGTGGGCACGCAAAATGGTTTGAAGATATTGAAGTAGTCAACCATAATGGATCAGTTGTGAGCTTAAACATTAATGTTAAAGGAAATAGAGAATCTGACGTGGCCTTCACGAAAAATTTTTACAATGAAGAAGGAAAGGTTTTGAGTCCGGATTAAAACAATGATTTGGAGATGCCCTCCATCAAAGATTTAGAATATGAAATAGTGCCTTTGAGCCCAGAATATCAAATAATTGGTTTCAATGACATATGGGGGCACCAAAATATTTGAAGCTTTTTGTAAATTTCTAATAAATTTATGTAATTTACATTTTCAATATACATATTGTAAAACCCCAAGTTTTCAATTCGTATCTCGAAGAAAAATAAATAGTGTAATTTTGAGAAAACCTTGAAAGTAGGACTTAAGGGTAAAACTTTAGGATGTTTCTGATCATTTTTAATAGAATTTGACCTTACCATTGAATTCAAAATGATCAAAAAACATACTTTAGCCTATAAGCACGCTCAAATGCGAATCCTAACAGAGAAGTTGTAAAATCTTCGATTACTGAGTCGGATCAAGTTAAAATAGTGACTTTTTGCCAGAGTAAGAATTATTAAGATTCGATTATACCATTGGATTTGTAATGAAATTTTTTTGAATATGGACTACTTATTTTTCATTTTTGAAGCCCAAAAAGTCGAATTATCGTAAAAAACGAAAACGACATTAATTTTAGAGTAACATCGGGCCAAAAATGTAAATTTTTATTAGAAATATAATTTGCAGAAATTGACCATACCATTAGATCTAGAATGAAAAATTATGTGAAATAGAGTATTCATTCGTCCATTTTGGAATCCAGATGGTCAAGTTATCGTCGATCAAAACAATAGGGGAAATACCGATTTTGTCCCAAATTTTATATAAATAAATTTTTTTATATTTTTTAATTCATTGTCATCCCTAACTCGTTTAAAAACCAGCCAACAAAATAACAAATTTTTTTTTATTTCTTCTGATCTTCCACCTCAGATCTCTCGCAAATAGCTCGCCGTCGACGACCGACGCAGAAGGGAGAAACATCCGCAGTCACGTTCTCTATTAAATCCACCCAACCTCTTTCCATTTCACTTTCTTTTTCACCCCGTATCGTCAAAAATCAGCTATATTTTTATACGGGAATTTCGAAACTTAACCCTAGATTTCATTCGTTTCGGGATCAAACCGCCCTCCGCTACAGAAAGGAGAAAAGACGATGGCGTCGAGATCTTCGAAACCACCGGGTCAAATTTCAAAATCAATCATCTCGAACTTCGAGTCATCTCGATTTTCGCGCACGCGCTTTGATCCTTTCGCACAAAGATTTTAAGGAACTATTAATTTCTATTAGTAATCGTAGATTGTGAAAATTGCATTTAGAATTTTATTAAAAATTTGTGGTAAGTTTTCAAAAATATAGAATTCAATTGGTTATTTCAAATTCACGATAGAACTTGCATATTTGATATGTTTAATTGTATATTATAACAAATTACACATGGGTAAGATGTTTCATCGGGTTATTTATGTCAGTTGGTCCTATGCACCGCTCGGACCTCGTTTTAATATAAGTTTTGTACTTTTTCAAGGTTTTTGATAAAAATGAACTTCATAGTTAGAAAAAATGATTTATTATTCAATTAACTCATATTGAGTTAATGAATATCAAAAAGTGGATATTTTATTTGAGAGATTGAAAATTGTAAAATTCGAAAAAAAAAAAAGGAAAAAGGGTATGAAACGGTAAAATGTTAATGTCACACCCGAGGGGTGATGTCTGCATTTTACATTGTTGTGTTGTTTGTAAGTTGGTGAACGGATATCCAGGAATAATGTTACTGGTTGCATGTTTATTTACTTTCTGTTAGCGCGAGGCGCTATTTACTTTTCCGTTATATTATTTATGTTAGGCCGATTGGCCATACTTGCATAGTAGGAAACTGGATATCCATTCTCAACCTTGTATTGTTAATTTCTCTTTTGTTTTCAAATGAAAGTAATATATATATATATATATATATATATCTATATATATATATATATATATATATATATATATATATATATATTATATATATAGCTATTTTGCGAGCTGTTAAAAAGTCTGTGAATGCCTGAAGGGATAGTGCATCATATCATCCGGAGTGGTGTACTATCCTGGGATGTACGGTAGGGACCACCAAGCTCATATGTGGTATGGGACGCGTATGAGAGTGGAGTCATAACTGGAATCCGGGTTTATTCCTCTCTATCTTTACCAGTGAACTTGTAATGTAAAGGTGATCGTATACAAATGATTTGTATATTTGGGAATCACATGTACGCCTGATCGGCATAGACGAAGATGATTAGTTAGTGATCACTAACAATCTATAGTAGTCGAACGTTCTGACACATCGAAAAGAGACCCATTGCTTACGGTTAAGTCAAACGGCCAGCCTGAGCCGAATAAATGGTCAACCAAGTGTGGTAAATGTAGCGACCGGCCACAAAATCAACAACTAAAAGTCAGAGAAAAATTATAACATCATGTCCCGACTGGGAGCGATCCAGTCATGAATCCCAACTCTCTAATTCCAATACTCCACCATTGTGTATTATGTATATGTTGTCTTATTTTGATATATAAAATAAAATGCATGTTTCATGTTTCCATTTGATCAATTAGATTTATATAAAAAGAGAATGTTATAGTGAGTACTGTTGATCGATGTAATGTGAGTTTTAAAATATTTAGTTACTAATTCCTGGCTATATGTACCAATTAATCGTAGGTTCTTCTATAAAATTTTGTATATTTCAAAATGATTCAGTATGTTTATTCGTTCATGTTAGGAAGGGTTATTAGCAGAAATTATTTATTTCCTTACTGGGTAACCATTGTTACTAACACTTTCCTTCTCCATTTTTTAGTCTCAAATTTAGAGCTTGGCGAGGTAGGTATAAAGCACGAGTGAGGATCATCTGATGGGTCAGATAAACAATCAAAGTTCGTCACCTAGTGAGTATTGGGGCTATACCCCCTAGTGAGTCGATTTGTCAAGGAGTATTATAGATGTTGTTCTGAGCGTTAGGACTTTTATCAGAGTGAGAAATTTTTGTATATAAATTTTCTTCTTCCGCACTCTGATTTATCGTACGTTATTAGACATATATAGGCTTCCGTTAGTATTATATTTTATTTGTTTATATGTAGGATTGTATATCGTTTATCAGGTGCAGGTTAAACGCCTTGGAATGTTAACATAAACAAAGAAGACCATGTCGAAATTTCGAGGTGCCACCTAGTACCTCGAGATCTGACATGGGGATTTATGTTAACGTTTGGCGGGACGCCACATATATATATAATAATTATTATGAATTATTTTAAGAGTTAGAACACAGTTTAATGATTTTTTATGGATAAACTAATGATTTTCTATGAATAGATTAGTGATTTATTTTATGAAATTTTATGTTTATTTTTTTATAAAAAAATGTTACTTACAATTTATTTAAAATCCCAATAGAGATAATAGTCCCTCCACCCCAAGGAAATTTTTTAATATAATATGGCATATAACTATAAGTTATACATGAAATGAAACGGACTATTTGTATGCATAGTTCCATCAAATCCCAATTAAAGATTAAAAAACATTCTTCAAACATCATAAAGGTTTGACTCAAATTTTAATCTCAATATTATAACACTCATTCAAACGATTTTAGTAGTTGCTTGCAATTATGATTAGTCATATAAGATCCTAAACCCAAAAAATAGATCAAATCTAAGAAATAATGAGATAGTCTCTTTTGGCACCCCAACTTTTACTTATTATTTTCTTTTTTTATTTGGTGTAATCAATAAAATTTAGGATCCCAATAGTAGCTCTCCAACTTTATTTATAAAATAAATATTGATATAATTTAAAATTAATTATTCAATAAAAATTTTACAACAAAAAAATGGATTGATTTAGATAATTTTAAATTTTTTGATAAATATAATTAATTTTTCACAATTTAAATATTCATTTTATAAATAAAATTATGGTTTTGTTTGATTTCATTGTTTTTTGTGTTTTTATATTTTGTTTAACTTTATTTTTTTTTTTAAATTATTGATTTTGTTTTACTTGTTGTGTGCTAGCAAATCTCCAAGGGGGAGGGGGTAAGAAAATAATTTATTGTTAATGAAGAAAAATCATGGGTGTTGGCAAATCATTTTTTTCGCAAATTTAGAGTTTTTGATGTGTCTAACAATGGAAATTGCCATTTTTCACGGAATTTCAATTTCCTCCTAATTTTTCATGCAACCAAACATACCTTAAATTCTTTTACAATTCGATCATTGTATGAACATGAAGTTGCAGGCCGGGGTCTCAAGAATGATTAATTTTTCCAATTTTTATTAATTAATTTGGTTATCCTTTTCCATTTTCTTTTGATTTAATTTGATTTATGCTCATCGGAGCTACGATATAAGGATAAATTTTTTCAGTATTTTCAAAGTATCATGTTCTCTTTATAAGAATTCGAGAGACATAAACGTTAATTCTAATATATTCATATTGTTAATGTTTACATCACTGGCTTTATGAACATGTTTATGAGTGGATTCAATTTGTTTATAGGTAGAAATCACCAATCAATTTGTTTATTTAATTTTTTTTTTTGTAAAAGTGTTTACTGCCAAGAGCAACCACAACTATTATACCTACACACACAAAGTCAAGTTGAGTGGTGATTTCCAACAGTAGCATGTTTTACATCATATGCTTTATGAACATGTTTATGTGTAGATTCTAGTAATGAAAAATACTTGAATTTTATAGCTAGAAATCACCAATCAATTTGATTTTTTTATTTTTTATTTTATGTAAGTTTACCATCGATGGACAACCACAACGATATATACCTACGGACAAAAAGTCAACTTGATTGGTGATTTCTAACTATATCATTTTAACATATTTATATCATGGTCCTTATGGACAAGTTTATGGGTGGATTCCAGTAATAAAAAATTACTTAACTAAAGGGCAGCCACAACTGTATGCCTACACACACACACACAAAACACTTTGATTGTCGATTTCTAACTGTAACATTTTAACATATTTCTTTTTATAAACAGGTTTATGGGTGGGTTAGAATAATAAATAAAAAAATACTTCAATGTTATAGTTAGAAATCACTAGTCAATTTATTTTTTGTATCTTGGGTATAAGTTTATTGAATGGTGACAAAGCTTGGGGAGAAATGATCAAACTCTCTAGGGGAATGGACTCCTACAATTAATGTTCTATAAGTTTTTATTTAATTGATAGGATTTGAATAAGGAATAATAGGATTCAATAAGATCAAAAAAGGTCATAACCTTATTGTTTTCATATTGAAGAGGGTCGAGTCTAAATTATGTGACACCCCTTGAAATGGGTCATATCTTTTATTTATTTTTATTTATGATAATCGGGTACTTGTGTAGATGGCGGACTGGGCCGTTATTTGAGCTTTCCCCACTCCGTAGACCATGGTCTTATCCAAGGACTAATCTCGGGGCACATGCAATGCTTGCACATCACACGCACCAAGTAAGTGAGAGTGCGCACTCACGAGTGGCCCTGAGGAATTAATCCTCATACTGGGTATTGAACTCATGACCTAGGGGCATTAACCGTTTATCGATTCAAAATTGCCATTGAGCCAACCCCTTGGGATTAAATGGGCCGTAGGATTTGGCCCATAGTTCGATAAATTAATGTTTCAAGTTCATTCAAACATAAAATTATATCAACAAAAATTACCAAATAGCAGTTGAACATTGAATTTCCATATATATATGGGTCCCGTTCAGCAACAAACATTTTGGCAAAACATTTTTCAAAAGATGGGATAGAAGTTTTGGAATGGGCTGATTTTTGGTGAGGATGATCTCTTCTTAGAGATCATCCTCACCAAAAATCAGCCCATTCCAAAACCTCTAACCCATGTTTTGAAAAATGTTTTGCCAAAATGTTTGTTGCTGAACATTTCCCTATATATATATATATATATATATATATATATATGTCATTATAATCTAATGCCCCCTCTGTCATACGCCCCCCTACGTCCCCGTCATAGAATCATAGATTGTTTGCCTTGGGATACACGAGAAAAAGATTTATAGTTCTCCATATCCCGAGGCAAATGATCTATGGTTCTATGATGGGGGAGTATGTCAACGGAGGCATCTAAAATCATTATTCTCTCTCTCTCTCTCTCTCTCTCTCTAATGTGGTAAATTTAAGTTGCCTCCCCAAATATTAGAATCTTGTACTATTGGGAGTTGGGTAGCTACTTCATTCCCTAGTCTTAATGACTAAATGTACTACTGGGAGTTGGTCCTTCATATTTATTTATTGCTGGGTTTAATGATATAAAATCACCATTCTTTTGTTTCTAAGGGTTAATGGGCTTTTCCACTTATGTAGGTTATTTTGGTATTTTCCTTGTTATTAACTTATGAAAAATAAAATGAGGTCTCTAGATGGTTGTTAGTATCCATAAAATGATGTTTATCTTTTGGTAGAGTGTGAAAACATTAAGTCTCTATGTGAGTATTCTTCTTCTTTTGTAAAACTAAGATGTTCAAGATTATTGAGGGAGGTCTTCACATTATAATCACGGGCTTGTGAAACGAGAGTGAAATTGATTTCTTGTTTGAGTTTTGATAGATTTCATCGGAGAGTTAGAGGTAAGTATAAATAATCATTCTTGTAATTTCTTCCTTAAGTAGTGCCTTCATAAACATTCATCCAACAACCTGTTCATAAACCATGAGAGGATGTCTGACATTCATGGATTGGGCCCATAAAAGTGCCTTGATGTGTATAAGTGGAACAAGTATCACAGCACGAGCCAAGAGTTTCTTATCTTTCTTCTAGACAAATTGTTCTATGAAAAGACAATCACAATCACATGCATGACTCACCTTCTATCTTGCATTGCTATATATATATGTCCATTTTGGGAGTTGGGCTTGAGAATTTGAAGCCCAACCCAAGTAAGATGGACTTGGATTAAGATTTTGAATAACCCAACACCTTTCAGGGGGACATAGTCACCATCCAGTCTAACACTAACTCACACTCTAGTTGATTACCCCACATACTAGTTAACTGCCAATAGCCAGTTTCCTTACATATGGTGTGTCCAAATGAATTTGTCTAACATAATTAAATTAGAGTTTAGATTAAACAAAAATTGAAGCCCAATCAATTAGATTATAGTGTTTGCAAATAAATATATATCTACTATCTACTAAATAATAAAAGATGAATTCTGCAAGATTACTTAATGTTAAGTCGCATGGGTTATTAATGTTAGAATATCAATTATGATGTAGTATATTAAAGTACATCAAGATGCACCAGATCATTATCTTATGATTAGAATGTTTAGTCAGAATATAGTTATACACTTATGTAACTTCCGCATGTAATCTTTATCTATTAATAGAATTTCACTAGAGATATAATTATCCGGAAATTTTAGTTATCAAATCTTTTCAACATTATAACACTCATTCATAGAACGTAATTTGCTTTTCTCTTTAACATTGAAATCTAATACACTCTAAAATTGGATTATAACTTTAAGTTATCTACAAAATGAAAATTTTGTAAATAGGGATAGTGGGTCCAATTTGCAGGTAAAGAGCTCGTGGTTTCCCCGTCAAGTAAAACACCTCAATGGACTCCCATAGTGGATTAAGTTTTTAAATTTATTATTGGACATATAATCAAGATGGATCAGGCTTGGATCCAACTTTGTATTAATCCGATAAGGTCTGTTATGGATCCAATCTAAAGCATCACTATAATTTGATTTGATTTAAGAAATGCAAAATGTAAATTTATATTATTTGTATATTTCAACACATTATTGGTTAAGATCACTATTGGATTGGAAGGATCCGAAATTGGTCCTATAAGTTATCAGATTGGGTCCTTCTTCGAACCCAACTCCTTGAAATGGGTCTATAGTTAACTCTTATCATGGTTGGGACTTTGAACCATCATATTAAGATGGAGTTGGGGAAAGAAATTTTCATGGAAGTGGTTTTAGGATGCATTCCTAGCAATTTCAGTAAATAAATTGGAGCTTAGATTTGGAGATTGAAAAGTATTATAAAAAGGGACCCAAGGTTTCTTCAAATAATCTCTCTTTCCATAAGTTTCCAATTGAGAGATAGTGATTGGTAGTAAGCTTTGTATTGGGTTATTGTTTGTGTTCCTCCAATGTCACACTACATATCCTCACCTAAGGGTGCAGCCTTATCACGCTACCTCAAAGCAAAGATAAACAAAGAAATACTTGAATCAAACCCTATTAACGATTGTGATATCTACAATTTTGAACCATGGAATCTCCCAGGTATAATGTATATATATTCTTTTAATTATTTTCTTAGGAAACTGATCTCAGAGGTGTATCTTTGAAAATATGAACCAAAAGTTCTCTTGATAGAAAATATGATCATTTTGAGGCCAACTTTTTTGGATATTGTCCTTATAAAGATATTTAAAAACATTATTTGATTAAATGCCTAAAATACTTTTTTAAACAACAACGTTTCCATTCCATAATTTATGGTCTGTCCATGCTTTTGTGAATAGTTGAGATACCGCTAATTTTTTAAAATTGATGTCATGCCCCTTAACCTCATACATCTCTTATAGAATAATAAATGCATTATCATCGTCATCGTCATCGTCATCATCATCATCCAAGAGGTTGAAGATGATTGGTTTTGGGGAAGAAAAATCAAGGGGTTTAAGTCATTTTTCATATTTTTATGCGAGAAGACTGAGCATAAGGGTCGTGGGCATGTCATCAATTTTAAAACATTGGGGTGTCTTAAATATTCACCAAAACGTCTTTAAATAGATATTTTAGGTATTTTTAAATCGTGCTTCAAAAGGTCTTTGTAAGGATAGTGTTTTTTTAAAAACGAGTTTTGAATAATCTAAATTTTCTCTGGGGAGACATTTTGGTCGATATTTCAAAAATAAATAAATAAATACAGTATTTGAGATCAGTTTTCCTTTTTTTTTTCTTTCTTTTTCCTTCCCCTAACTATTCTTCTTCTTTTCCACGTTTTTTATGAACCTTCAATGTTTGTTTATGATTTTAGGCTATGAGAGCATGGAAGTAAGTAACCCATCTTCAACTTGTTGGTGTTGATGTAAATTAGGATTTTCGTTTATGTGAATTAAATAATAAAAATAAATTGCAAGCATGATAAAATAAAAAAAAAGTGAGAACAATCCAATACTGCAATAAAAATTAAATAAAACTCAAAACAAAAAAAAAAACAAAAAAAAAAACAAATATATTATATATATATATATATAGATATATATATATATAATAGGGGGGCGTCAATGGCCAACTTTTTAGCAAACTTTTTGGCAAAACATTTTTCAAAACATGAGTTAGGTTTTGGAATGGGCTGATTTTTGGTGAGGATGATCTCTATGGTGAGGGATCATCATCACCAAAAATCAGCCCATTCCAAAACTTCTAACCCCATCAAAAACAGTTTACAAAAAATGGACGGTCCACGATTTTTCAGCTGGTAAACATGGGTTAGAAGTTTTGGAATGGGCTGATTTTTGGTGAGGATGATCTACTCACCGTAGAGATCATCCTCACCAAAAATCAGCCCATTCCAAAACCTCTAACCCATGTTTTGAAAAATGTTTTGCCAAAAAGTTTGCTAAAAAGTTTGCCCTTGAACGCTACCCTATATATATATATATAGGGTCCCGTTCAGCAACAAACATTTTGGCAAAACATTTTTCAAAACATGTGTTAGATATTTTGGAATGGGCTGATTTTTTGTGAGGATGATCTCTACAGTGAGGAGATCATCCTCACCAAAAACCAGCCCATTCCAAAATTTCTAGCCCCAGTTTACAAGTTGAAAAATCGTGGACCGTCCATTTTTTGTAAACCATTTTTGATGGGGTTAGAAGTTTTGGAATGGGCTGATTTTTGGTGATGATGATCTCCTCACCGCAGAGATCATCCTCACCAAAAATCAGCCCATTCCAAAACCTCTAACTCATATTTTGAAAAATGTTTTGCCAAAATGTTTGTCAAAATGTTTGTTGCTGAACATTTCCCATATATATATATATATATATATATTATTTTTTTTTTCAGAATTAAATTATTTTTGTTAAAGTGGAAAAAAAATTCTATATTTTATAAAATATAAATTTTTTTTAACTGGAAAAGTATTTACTGTTTTATAGAATAGGGAAAAAAAAAATTCCTATTCATTTCATAAATTTAAGGATTGGTATTTGTCATTTTAACTCTGAAGACCATAAATTACCATTTTTGTAATTGAAATGAATAATATGCCATTTTGCTATTTTTTTTTTTAATTTTAATTTTAATGTACAATTTTCATAATTCTCTCAAAGTTTAATGGTCTTGGCTTTGGTTACTTCAGGAATTCAAGCGGGGACCGATCCATTAATACCCCTAAGTAAGATTGTTTTACTTGAAGAAGATTTGAAATAAGTGAAGGTTGATTGCTTTGGTTAGAGATTTGAAAAATATAAAAATTGGGTGAATTTGTCCATGATTTGAAAAATATGATTTTTCAAAGCAATTCATTTTGACCACAATAGTTGGAATCCCGTTGTTTTGGACCAGAACACCGCTAGTCCACTTTACGTGTGGTTGGAAGATGATTCCATTACGGCATTATAGTGAAAATTCTAAAAGATAACATAAAAGGTTTCCTACAGTCACCACGTGCGCATTGTGCATTATATTTATTATCGGAAAATAACTATGCAAAGTGGTCCAGCCGTCCAAAAAAAAAAAATGAAATATCAAGTAATTATTTTTAAGTTAGTGTTAGATTGGATACTGTCATTATAGTTTGAACTTTTGAGTCCAAGCTTTGTAATATGACTTTAAGTCAGTGTTAGATTGGAAATATCTGTTCATGTAGTGATGCATAGGCGTGTGGAAAACAACTGATGGAAAAAATGAAATTTTGGATCGAGAAAAAAGGTGTATTAGATACAAGCAAGGGTTAGTATTATGGTATAATAAGAAAACCCCATGGATCATGCACAAGTACATTTTACACCAAAATAATAAGGTTGTTTTAATTTTTTTTGTAATTTAAATTATAATAGGGGTCATTAATTTACTCTGGTAAAATCAAAGAGGTTTAAAAGTAAATTTAACATTTTTTTTCTATACAATTTATAGTCATTTTTATCAACAACTTATCTACAAATAAAGTCAGATATATAGATTGACTATTCTATAAATTTTTTCAAAACATATTTTGATGCATAATTTTAGAAAGCCTGATTTACAATATTGTCTATTGACATTTGTGAAATTCCCGTTATAGCATACAATTCATTTTAATTCAAAATAAATATTTTTACAAAGTACAAAAAAAAAAAAAAATTGGGGTCTACCTTAATTCCTGATTGCCTTTAAATTAAAGAATGAACATTTTAATAAATTAATTATATGATTTTTTTTTCAGGGCTTGAAAATGTAAAAGACAAGACTACAAAACAATATTACTTTATTCGAAGAGAAAGGGTGACAAAAAATTCATCTAGACCCAATCGAATTGTGAAAGGAAAATGAGGTGTGTGAAAAATTAATGGTAATAGTAAGGATATTCTTGATAAAGAAAAAAAGACCAATAGGATAAAAGCAAAGACTAGTGTTCATAAGCGACAACGACGAATAAATCCCATGGTTAATACACGAGTACACTCTACCCTCAATTTTTGATCAAAATGAAAAAGTGATGTAGGACATCTACAGTTCTAAGTAGTTTTATAATTTTGTTAAATTTCTATTTTTATATTATTTCTATTTCTAATAGGATTTCTATTTATACTTCTAGAAGGATTTTTATTTCATAGTTATGTTAGCAGTACAATTCTTTGTTAGTTTCTAATTTATTTTAAATTTGTTTTTATTATTTAGACTACAATTAGAATGCTTAAAAATCTCCAATTTGAATTCTAATAGAATTAGAAAGTTAGTATTATGTTATAGATAGGTTAGAAATATTAATTTTTACTATTTTAGTAAGATTACAAGTTGTTATAATGGAGTATTTATGTAAGGAGCTCCAAATCCGAAAATTAAGAATCAATCAATTAATAATCAATTCAATTATCTTTTCTCTTTTAAGCATTTTTTTTTTTTAGCTTTATGTTTTATTTTCTTTTAAATTATTGTTTGTTTATCAATTTAATCTATTGATTCAAATTGATTTTGAGTGTTTTATTGAACACAATCTATCGAATTTATTGATTCACACGATTCCGCTACGTAAAAAAGGTTGGATTAAATTTTTAATTTTGTAATTTATATCAAACCATTTGCTCTTACTAAAGCAAAATGAGGTAATAAAAGTAAATTTATTGAAATTTGTGAGATTCTCATTTTAGGCTTTTAGCACACTATTCATTATGATTGAAATTAATTTTTTTTTACCAACAGCGGAAAAAATTGAGTTAAATTTAAAAATATCCTTCCAAAAAATGTAATGTAATAGTAAAATATTAAAAGAGTATTTTAGTAATTTCAAAAAGTATTTTTCATTTGGTAAAAAGAAATTAAAAATGACACTTTGCCTACTATGCAGATATATTCATAATAAATTGACCCCCCAAAGTAGTGTTCCACATAAGATGCAAAGTTGAACCTTCCCTCTTAACCTTTATTTTATTGATTTATTTCTCCTCTACTTTCCCTCACGCAATTATAGGCACTTTTTTTTTTTTTTTTTTTATAGTAATTATAGGCACTTTTGTTTAAATAAAGAAATAAAAAATCATATTGATTGGGCATAAACATATTTGAATTCAATAATAGGGTTAGTATTATGGTACAATAAGAAAATCCCATGGATGATGCCCGAGTACATTTTACACCAAAATAATAAGGTGGTTTTAATTTTTTTTTTTAATTTAAATTATAATAGGGGTCATTAATTTACTGTTCAATCAAAGAGGTTTAAAAGTAAATTTAACATTTTTTTCTATACAATTTATAGTCATTTTTATCAACAACTTATCTAAAAACAAGTTGGATACATAGATTGACTATTCTATAAAAATTTTCAAAACATGTTTTGATGCATAATTTTAAAAAGCCTGATTTACAGTATTGTCTATTGACATTTGTGAAATTCCCGTTCTAGCACACAGTTCATTTTAATTCAAAATAAACATATTTGAATTCAATAAGCACTTTTCTTAAAATAAAATAAAAAAATCATATTGATCGGGCATAAACATATTTGAATTCAATAAGCACTTTCGTTTAAATAAATAAAAAAATCATGGATAAACTAATAGCACAGCCCTCTACATTTCATGGAAAAACTCATATAAAAAAAATTCAAAAAAAAAATTCTTTTGGATTTGATCCAAGATTTTGAAAATGGAAGGCTATTCAACTTGCAACAAACTTTCAAATTTAAAAATCAAAATTTAACGGTGAAAAATAACATATTTTAAGTTTTTTTAACAAAGTTCATAGAATTTTGTCCTCTACATCCATGTGGCATTGGATCATGCTTTTGGATGCCACAGGTTGAGCTCAATGACCCTAGAAATCACAAAGTCTAGACTTACAACAAAAAACTAAACAAAAATAAAAAATAAAATAAAAATCACAATTTGAAAATAAAAGGGATATCTCAAATATGCACCTAAATATAGAGGAGTGTCTATATTGTTCAAGAAATTGATGAGAGGGGGACAGGTACCACCATTTGAAAATAAAAGGGGTATCTCAAATATTCACAAAAATGTAAGGGGTGTCAAAATCACCCAAAATAATGAGGAGGGAGGAGAGCATGTATCACGGATTTGAAAACTAAAGCGATATATCTTAAATATTCATCAAAATATTGAGGGAGGGGGCAACAAGGCTAAATGGGACTCATGAAAAACAGTATGGGTATCACAAGTATTAACCAAAATATAGAGGGGTTCTAAATCATCCAAAATATTTAAGGGGGCAACAAGGTAAAAAGAGCATGTCATTAGTTTGAAAAGGTGGGGTATCTCAAGTAGTCCCCACAAGGACTTTTGATTGGGGTGCACCATAAGAAAACAAGATGAAATATAACTATAAGATGGAGTAAGATAGGGAATTTTTGTTTGTACATGTTCAAGTATAACTTGGTTTTGCCTCTATAAATAGAGCTCTACTTCCTTTAAAATTTTCATCTCAACTTATATCTTTTCCCTTAATTTCCAATTGAGAGAGTAAGTGAGAGAGAGAGAGACTAAGAAAATGTCACACCTCACATTCTTACCTACGGATGCAACCTTATTGTGCTTCCTCAAAGCAAAGATAAACAAAGAAATACTTGAATCAAACTCCATTATGGACTGTCAAATCTACGACTTTGTACCATGGTATCTCCCAAGTATAAATACAGAAATACTTGAATCAATCCCCATTATGGACTGTCAAATCTACGACTTTGTACCACAGAATCTACCAGGTATGAATGTATATTTCTTTCTTGTTACTATTTTTCTTCTTTGTCTTACAAGTCTCCAATTACATGTTGAGCAAGTTAGTTTGTATAATGGAAGAAGATTTGAGAAGTTGCAACTTTGTAAGGCGTAGAGTTCTTGATTATCATGGGAGTCTGCCATAACTCTCGATTGCCTTTCAATTAACTAATTTTATGAATTTTTTTTTTCAGGACTTGAAAATGTAAAAGACAAGACTACAAAAAAATATTACTTTGTTCAAAGACAAAGGTCTAAGCCAAATTCTTCTAGACCCAATCGAATTGTGAAAGAAAAAAGAGGTACATGGAAAACTAATGGTAATGGTAAGAATATTCGTGATGAAGAAGAAAGGCCGATTGGACACAAGCAAGGACTAGTGTTCATAAACGACAAAAACGAGAAAACCCCATGGATTATGCATGAGTACACTTTACCCTCAATTTTGGATCAAAATAAAGAGGTTGGTCTAAGTTTTTAATTTTGTAATTTAAATCAAGCCATTTACTCCTATTAAAGCAAAGGGGGTATAAAAGTAAATTTATTGAAATTTGTGAGATTCCCATTTTAGGCTTTTAATGCACTATTCATTATAACTGAAATTATATTTTTTTTATCAACTAGGAAAATAAACTAAGTTAAATTTAAACATATCCTTCTCAAAAATGTAATGTAATAGTAAAATATTAAAGGGGGTCTTTTAGTAATTTCAAAAAGTATTTTCTATTTGGTAAAAAAAATTGAAAATGACACTTTGCCTACCATGTAGATATATTCATAATAAATTGACCCCCAAAGTAATATATCATATCAAAATAATTAGAAACCCAATGAATTTCACACTTTTTTTTCTACTTTTTTGGTAATTAATTTGTCCTTAAATTTGTTGTTCATTTATGTTTGGATTGTAACATTTTTATGTTTTGTGTTTCAAAAGATATTTCAAGAATGGGTGGTATGTGGAATTATGAAGAGTGGACGAGCAAAATGTTCTAAACAAATTGAAGAGGTTAACCATAATGGATCAATTGTGAGCTCAAATTATGTACGCAGAGATGCAAACAATAATGCTCAATATATTAATGTCGAGCAGCTACCACAACAACAGCATTATAGTGATGTTCAAGAAAACAGCGAATCCGATGTGACCTCAATGAAAAAATTTTACGATGAAGAAGGGCTTTTCAAACTTGATGAAGCTTTTGAGATCGTGGGGAATGTGAATTTGTTAGATATGGACTGAATCCGGTATCCACCAATGACAAGAGGATACATCTCCAATTTACAAAATTACCCTCATTAGGTTTTTACTTGGCAAGTATTTTATTATGTGGTGTAAGGTGAAAAAAGTTAAAAAGAGGTTATATTTATAAATATTAATATAATAAGGTGTTCTTTGCAAGTAATGTCTTTTACAATGTTGAGGTGTAACTTCACTCTTTGAAATATTAATGGATTTTGATGATAATCCAAGAGGTACAGGATTAATTAATTTTATTTAATCTGTGACTGGCACTTAATTTATTTTAAACATCATCATCATCACCGTCACTATCATTATCATCATCATCCAACATAACAGATTGACCAACAGTCTTGATTCCAAGCATGGATTGGTGACTACAAAAAGGCCTCCATCATTGCACCTAAAAATGCTTTTGTGATTGGCTACAGAATCGTCTTCTGCACAGTCTATCAATTTGAGAATCAAGAAACCAAAGAGACTACAAGAGATGATGAGATGTTATTTTGGACCAGAATTTCTATTCCAAAATATTGCCACCAACCTCTGTATGTTCCATTCTTTAGTCTAGAGTCTCTGCCCAAAGGAAAAAATTCTAGTAATTAAGTAAGATGAGCACAAACAATTTCTTATTAATGAAGATGGTGATAAAAATCTTTGGTACATTCATACAATATTTTCCTTAAATCAATAGTCAAGACTGGAAAATAGGATGAGGGTCCAATTATAATGGAGAGTACTTATATCCTATGTTTGGGGATACAATGATGTGGTGGCGTGCACATAAGCATAGATACTTTTTCATGAGATACAAGTAAAAAGCATTTATGCATGATTATGTGTGCGCCACCACTCTTTTGTGTCACCCATGTGTCCCCATTTGTGTCTCTCCAACATTAGAGGAAAAAGAAAAAAAAATGAGAGAAAATAAAGAAGAGAAGGCAAATCTCGCATTGTGAGTTTATCTTATATTTGAAATTTGGCTTTGGTGGAGCATTGTAATGGGTCCATTGGGTTAGTACATGTGCCAACCATTTCTAACTTGTTAGATGTGGGTCCCATACATTTGATATACTCACTCTAAAAGCATAATGAATATAACTACGAGTCATAAATGAAGTTGATTGGTTGCTTGCATCACAAGGAATCTTGAAGGGGGGGATAATGAAGGAAGAAAAGGCAAATCTCAAGACTACGCGTTAGGACGTGAAGGTCTCAATTTTCAATCCCTCGATAGGGGCCACCCTCGGGGATTTATCTCAAAAATTATGTGGCGTGTGAGGTGGGGGAAGGGGACTGCAAATGCCCCGAGGATTAGTTGGGTGCTCTAAGAGACTATAGATGTATTGTAATAAGATGTACATTCATACACTAGACCATATATGCATTATTCTAAGGGGCATATTCATACATAATATCATATTATGGTGAGTTAAGTAAGAGTTACATTTGATCTTTGTTAAGAGTTATTTTCACTCTTTTTTCAATGCATATATGATTGAAAAGATAGAATTAACATCCAAATTTAGTAAAAGAATTATAAGGGGTTGAGTGGTTGCACATCACCTTGTACCGATTGCACTATAACATAAAAAAATAAAAAATAAAAAAATAAAAACATACTTTTGGCTTTTATTTTAAAACTCCTATTCTATCCCTACATTTTACACTTACACCCCCATTAAAGAATTTACACCAATAACGAAAATAAAGAACCCATCGTTCATCGAGCTCTTGCATTTTTTTACCTTACTTGTAGATCGTAAAGCTTTGAAAATTAAATCTAAAATTTATGAAGCTTTGGTGCCATGATTCCTTTCAGATTGTAACTTGTTATTTTAGCTACCGCATGGATAGGAGTTGGATCACTAAGTCAAGGCTTAGTCAGGAATACATTGAAGGAGTGAAAGGCTTCATTGAGTTTGTAATTACTCATGGAGCAACTATCAATGGGATGTTGAAATGCCCATGTCCCAACTACAATAACGTGTTGTATAAAGATCAAAAAACAGCATATGATCATATGATATGTGATGATTTTGATAAAAATTATACTACATGGTGGTTTCATGGAGAAGACATAACACAATCATCATTCGATACGCATGTGGTGGATATTGAACCCGATGTGAGAAGTAAAGAAATGGGACATTTATTGCACAATTTGTTTGGTATGCACAACGCAACTAGTGATATTAACATTTCGACACAGACAACAAGAAGTGGTAAGAATGCAGATGCTGATAAATTCTTCAAGTTAGTAAAGGATGCTGAACAGGAATTGTACCCAGGGTGTAGGAAACACACCAAGTTGTCATTCATCGTGAGATTGTTCCACATAAAATGTCTTGCTGGATGGAGTAATAAGTCATTTACCATGTTACTTGATTTATTGAGAGAGATACTCCCGGAGGGTTCTACATTGCCTGATATTTCACCCAAACTAAGAAAATTATTACAGATTTAAGGCTCAACTACAACAAAATTCATGCATGCCCCAACGATTGTATGTTGTATTGGAAGGAGGCTAATAATAAGAGGCCGCACTCGATGCCTCTCATTACAAAATCTAAAGCCAGGAGAAAGGTTTAAAATAATGCGAGATAGCCATGGACAGCCTGTAGGGAAACATATTTCTAAGCTTCAAAGCTACTTGGGTATATTAGCCCGCGACGACCATATGTTTTCACTTGACATCCTTGATTGGCGTGCAATGCCAGAATCAATGAAGGAAAATGCATGACAGACAACATTGGTATAAATTAATTATAATATAATATTAGATAATTTATGAGTTTAGCATTGAACAATTTTGACCCCATAATTTTCAATTAATTATTTGATACATGCCAAATTTAATATCCCGCCTACGCTTAAACAAGTTGTGTTACAATCTGTCGGCAAAAAGTGAAGGGATCATAAATGTAAGTTGAAAATCAAATTCTATGATAAATATAAAGATGATGCAACCCGATGTGCCAATCGTCCATCCTATGTTTTGGAGGCTCAATGGTATTCTCTCATAGCCTTTTGGAATTCGGAGGAGGCGCAGGTATATTTTATATTTAAAATTTATATATATATTGAGTTATGAAAAGTTGCAAACAAGTTATAAGGTACTCTATATCTCATATATTTAACTTCTCCCAAATTATTTAATGTACATTCTCGAAGTCATAGAAATAAGACAAATCATGCTCAACAGACAATAACCCATACAGTTGGGACGAAAAGTATAGCTTGTATTAGATATGATGAGGTATATTTTTTTTATTATGTTGTCTATCAATTCCGTGCCTAATTATTTATATTATAAACTAATCTTTTTGTCATTGTCTTAATATGATACACATAGAAATTAAAGAGTTCAACGAATACTGAGTCAAGTCGAGCAATCTTATTTCTCATGACACACAAGCCCAATGATTTGACAACGACGGAGAAGATTGTAAGTTTGTTTTTACAATAATTTTCATCAAGTATTAACCAATTATGCTAATATCTGAATTTGAAAATACTGAGAATTTTTTAAATATTTTGCAGGACAAGATAAAAGAACTTTTGAGTTTATTACCAGAAGGCTCTCAAGATATTACAGGTCGAAATGATGTATTATCTCAGGTCTTAGGTCCTGATAGGCATGGTCATGTTCGTGGTGTTGGCCTGGGACCGACTCCCAACAAATTATTTGCATCATCTTCCTAAAATTCCTCTAGCGATTCTGCTAAGGTACTTAGATTGAAGGAGAAACTAGAGTCTTTGGAGCAACAACAGATTGTGAGAGATGCTGAGGTGGAAAGACTCAAGGAATTGATCATTACTCTAATGAGAAGGTAAATTCTCATTGATAATTGAATATGTTGTGTTTTAAAATATTTTATTAATATTGATTCATATAACTAATTTGATTAATGTATATGAAATGTAGGTCGATGAGCAGCACAATCAACCCGACAATGATCAGTGTCAACAACAACAACCATGATAGATAGTTTTTTATTTTTTGAGTGACAAACATGAATTTATAAGCATTGGATTTGTAAGCATCAAACATGGATTCATAAGCATTGACTCTTAATTCAATCAACTTATTATTTTGTTATACTTTTCTCTTAACTAATTTGATTTATTAAATAATTATGTTTAATTAACAAATTGTATAAAAATAAGTATTTAATTACAAATAATTTTAAAATTAAAAAAAATCTTATTAGCGGCGACCATTACTGCCACTATAAGCATTCAAAATCGTATTTATAGTTACGGTAAAAAATTAATTAGCAACGGTCACTATAGGTCTCATTTATATCTATAGTGACGGTAATATAATCAATTAGCGACAATTTGTGACCGTCACCAGAGATCTCATTTATATACTAATTTCAATTAGCGGCAGTTTCTAACTGCCTCTTTCATACCTATAACGATGGTAACACATCAATTAGCGGCGGTTTTTGACCGCCACTATAGGGTTTCATAGTGGTGCTTCACATGGCCATCACTATTAATATTAGTGGCAGTTTTTTGGTATTTGCGGCGGTTTTTGACCCCCGCTAAAAGCCTAAAATTTTGTAGTGTGTAAATGATTTTTTTTTTAAAGTAGTGGAGTGCAACCAATACTAGGTGATGTGCAACTAGTCAGACCCTAATTATAAAAGGGTCAGGATTCCTTGACTCCTAAGAATGACAAATGAAAAAATCACATCATCCCAACCCTTTAAATGCAAAATCCAATGGTTCAGATTTATCCTCAGGATAAGTATTTTTGAGATTTATGTTATCAAGATACTCATAAATCTCAACCATTGGATTTTATGTTTAAATAGTTGGGATCATATGCTTTTTTCATGAGTCATTCTTAGGAGTCAATGTATCCCAACTAGGGGTGTCAATGGGTACCCATTTAACAAGAATCGAACCGAACCGAACCGAACCAGAACCGAAAACCCAAGTTCTGGATCCCTTTTTATTGGAACCAATTAGAGTCGGATCTAAAATGGAACTGAACTGATAAGAACCGGAACCGAACCGCTGGTACCCGAATATTGATGAGAGGGGGGCATGTACCACCATTTGAAAATAAAATGGGTATCTCAAATATTCACCAAAATGCAAGGGGCGTCAAAATCACCTAAAATATTGAGGAGGGAGGAGAGCATGTATCACGGATTTGAAAACTAAAGTGATATATCTCAAATATTCATCAAACGGAAAGATTTACAAGCTTATCCCATGTTCCTCCTTAATAGAGCCAAAACAACCTCTTGTTTTAATATTTACAAGCTAAAAAGATTGTGATTCGTTACATTTAATGATTGATGATTAGGGAGTCTTTCCAATATGAAAATTATACTATTTTTCTCAAAAGGCCTTACCTTTAAAATGGATAGGGCTTTGATGAATCATTAATAATAACTAATGAAAAATTCAATATTTGAAATTTTCTTTTAAGTATAAACGTAGCACATGTTATTAGAATACATATAAAAATAAACGGTTGGATTTTGCGTTTACATGATCAAGATCATGTATTTTTTTCATGAATCATCATATATATTGGACAAGTAAATTAATCACATTTTACTTTGTAAAATGATCCCACATTTTTAATGTATGGGTCCCATGCATTTGATGTAAAAAGTTTGATCACTCCCTCTAAAATTATAATGCCATGTATAACTATCAGTTATAAATGAAGTTGGTTGTCCCACCAAGTCCCCTAATATATAGACATGGTGGTCCCCTTTTAAGGAAAATTTTCCAAGGGAGGACAATGGGTCTGCCTTAGCTTAGAAAGAAAAATCATAAAATAAAAGAGAGAAGAGTAGGGAAAGAAGGCAAATCTCGCATTGTGAACCTTCAATACAAATTGAATGTGGCATAGTAACTCTAATTTTTTTTTTTTTCATTCAGTGTTTCGGTCTCTACTCTCTAAATTGCACTAAAGCTCTTTCGCTCCCATGAAATATAATTAAAAGATGGAGTTAGATTGGGAATTTTTGTTTGTTGATGTCTCTTTCATAGTCTAATGAACTGGCTCTAAAAACTTAGGGACACAGTCGATGATTTGAACAACGAAACTTGTGAAAAATTCAATGTATTCCCGTTATTTTTTTTTTTTTCTTGACGTTCTTATGATGGTGTGAGATTAAATCATCATTCTCTAGATAAATGCTTAGTTTTTTATCTATTATATTATAAATATACAATATAGATCTACAGGATTAGTGATTCCAATTGAGTGCCCCACATCAAACTAGAGTCTTAAAAATTGGACCAGTTCGTTGACACATATGATTGATCCAGTCTATCCAAAGTGGTCTAGCCATTGGGCCAAATCAATTTGACCAAAAAAATGAAATATTAAGTAATTATTTTTTTAATTTCTTCCCAAAATCAAGTAATTTCAGTAATTTAAACTTATGATTGGGTTCATATAAAATCCTAAACCCAAAACAGAAATCTAGCAAAAGAAAAAATAATAATAATAATAAAATATATATATATATATATATATATATATATATAATAGGTAAAAGTCAGGAGTGCCAATAGCAGTTCTCTAAGATACCATTATTTTGGTTTGGACTTCAGTCCACACTTTGTAATATGACTTTAAGTTAGTGCTAGATTGGAAATATTTGTTGATGTCTCTTTCCAAAAGAATTACGACACGCTAATGTGAACATGTTTCAAGTGCTTCGGTTTAGATTTGAAATAGTGAATTTTTCATCTTTAAAAGGGGAGGTTTGATCATAAAGATTTATTCATTCTTCTTCCCTTAGTCTCCATTTGAGAAAGAGAGAGAGAGAATGTCACTCTACAAATTCTCACTTAGCGATGTCAACTTGTTGCACTATCTCAAAACTAAGGTAAATGGGGAAATATTTGAATCAAACCCCATTAAGGACTGCCACGTCTACGAGTCTAAACTATGGAAGCTCCCAAGTACGTATGCATTTTATGTGCCTACATATGTATATGTGGATACATATATTTTTCTTTTATTACTATTTTTCTTCTTCTTTTATCTTACAAATTTTCAATGACATGTTGAGTGAGCTGATTTGTATAATGGAAGAAGACCCAAGAGATCGCACCTTTGTAAGGCAATATAATTATTCTTGTCTCTAGTGGATTGAGGGTTTACTTTAACCACGATCTTATTACCTTTCAATTAAAGAATTAAGACTATAATGAATTACTTTTACGACTTTTGCAAGACTTGAACATGTGAGAGACAAGAACACAAAACAATATTACTTTGCTCATAAAGAACGGTCTACACCAAATTCTTCTAAACCCAAATGAACTATAAAAAGAGAAATAGACGTGTGGAAAACTAATGGTGGAAAAAATGAAATTTTGGATCGAGAAAAAAAGTGTATTAGATACAAGCAAGGGGCTAGTGTTCGTGCCCGATAAGAAAACTCCATGGATCATGCATTAGTACACTTTACACCAAAATAATAAGGTTGTTTTAATTTTTTTGTAATTTAAATTAAAATAGGAGTCATTAATTTACTCAGGTTAAATCAAATAGGTTTAAAAGTAAATTTAACATTTTTTCTATACAATTTATAGTCATTTGTATCAACAACTTATCTACAAATTAAGTCGGATATATAGAATTACTATTCTATAAATATTTTCAAAACATATTTTGATGCATAATTTTAGAAAGCTTGATTTACAATATTGTCCATTGACATTTGTGAAATTTCCGTTCCAACGCACGATTCGTTTTAATTCAAAATAAATATTTTTACCAAGTAGGAAAAAAAATATTTTATTACAAAATACCCATCCCAGAAGTACAATATTTAATAAGAGATCCTCTTCGTCATTTAAGGTTTAGGAGATCCTCTAATCTACCAACGTAGGTGAGAAATCTTCCCTTCCAAGAAGAGATCCTCTTGGTCATTTGTTCCACAAGGGGTTTCCAATGCCTAAAGGAGAGTCTAGTGGAAAACAAAGAGAGTCCCAAGTATCTAACCGGAAGCGTGCCTTTTTGAACTCATAGGATAGTGGCAATTTCATCTTCCAGACCTCTATCTCTGCTAGCCAGGAAGATGGAGCTCTTGTCATGGTTCACTTCCAAACCAGTGAGATCCATGAAGAGAATTAGAACATCAAGTATGGCCCAAGCACATTTATGGTTGGTTTTGGAGAAAATGAGAAGATCATCCGCAAAACACAAATGGGTAATGTTTTGCTTATTACATCTCGAATGGTAATCCAATAGCTCTGCCTGAACATTCTCTTGAAACAAGGGGTTGAGAGTTTCCATGATGAGCACAAAGAGGTACGGTGATAAAGGGTCCCCTTACCTAAGTTTTCTTTTTTCCTTCGAACCACCCAACAAATGAACCATTGAAAGAGATGGTATAGGAAATACTAGTCCCACATTTGAGGACCGAATCGATGTATCTCTGGGGGAACTTGAAAGCCGAGAGGCATGTATGGACAACTCCTCGATCCACAATGTCGTAAGCTTTCATAAGATCTACTTTGAGTGTAACTTTCGGGCTCGTGTTCTTTCTTTGGTAGTTTATAACCAACTCATGAGCAAGGAGGACGTTGTCCACACTATTCCGACCTTTGATGAAGGCTGATTGATTCAACCCCACTAATTTATGAGTGACTTGGCTTATCTTGAAGGTAAGGATTTTCAAAATAATTTTGTAAATGACATTACAACAAGATATATGTCTAAAATCAAAAAAACTCATAGGCATAACAACCTTAGGAATTACAGTTATGGAGGTGCCATTGGGTTACTACATGAGCCTTGATGTGTGCAAGAGGAACAAGTATCCAGGCACGAGGCAAGAGTTTCTTATCTTTCTTCTAGACAAAATGTTCCATGAAATCACAATCACATGCATGAATCACCTTCTATCTTGCATTGCTATATATAGGGTGCCGTTCAGCACCTAACATTTTGGCCAACATTTTAGCCAACCATTTTTGTCCTACGGTTAGAAGTTTTGGAATGGGCTGATTTTTGGTGAGGATGATCACTACAGTGAGGAGATCATCCTCATCAAAAATCAGCCCATTCCAAAACTTCTATCCCCATGTTTACAAGTTGAAAAATCGTGGACCGTCCAATTTTTGTAAACCATTTTTGATGGGGTTGGAAGTTTTGGAATGGGCTGATTTTTGGTGATGATGATCTCCTCACCGTAGAGATCATCCTCACCAAAAATTAGCCAATTTCAAAACTTCTAACCCATGTTTTGAAAAATGTTTTGCCAAAATGTTTGGTGCTGAACATTTCTCATATATATATATATATATATATATATCAAACATTTTGGCAAAACATGGGTTAGAAGTTTTGGAATTGGCTGATTTTTGCTGAGAATGATCTCTACGGTGAGGAGATCATCATCACCAAAAATCGGCCCATTCCAAAACTTCCAACCCCATAAAAAATGGTTTACAAAAAAAGGACGGTCCACGATTGTTCAACTTGTAAACATGGGGCTAGAAGTTTTGGAATGGACTGATTTTTGGTGAGAATGATCTCCTCTATACCAAACATTTTAGCCAACCATTTTTGTCCTACATGGGTTAGAAGTTTTCGAATGGGCTGATTTTTGGTGAGGAGATCATCCTCACCAAAAATCAGCCCATTCCAAAACTTCTAACCCCATATTTACAAGTTGAAAAATTGTGGACCGTCCTTTTTTTATAAACCATTTTTGATGGGGTTAGAAGTTTTGGAATGGGCTGATTTTTGGTGATGATGATCTCCTCACCTTAGAGATCATTCTCACCAAAAATCAGCCCATTCCAAAATTCTAAGCCATGTTTTTGAAACATGTTTTACGAAAATGTTTGGTGCCGAACATTTCCCATATATATATATATATATATAATATATATATATATATATATATATATATATATATCTTATAGGGTCACGTTCTAAGACTCATATTGAGACTCACATTGCGACACCACCGTTTTGTCTTATATGGGAAAAAATGTTTGGAATGAGTTGATTTTTTGTGAGGATGATCTCTGTGATGAGGGGATCATCCTGGCAAAAAATCATCCCATTCCAAAACTTCTAACCCCATCAAAATTGATTTACAAAATGGACGGTCTATAATTTTCAAACAAAAACTGGACGGTCTAGAAGTTTCATAATGAGCTGATTTTTGGCAAGGATGATCTCCTCACCATAGAGATCATCCTCACAAAAAATCAGCTCATTCCAAATATTTTTGCCCATATAAGACAAAACGGTGTGTCGCAATGTGAGTCCCAATATGAGTCTTAGGAACGCTGTTCATATATATATATATATGTTCATTTTGGGAGCTGAGAATTTGAAGCCCAACCCAAGTTAAATGGGCTTGGATTGAGATTTAGAATAACCCAACACGTTTCAGGGGGACATAGTCACCGCCCAGTCTAACTCACACTCTAGGGGTGTTATATGGAGGGAAAAACAGACAATAGTTGATTATCTCACATACTAGTTGACTGGCAATAGCCTGTTTCCTTCCACATGGTGTGTCCAAATGAATTTGTCTAACTGGGAGCCTGATAGAAAAGGAAAATGACAAAAATGATAAACAAATCATTGGATCAAAGAAAACGAAAAAGACAAAGACGATCAACAAAATCATCTTGTTGTCCGATAGAATCATCTTCTTCCAACCAACTATTTACTATGAACCAGCCACAACATCATACTTATTAATATAGTACTACTAGAACATGATGTATTGTAATAAGATGTACATTATTACACTACACAATATTAGTTAAAAAAAAGATAGAATTAACATTCAAATTTTGTAAAAGAATTATAAGGGGTTGAGTGGTTGCACATCACCTTGTACCAATTGCCCTATAACATAATATAAAAAAATACGTACTTTTGGCTTTTATCTTAAAATTCCTATTCTATCCCTACATGTTACACTTACACCCCATTAAAAGAATTTATGCCAATAATGAAGATAAAGAACCCATCGTTCGCCAAGCTGTTGCATATTTTTACCCTACTTGTAGATCATAAAGCTTTGAAAACTGAATTTAAAGTTTATGAAGCTTTGGTGCTATGATTCCTATTAAATTGTAACTTGTTATTTTAGAGAGTAATCGTATTAATGGAGTGCAAATGATTTTTTTTTAAGTAATGGAATTGTTGTCTAATTTACACACGCAAATATACGTATCGAAACAAGTAATAAAGTGATGAGAAAGTATCGTTTCCACAGAGACTGAATACCAATCTATTGCTAATTACCAGTTTATCTCACTCTAATTTTATCCAAAAAATAGTGAAAATAAGATTTAAAAATAAATAAAGCTGATAATAAATTTGCTAATTTAAAATCAATGAGTGATAAAACCTAGTTTTATAATTTCCCCCAAATAATCCACTTGATTAAATTCTTCTTCCTTCTATGATAAATTAATCCAGTATGATTGTTATCCAAGAGCACTAAATTCTTTACAAGCCTTTGTCAATGGTCATGTAAAAATACCCTTTTAGACTAACTCCTTATATGTCTATGAGAATTAAATCAAAAAGAATTTATTACAAATAAAATCTAATAAATGATGCACACGCAACATGAGTATATGTCTATCTCAAATTAGCATATGTTATTCTATCTAGGTCATGAAAACAAAATAACTCTGTCGATATTATTAAGGTTCACCAATTAAATTCAATCAATGACCAATTAATTAAATCGTATTAAACAAATGATAGAATAAACAATCACATGTAGAAATAATCACAGAAGAAATACAGAAAATTAATCAAACATCATAAATAAGTTCCATTATAATCCTAGAATGGAAATTAGTTCGTCATTGAAATTAAAACACAATCACAAAAGTATTCAACCATTTTTAGATATTACATAAATCAAAAGAAGAAATAAAGTTAAAAAAAAATAAAACTCTTGAGTCGATCTCTAGTTCTCGTCCTACTTCTCAATCTTGTGCCTCCAAGAAAAATCTAAAACTGCCCACTCTCTAAAAGGCTTAGGTGCTGATTGATTCAGCTTCTTAAAACTGCTGTCAGCTTCTGCTGGTCAGAATCTGCTGTCAGAATCTGAAAAGCTGAAAAACTTGTTTGATAGAGCTTTTTAAAACTGCTGTGCTGTTGACTAGAATCTGGTAATTAGTGTTTGATACAGCTTCTAAAATCTGCTGTAGTAGGGTAAAATGACAGAATGCCCTTAAGGTGATAATGCAGCCAGAATGCATAAAAAAAATTATTAAAAACCCCTATACATATATAATTACTAAATATATATAAATATAATAAATTATATAAAAAATTAAAAAAATAATTATTTTAATTTTAAAATGTTTATAATTCTAAAAAAAATTATAGAAAAATTTATAATTCTATAAACTTTCGGCAGCATCTCCTCTTAAAAATAGACATATAAAAATTTTTCTGATAAACAAAATACCTGCATAATACACAATCCAACATAATGTACGCAGAATGCATCAAAATTATTAAAATACCCCTATAAATATATAATTACACTAAATATAGATAAATATAATAAAATTCTATAAAAATTTCGACAACATCTCCTCTTGAAATTGAACATATGAAATTTTCTTGATAAACAAAATACCTGCATAATATTCAATCCAAATTTCACATTTTATACAACACATCCACATTACATTGTATATACATAACACATCCACAACCACCACATTTAGATTCTGACATCATTTAAATATAATGAACGTTGTTCCGCGTCAAGCTTAGTTTTGAAACACTAAACAAAGATGAAGCTGTTAGAATTAATCGTATAAAAATTCCAAGAAGTTCAACGAGCTCTTGTACTACTATCCCAAAATAGATTTTGTCAGATTTTGTAAGTCCAAACCTAGGATTGGAGATGGGTAAATAGAAATACTGTAAATCAAGATTGACTATATATGTTTAAAATAGCATACCAGGATGGACAATCAAAATAGATTTTCGAGCCTCGTTTTGGAAGGTCGACCATTCGATCTTTTTAATTAGGGAAGAGGAGTCCAAATGCTTCTTGATTCCACATAAGTAAAGACATCTCTTCGCATGGTATCGATGATTCAAGTAGTCTTTCTCATGGAAACACTCCTGTTGTCATAGAGGAGGGGAAATTTGTTAAGAGTCGTGTTCATAAATAAATCAATTAAAGTAAAGTAAAGTCAGTAGAGACATTAGAAACTGGGACTCTAATGTTCTCATCTGTTGAAGAAAATAGGGACATGAGGTATTCAATTGTGCCCGCATGTCTCTATCCAAACGTACCTAAAGAAAAACTATGTTATTGTCATATTTCTCATCTCTGGTCTTCTTTAGTGATTTACTCCCTTCCTTTATATGATTTCACTTTTAATTTGGAGTACAAATTTATAGGTTCTTGAGGCTTCTTGATACCATGTTAATATAGAAGGTGATCATTGACTCTTGATACATATGATCGTTCGGGAAATTAATGAGATATGATAAGAGATCAAAACCTTGCATAATTATGAAATGGGTGTCCGCCCCAAACCTGATTACAACAAATCTGATCCTTATCTTGAAACCGCACACAAGCACACATACCCACCTCCTTTAGGACATATTAGAAAGCATAATCATCGATCATCCAAAACCAATGAGTTTATTTGATCTTTTATTTCCTTTAATTGGTCTCCTTACATCTTAATTGCTAGAAGCTATGCATCCTCTTGAATCCGATTTGCACTACACTTACTAGTTGATTGTTAATGTCAGCATAGTGAAAAAATTCTTCAATTTTTAAGAAAAGTCGTGAATTACAATTTGTGATTTAATGGCAATTCACAGCTTATTTGCAAAGCTTTAAAAGAAAAAAAAAAGTTTATATTATATTTAAAATGAAATTTTGTAATTTTGTCTAATATATGTCCTATACATTTTTTATATTATCCATAAGTAATAGTATATATTTTCTGAATTTTTTCCCAACTTTGTCGGCTTTCTCCGAATATTCTCTTGCTAAATTATTTCAGAATCCCTTCTTAGTATCTATGATTGTCAGAACCTTATACATATTATTTCTACACCTTTTTTCTTTTTTGATAAGTAACTTTTTTCTAAGAAAGAAAACTTATAACAAAACAAAAAATAAATCTCAAATACTGAAATATAATTCTACAAAAAGCATTATAGATTCAAAATTGGTTCCAAAATCTTTAATTTTGTTACCTTGGGCATGCGAAGAAAAACATCAACCCCAATGCAGGGTTAGCGACAGTCATTAACGAATAACTACCACCAATTCCAACAAATTTGGGCTTCTTGAACACCAAAAATTCGAATTTATCCAAATTAACATCTCTAATGAAACCTGGAGCTAAATCTGCACCAACCTGATAGTTTTTTTTTTTTTTTAGCCACAGAAACAAAATAGTTTTCAAGTAAAGTTAGTATGGTTGGGTACCTTAAGTCTTGAGGGATTTTCTCGATAGTTTCTTTAATGGCGGAAACGATGTTGTCGATGAAATCAGTTATGGTGGTGGAGTTGTAATCGATTTGAACCTCCTTCAATAGCTTTCTCAACTTCAAATCTTCCATTGTTTCCACACCAAGATCAAAACTAGCCATCGATCTCCATTTTTCTCTTCAACCTTGGTAGTAAAAACTCAATTGGAGATGAGAGAGAGATAATGAGATATGGTGCAGAACAGAGAAAGATGGAGAGAAGAAGAGAGGGAGACGAGAGATGAATTTTCAAGCACGATAGAGACGAATAGCTATGCGCAGCTGTGTGCGATTTGTGTCGACAGAGAAGAGAAGAAGAGAAGCACAGAGAGAGAGAGAGAGAGAGAGAGAGAGAGGGATCTATGTAGGAGAGAGAGGTGTGCGAGAGAGTTCAGTCGATAGAGAGAATAGAGACGAAGAGACAGGGGCAAAACAGACATTTCAATCGAACCGTTTTTCGGTGTTTAGCTCCACCCGCAAACGCGAAAAAAAAGCTCCCTATATCCGCTTCACTCATTTGCGTTTCAAAACGTAAAATTTTAACGCAATTTCAATACGCAGCGGTTGGATGCGTTTGATTCAGCTTCAAAATGTCGCGTTTTCACGTAAACGCCGGTAAAATTGCGTTTTGAAGCGCAATCAATCGCCCCCTTAATCTTTCCTATTTATAGGTATGGACTCATTAAGGTTTAAGAATCCCAAAATTATCCTTTAATTCAACCCAAAAAATTAACGAATAATATTGGAAACGTAAACGAGCCATGACCTCAAAACATGTCATGTCGCGGCCCGTAATTCATCTCCGTGCTGTGCAATTCTTGAACTCGCGCTGTGGCCTCGCTTTCTATCAAATTGTAATTTGAAGACTTTTTAGCTTGTATGCATATCTTCCTTCTTACAAGAATGAACCAATTTAGAGTTAGAATTTCTTCTAAATGTTGACAATTATCCCAATGTTCCATAATACTCCTAAGTTGCAAAATAAGCATAAAAACCAAATAAAAACACAGAATCACCCACCCTAAAGTATAAAACAAACTAAATTTAAATAAAAACAACTAAAAGACTCTAAAATTAACAAAATATTACACCTAAAAGTGATTAATTTGCAGGTATAAAACCTACTCATCAGGAGTGCAACCAATACTAGGTGATGTGTAGCTAGTCGGACCTTAATTATAAAAGGGTCAGGATTCCTTGACTGCTAAGAATGACTAATGAAAAAATCACATGATTCCAACCCTTTAAATGCAAAATCCAATAATTGAGATTTATTCTCGGGATAAGTATCTCCAAGATTTATGTTATCAGGATACTCATAAATCTTAGCCATTGGATTTTATGTTTAAATAGTTGGGATTAGGGGTATCAATGGGTCGATTCCGGTTCGTTTCCTAAGGAACTTAGAACCATAACCAATAATATTAATTCGGTTCCAGTTCTTGTTAGTTCCAAGTTTGGTTCCAAAATAAATGGAACCAGAACTGGAACCGCCAAAAATCACGGGTAACCATCGGTTCTGGTTCTCAAGAATCGAATAAGAAAAAAGTACTTCAAATCATTATAACAAAAATTTTCCTTCAAAATATTAACATATTATCAACAAAATTATTAACAACAAAATTATTAACTTAGTTATAATTTTTTATACTAAAGATACAAATTAATTATTCTTTTCAGAAGTAAAAAATTTATCTTTGTTAAAAGTAATAAGTTTTAGAAGAATAACTCATTTTAAGCTTCAATTGATAATTTATTTGAAAATTTGAAGAATTATAGATAACATGCATTTTTTTTAAAATTAAAAATACCTTAAATCTTCTATAGTATGGAAATAAATGACAAAATAAATCGGTTCCGGGTACCCGCGGTTCGATTCCAGTTCCATTTATCTTGGAACCTAATAGTTCCGGTTCCTATTGGTTCGGTTCCATTTTAGACTTGGCTCTAATCGGTTCCAATAAAAAAAGGGATCCGGAACCGGGGTTTTCGGTTCCAGTTCGATTTTGATTAAATGGGTACTCATTGACACCCCTAACCAAGTTGACATCATGTGGGACATGTCGATGACTTATGATACTCAAAACATTGCTATAGCCTATAGTTAGAGCTATAATTTAGACCCAATGGACCACAAACCTAGGCTGGTCTGTACAGAAAACAAGGGCTAGGGCCTTAAACTTAAGCCCACAAAGTAGGGGATAGGTTTATAAATTTTCTGTATGTTAAGTTTGTGTGGGGTTAGGGCTTAATAATGATCGACTTTCAATCCATCCCGGCTAGGCCCGGCCTTAAGACCTTGTCATTGTGACCCATCTTCAACTTATTGGGGTTTGTATTCTCTTTGAAAATTAGGATTTTCGTTTATGTGAATTAAATAATAAAAATAAATTGCGAGCATGAGAAAGAAAATATGAAAACAATCCAATACTGCAATAAAAATTAAATAAAACTCAAAAAAAAAAAAAAAAAAAATTTATTGTTTTTAAAATTAAATTATTTTTGTCTTAAGGATATTGTATTTAACACAAGTCTCGATCAATTTTTATTTTGTTCGATTCTTGGGTTTCTACCGAATGACAATTAAATGGGTTTGGATTAAGATTTTGAATAACCCAACACCTTTCAGGGGTACATAGTCGCCGCCCAGTCTAACTCACACTCTAGGGTTGCTATACGAAGGGAAAAACAAGCAATAACCAGTTTCTTCCACATGGTGTGTCCAAATGAATTTGTCTAACTAGAATCCTAACTAACATAATTAAATTAGAGTTTAGCTTAAAGAAAACATGAAGCCCAATCAATTAGATTATAGTGTTAGCAAATAAATATATATCTAGTACTATCTACTAAATAATAAAAGATGAATTCGATCTACAAGGTTACTTAATGTTTAGCATCATGGGTCATTAATGTTAGAATATCAATTATGATATAGCGTATTAAGATACACTTAAACATTTTCCACTAATCAATAGTCAAGTCTTTGGAAAATAGGATGGGGCCCGATTAATGTACTAATCTCTTACCTCACACTTAAACATTTTCCTCAAGTCGGTTTCCACTTTAACACTTGAACATTTTAATCTCTTACCTCAAGTTGGTTTGCCGATACCCTTCATTTTTTACACGTGGGGTCAACCATACATTAATTTAATATAGAAAGTTTCATACACCAAATCTTAAAATACTATAATATAATGCTGCGTATAACTATAAGTTATACATGAAATGAAATGGACTGCTTTTATGCATGGTTACACCAAATCCCAATAGATATAATGGTCCCACCACCCCAAGAAAAATTTTCATGTGAGAACAATTGTTCCACCAATATCGTGGAAATTGTGGGTTTATTGGTCTGACCGAAAATTTTAAGATGGTTATGTTGGAGATTTGGATTTGGCCAACTAATGTCTTGGGTCCCATTGATCTACTTTATGTGAGAGTTTTCCAAGCTTAAAGCATATTATTACTCACTGAAAATTCTACAAAGGCAACATGAACTGTCTAATATGCCCCTCCAAATATATAATGACGTAAAAACCCCATAGATCATGCATGAGTACGCTTTACCCCCAATTTTAGACCAAAATAGAAAGGTTTGTTTAATTTTTTGTTTTTTTGTTTTTGTAATTTAAGTAAAATCTCATTTTTATGTACAGTATTTGATAATAAATATTAAAGGGTATGTTAATAATTTTAAACAACATTTCCTATTTGGTAAAAAAATTCTGAAAACAGTATTTTGCCAATAACTATTTAGACATATTAATAACAAATTGATCCCAAAAGAGAGTATCCAAATTATTAGAAATTTGAAGAATTTAAGACTTTTTCATGTTTTATCAAAATAAATAAAATTATGATCCCATGACTCTATAACCACATTTGTTAGTTTTTACCTTTTTAAAATAATAGAAATATCATTTTAATATGTTATCCTTAAAATTTAATACTTTAAATTACAACAAAACCTTTAAAATATATTAAATGATAATATTGTCTTTAATATTTCCTTTGAAGAAATTTTAATCATTTATAAATCTCGAAAACTTTATGTCAATTTGCACATGTCACCTACTAGTTTTTTTTTAATATGTGACAACTCTAGATTAATTAAATAATTGCAATACCATTTATCTTTAAAATTATTTAAATACTTTTTAAAATATAATTTATACAAAAATTATTTCATAAAACTATCATTTTAACCCTAAATTTTGAAACCCTACATTAAATAGATAAAACCTATGCGCTTAGATGATTTAGACAGGCAAAAGGGGCCTACGCAGGCATACTTGTAATTTTTGATAACATAAGTTCAATGCACACATAATGTCAATTTCAATGTAACTCCGGCACGGCTCTTTTTAAAACTCTTTAATAAATATTGGTCCGTTTGACGAATTTGAACTAAGGTGCAACCAGTTTGACAAGACTTTGACTTTTGAACATGATTCCAATCTTAAGTAGTAAGAACAGGCCAGGCAAGCAATGATCTAAGTGCTGACGTACCAAATTCCCACGGAGATTCCAATCTTAATGTAGAAGGAAATTTGTTGTTCCCTTTAATATAAAATGTTTGATACATTTGCCTTAAATTGTGTTGTGACACATAACTATAAGTCATCCAAGAAAATTTTGATTGCTTTATAACCAAACCGGACCAACTGTTCCTAGTTAATGGGTCCAATTAACCGCTGTCTATTTTTCAAGGAGAGGACATCAAAATAATTATACAAGAAAAAACAGCAAAAATTAAATTTTGGACTGTAGCAGCTCTGTCACATCTTTCTCCTTATTTAAAACTTTCAGTTCATCTCATGGTTTTTAAACTCGTCCGAGACCAAGACGTATCGCCCGAGTTAACTCAGAATCAGAACCTAACGAGACCAACTCACAATGTGTCATGAGACAATCGCGTATCGTGAGATATGTGAGTCGTCTCGGATGATATTTTCGTAAAACTCGAACGATGCGAATGAGATATACGAGGCAGTACAGATATTACGTTAATTTGTGAGATAAACGAGTTGTATCGAACGAGATTTTCAAAATCTCGTCCGAGTTAACTGAGACAACCGAGTTTTGCAAAAAAAAAAAGTTACAAATAAAATTTTCTATTTTATTTTTACAAGCAATAGCTATTGAGTGATATTATTACTTTCTTGTGATAAATACTTAAATGTATTTTTGATAATTTGTTTTATTTTTTCTTTAGAAGTTTTTTGATGAAATTTTCATTAGAAATTTATACTAATCTTTAGGAAACATGTATTTTATTTAATTACCTTGAATTTGATTGATAGGTATATTATGAATTTTTTTTTAGTTTTATATTTTTTGGGGGGGTTCATTTTTTAATAGGAATCAATTCTGAATTTTTCCTGAATTTTTCAGATTTTTTTAGATTTTTTAAATGGTTAAAAACCATTGTTTCAATGTTGAACGAGACGACTCGACGAGACGAGACGTATTGTCCGAGTCAACTCAATATTGGAGGTGAATGAGACAAGACCACATACCGAGTTTAAAAACCATGGTTCATCTCCCCTCAAATTGTAAATGCACAATGCGTCGAATAATTATGTCATCCAACGTTGGACATTTGTATTAAAAAAAACAAACAGGGACGCTAATACTGGAGTGACATAGTGGTGCGAACATATCCGTAGATGCTTTTTACTTGTATCTCGCTAAAAACCCTTTATAGTACTGCACGCACCACCATGTCATTGTATCACCCCCAACTCTAAATTTCAGTGGTGAGCCTATAACTCAAAGAGTTAAACAATGTCGCATTTTGTCCTTTCATATACCACTTTTGGAGAGAGAGATGTAATAGAATTTATTAAAACAAGTTTTTTCAATGACTTGATTTATAATACCTCATTATTAATCAATACTATCAGGCTCCACAAACCACAACAAAGCCTTGAATGGGTCCATTGTAAATTTATGATCCAACAAGGATTCGGTTTATATCTATTTATGTGTTATACCCAATCGGATAAAAGTTTTTCAAAGTTTATGAGTCGGTTACAATTTTAAAGTATTTACCGAATACTTTAAAATCAAAAGGGTATTAAGGTATATTCACTACAAAAGTTTGGTTTACTCACACAAGTACATAAATATTTTAAAACCATATCTGAATATGTAATTGGGTCAAAAGTTCTATTCATTTTGTAATCTCACCTAGTATGATTTGGGGTGTAATGATTGCACACATTTAACTGGAACTGAATCAAAATCAAAATTGATTGAGAACTAAAAATGATAAGATCAGAGAACCCAAACCGTTTAAAGGGAAATTTTTTGACAATTCATATTTTGATTCTATCAATTTGAGAATCAAGAAACCAAAGAGACAACAAGAGATAAGGAGATGGAATTTCTATCTCAAACTATTGCCACCAACCTCTATTTGTTACATTCTTTGGTCTAGAGTCTCAATCCAAAGGAAAAAATTCTAGTAAGAAAGAGGATGAGCACAAACAATTTCATATTGATGAAGATGGTGATAAAAATCTTTGGTACATTTAGACAATATTTTCCTCAAATCAATAGTTAAGACTTCGGTAAATAGGACGAGGGCTAGATTATAATGGAGGGTACTTATATCCTATGTTCCTACTTTATAGGACCAAAATATCTCTTGTTTAATATTTACAAGCTAAAAAGATCGTGATTCGTTACATTTAATGATTGATGATTAGGGAGTCTTTCCAATATGAAAATTATACTATTTTTCTCAAAAGACCTTACCTTTAAAATGGATAGGACTTTGATGAATCATTAAAAATAACTAATGAAAAATTCAATATTTGAAATTTTCTTTTAAGTATTGTTGAGGATTCTCTGCCTCAATCAAAGGAAAATCAAAGGCCTTCCATATGTGCATCCATTGCTAATTTTAGGAGCTGATTTTCTGCTAATTCTTTCTATTTATTTTGTAATCTCCATTTATGTATACAATCTATAACAGAATAAATATGATAAGCTTTCACCACTCAAAGTGTGGTGGTTTTCAAACACTCTTATGGTATTAGAGCGGTGGCTAAAAGTGTTTTCCAGGTTAGTCCAAACCTCACGGGATGTGGAGAGGCTGTCAGCTTCTGCCATGTCTTCTTCTGTAAGAGAGGAGAGGAGAAGACTGAGAAGGCACTAATCGGTTGCTTTCCATGCCAGGTGTTTGGGATTTGGTGTCTGAGAGGTGGGAGGATCAAATGGAGGTGGCGGCATAAGGGTACCATCCACATGACCTAGCAGACCTTGGCTCTCGAAAAGTGGAAGAAGTTGGCTCTTCCATAAGAGAAAATTGGAGGATGAGAGTTTGATTGTAACCATGTGAATCATGGTGTTGAAGGGAAGGAGGGTGGGAGAAGAATCAAAGGCCATTGAAGATCAATGCTCTACAGCTGAGAGCGTCGGAGATTCTAGAGATTTTTGAAAGAGTTCAAAACTCTCACCTTTGGACACAAGATCCGGAAAGCAAGGGAGAGGCGTTTGTGCCATTTGGACAGTAGAGAAATTGGAGAAATCAGGCCCTAGACCACGAAGAAACCAATGAACTTTGTCGGTTCCATCAACGGGGCGACCAATGGTGTGAAGCTGATCACATAGGACCTTGAAGGACCGGGCGTAGGCAGTGATTGGACGGGTGCTGTGCTTTATTAACTGGAGGTCATCTTTGAGGCGAATTTCACGATTTTATCCATTGAAATTAAAATCTGACTTCTATGATACTTTCATTTAATTTCAAAAAAATTTGGAAAATTAACATTCTACTCGTATCAAAAATTTTCAAAGTGACGATGGTACAGAATTTACTAGCAATTGTTTTAAAACTTATCTTCGTACCTCTAACGTTCATCATCAACTCTCTTATCCATATACTCCTGTTCAAAACGGTTGCGCTGAAAAGAAACACTGTCATGTAAATGAGACTGGCTTAGCCCTGCTTTTCCATTCCCACACTTCTCTTCGCTTCTGGGTTGACACCTTTAGTACTGCAACCGATTGCCCACCCCACTTCTTGGAGGTAAGTCTCCCTTTGAGCTTCTATATGGTTCCTCTCTAAATTATGAAAATTTCATCCATTTGGTAGTCTTATTTATCCTTGTCTACGTGATTATATGCCTAACAAATTTTCCCCCTGTAGTAGTCCTTGCATTTTTTTGGGGTACAACTCCTTTTATAAAAGGTGCCGTTGTCTTGACCCCACCACCTCTAGGCTATATATCACTCGACATACTCAGTTTGATGAGACTCACTTTCCCTTCCTAGAAACATCTCAGGTTCATCCCATATCCTCCCTCCAATTTTCAAATTTTTTGGAACCTAGTCTAACCCCTACAGAAATGCTCCCATCTTCCCCTATGCCCCATTCTCGACAATTGCACAATCCGAATCTAACCCTTGTGGTATTTGTACTGATCCAGTGAATAAGTCTTTGCAGGCCAATGATTTTCTTGCAAGTCCATCCTCGTCGCATTTGGATCCCAGCCTAGTTTCTCTTGAGCTTCCCACTAAGTCGCCTATCAGTACTCTTGTTGCGACAACTCCGATAGTTTCTCATCCCATGCTTACACGAGCCAAAGCTGGTATTTTCAAAACTTGCCACTCGACAAATCTTGTTCTCTTGGGATCATTTGGTCTTCTCTCTACTCTCATTGCATCCACTGAGCCTAAAGGGTTCAAATTTGCAACTAAAAATTCTATCGATGGATCTATCGAGCGTCTAAAAGCTCGCCTTGTTGCCAAGGGCTATACATAGGTACATGGTCTCGACTACACTGAAACTTTTAGCCCTGTTATCAAGGTTACCACTATCCATGTTGTACTCTCTCTTGCGGTAATCAACAAATGGGTTCTCCGCCAACTTGATGTCAAGAATGCGTTTCTTAATGGTCATCTTACTGAACAAGTCTATATGGAACAACCTCCTGGGTAAATTGATCCTCACTTCCCTAATCATGTTTGTCAGTTGAAAAAAACTTTTTATGGCTTCAAACAGGCCCCTCGTGCTTGGTTTCAGCGATTTAGCTCTTTCCTCATTCAACTTGATTTTTATTGCAGTTGTGCCGACATATCACTCTTTGTTTTTCACAGGCAATCTGACATTATTTATTTGCTTATTTATGTTGATGACATCATTATTACAGGCAACAACTCCTATCTTCTCGACAACTTTACCCAGAAGCTTAATTCTGAGTTCGCTACTAAGGACTTGGGTTCTCTCAGTTACTTCCTTGGTTTAGAAGCTACATCAACCACTGATGGTCTTTTTATCAGTCAGCTAAAATATGCACGGGACATTCTCATGCGAGCTTACTTACTTGACAGCAAGCATGTTCACACCCCCATGGTTGTCTCTCAGTACCTATCTTCTAATGGTCCTTTGTTCTCAGATCCCACTCTTTACCGATCTCTTGTGGGTGCTCTCCAATAGTAGACTATCACACGTCCTGATATTGCTTACGCTGTCAACTCTGTTAGCCAATTTCTGCACTCTCCGACTGAAGACCATTTCCTTACTGTCAAGCGCATTCTTCGCTATGTTAAGGGCACACTTCATTTTGGCCTCACTTTTCATCCATCTGCTACTCCTGGTACTTTAGTTGCTTACTTTGATGCTGACTGGGCAGGATGTCTTGGCACTCGTCGCTCTACCTCTGGTTATTCTATTTACCTTGGTGACAACTTAGTTTCTTGGAGTGCCAAGAAGCAACCAACTATTTCTCGTTCCAGCTGCGAGTCTAAGTATCGTGCCCTAGTTTTCACTGCTGCCGAACTTCTTCGGCTCACGCATCTCCTTCGTGACCTCAGGATTTCTCTTCCACAACAGCCTCTTCTCTTATGTGACAACAAAAGTGTCATTTTTTTGAGTTCTAACCCCGTGCCTCACAAGCGGGCCAAGCATGTTGAGTTAGATTATCACTGTCTTTGTGAACTTGTTGTCGCCGACAAACTCCGCATCCAGTATGTGCCCTCTTACTTATAGGTTGCTGATATTTTCACCAAAAGTGTGCTTAGGCCTCTCTTTTTAATTTTTTCGATCCTAGCTCCAAGTCTATTAAAATCCGACACTCAGCTTGCAAGGGGGTGTTGAGGATTCTTTGCCTTAATCAAAGGAAAATCAAAAACCTTCCATATGTGCATCCATTGACCCCTAATTTTAGGAGCTGATTTTCTGCTAATTCTTTTCATTTATTTTGTAATCACCATTTATGTAAATAGTCCCTAACAAAATAAATATGAGAAGCTTTCACCATTCAAAGTGTGGTGGTTTTCAAACACTCTTAAATATAGACATAGTACATGTTATTAGGATACATATAAAAATAAACAGTTGGATTTTGTCTTTACATACTCAGGATCATGTATTTTTTTCATAAATCATCAGATATGTTGGACAAGTAAATTAATTACATTTTATTTTGTAAAATGCGTAAAGCATGACGTATACCTCATTTTTAATGTGTGGTTCTCATGCATTTGGTGTAAAAAGTTTGATACACTCCCTCTTTCTTACTAAGAGATGGTGGTCCCCTTATTGGAAACATTTTCAAGGGAGGACAATGGAAAATATCGCAGTGTGAGCCTATTGGTTTGACCCATGATAAGATGGAGTTATATTCAAATTTTGGTTTTGGTTGAGTAATGTTGTGGGTCCCGCTAATCTAATTTATGTGCTTTTTGAAGAGGATTCCATTACGGCATTATGAATCACAGTGAAAATTCTAGAAGGTAACAGAGAAAGTATTATACACACCACGTTTGTACACAACACTCACAAAAGGACTTTTGATTGGGAAGAGGACATCAAACATTTGCACCATAAGAAAAACAGCGAAATTCAAATGTTTTATTGGACACATAGTCAAGATAAGCTGGTATCATGGTGGACCTCAAAGCACTGAAATATAACTATAAGATGTAGTTAGATTCGGATATTTTTTTATTATTAATGTCTCTTTCTAGAAGTGATGTGACAGTGCGTACATGTTGAAGTGTAACTTGGTTTTGGAGTTTGGAGTTTGAACTTTGAAATAATAAGTCATTGGTCTCTATAAATAGAACTCTTAACTTCCTCTCAAATTTTCATCTCCACTTAAATCTCTTCCTTAATTTCCAATTGAAAGAGTGAGTGAGAGAGAGAGAGACAAAGAAAATGTCACACTTCATATTTTCACCAACGGATGCAGCCTTATTGCACTACCTCAAAGCAAAGATAAACAAAGAAATCCTTAAATCAAATCCTATTATGGACTGTCAAATCTACGACTTTGTACCATGGAAGCTCCCAGGTATGAATTTATATTTTTTTCTGATTACAATTTTTCTCCTCTATCTTATAAGTCTCTAATTTCATGTTGAGTGAGCTAGTTTGTATAATGGAAGAAGATTTGAGAGGTCACAACTTTGTAAGGCATAGAATTCTTGATTGTCATGGTGGTCCACCTTAACTCTTGATTGCCTTTCAATTAAATAATGAACATGTTAATAAAATAATTTTATGAATTTTTTTCAGGACTTGAAAATGTAAAAGACAAGACAACAGAACAATATTACTTTGTTCCAAGAGAAAGGATGACAGTAAATTCTTCTAGACCCAAAAGAATTGTGAAAGGAAAAAAAGGTGTGTGGAAAATTAATGGTAAGGGTAAAGATATTCTTGATAAAGAAAAAATGCCGATTGGACACATGCAAGGACTAGTGTTCATACTCGACAATGGCGAGAAAACCCCATGGTTAATGCATGAGTACACTTTACCCTCAACTTTTGATCAAAATAAAAAGGTTGGTTTAAGTTTTTAATTTTGTAATTTAAATCAAACCATTTACTCCTGTTAAAGCAAAGGGGGTATAAAAGTAAATTTATTGAAATTTGTGAGATTCCAATTTTAGGCTTTTAGCACAATATTCATTATAATTGAAATTAATTTTTTTTAAAGAAACTAAGTTAAATTTAAAAATATCCTTCCCAAAAATAAAATGTAATAGTAAAATATTAAAGGGGTATTTTAGTAATTTCAAAAAGTATTTTCTATTTGGTGAAGAAAATTTTGAAAATGACACTTTCCTTAGTATGTAGATATATTCACAATAAATTGACACCCAAAGTAGCGTATCAAAATTATTAGAAACCTCATGAATTTCACACTTTTTTTCTACATTTTATTTTTATTTTTTTATTATTGGTAGTTTCTCTTTAAATTTGATATCCATCTATTTTTTCTACTTTTTTAGTAATTAATTTGTTCTCCATTTATTTTTCGGATTGTAACTTTTTTATGTTTTGTGTTTTAGAAGATATTTCAAAAATGGGTGGTATGTAAAATTACAAGGAGTGGACGAGCAAAATGGACTGAAGAGATTGAAGAGATCAACCATAATCGATCAATTGTGAGCTCAAATTTTGAAGGAAGAGATGCAAACAATGATGCTCAACTGATTAATGTCGAGCAGTTACGACAACAACAGCATTATAGTGATGTTCAAGAAAACAATGAATCTGATGTGATCTCAATGGAATATTTTTACAATGAAGAAGAGGTTTTGAAACTTGATCAAGCTTTAGAGTTTGTCGGGCAATGCAAATTTGTTAAATTGGACTAAATCCGATATCCACAAATGACGTGAGAATACATTCCCAATTTACAAATTTACCCTCATTAGGCTTGACGTTGCTAGTGACTTTTATGTGGTGTCAGGTGAAAAAAGTTTAAGAGAGGTCATATTTGTAAATATTAATATAATGAGGTGTTCGTAGCAAGTAAAGTCTTTTACAATGTTGAGGAGTAACTTTACTCTTAGAAACATTAATGGATTTTGATGATAGTCCAAGTGGTACAAAATTAGTTAATTTTATTAATTTGTGACTGGCATTGAATGGGATTTTTTTTTTTTTTTTTTTTTGGCTCTAAATAAAAAAAATAGAACTTCTATTACCAAATTATCTTTTGCCAAAAGCACCCCAAGATACTTATTGTCAACCAGGGGCGGAGCCAGGATTTTGTTTTCGTGGGGGCAAATTACAAATAGAAAATTTTTCTGATTTTCTATGGGGGCAAAGCAGCAGAATGTTAAAATTTTTTGTGGGGGCAAATTACAAATAAAAAAATTTTCAAAACTTCTATGGGGGCAAAGCAGTAGAATGTTAAAAAAAAATTTAAAATTATTAATACCTCCTTATGGATTTTAGAAATTCTTGTGGGGGCAATTGCCCCCACTGTAATTCCGCCCCTGTTGTCAACCATTTACTTATTTTATTTAAAAACTTGGGGTGGAATAAGTAAGAGTTGGGTGCCAATAGCAGCTCTCATAAAAAATTGTTATGCAAGGATCAATCATAATAAAAAATTGCAAAATTTATGTAATTCAACAATATGTTTTTATTCAACAAGATTGCCTAAATGAAAATCAAATTTACAATATCTCAATCATTCCTTCTTAGAAAAAAAAATTAAAAACTCCACATAAAAAATTCTTAAAAAGAGTCCACAATGAATATGTCATATTAATGAAAGGGCATTGAAGTAACATTGAAATTGACATTGTTTCAAGCATTGGTGATGTGGATGTGTCCATAGAACCATAGATGATTTTCATTGAGATTTGAGTGAAAAGCACCTATGATTTTGTGCAAGGTTGTTAAAAGCGACCCTATCAGGTCTTAGGTGGACCCAGACAGGGCTTGTTAATGTTTTAATGCGTGACAACTCAAGATTAGTTAAATATTTGAGACATTATTTATCTTTAAAATTGCTTAAATACCTTTACAACATAATTTATACAAAGTTATTATTTTAATCCCACTTTTTGAAACTCCACTTTAAGCAAGTAAGGCCTAGGCACTTAAATGATCTAGGCAGGCATAGTTGCAATTTTTAACCACAGAAGTTCAATGCACACCAATGTCCCAGACGATGTCAATTTTAGTTTGTAAAATGATCCCCCATTTTTAATGTGTGGGTCCCATGCATTTGGTGTAAAAAGTTTGATGCACTCTCGCCAAAACTATAATGTCATGTATAACTATCAGTTATAAATGAAGTTTGGTTGTCCCACCAAATCCCCTAATAGATATGGTGGTCTCCTTATAAGGAAAAATTTTCAAAGGGAGTACAATGGGTCTGCCTTAGCTTAAAAGAAAAAACATAAAATAAAAAAGAAAAGAAAAAGGAAAGAAGGCAAATCTCGCATTGTGAGCTTATTGGTTTGACCCACAATAAGATGGAGTTATATTCAAAATTTGGGTTAGGTTGAGTAAAGTTGTGGGTCCCACTAATCTAATTTATGTTTGTTTTGAAGATGATTCCATCAAATGACTCAGTGTGAAAATTCTAAAAGGATACAGAAAAAGTTTTATACACACCAAGTGTGCATTGTTGTACGTAACTATAAGTCATATTTGTGCATTATAATAGGTCCAGTTGAGTTCCCCCCACATGGACTTTTGACTGGGGAGAAGACATCAAACATTTGCACGATTAGAAAAACCGCAAAATTCATGTTTTTTATTGGCACATGGTCAAAGTCCTGAAATATAACTATAAGATGGAGTTAGATTGGGATTTTTTTTTTTTTTTTTTTTTTTGATGTCTCTTTCTAGAAGTACATGTTCAAGTGTAACTTGGTTTTAGAGTTAGAACTTTGAAATAATAAATCTTTGATTTCTATAAATGGAGCTCTAACTTCTTCTAAAATTTTCATCTCAACTTAGATCTCTTCCCTTAATTTTCAATTGAGAAAATAAGTGTGTGTGTGTGAGAGAAAGAAAGAGTGTGTGTCAGACTACAAATCCTTATTGGAATCTCTCAACTATGAATGTATGTTTCTTTTTCATTACTATTTTTCTTCTTTGTCGTACAAGTCTCTAATTACATGTTGAGTGAGCTAGTTTGTATAATGGAAGAAGATTTGAGAGGTCGCAATTTTGTAAGGCGTAGTGTTCTTGATTGTTATAGGGGTTTTCCTCACTATCTCAAAAAAGCTAAAATTTGGCATTAATATAGTGTTAAATTCGGCGCCCAAGTCTCACGTTTATTTGGGCCGGCCCAAAACCTGCAGTTAAATCCAATAAAATAATTTGTTGCTAATTCGACGGGCTAAGCCCAACGAACCATCAGATTTATTTCTCTTCTAACAAAGAAACAAGTGAAGCCCAACAAAATAATTTGACGGGCTAAGCCCAACGAACCACCAGATTTATTTCTCTTTTTAACAAAATAAAAAATCGAGAATTTTCATTGAAGAACACCGAAGCTCACATTCGGTCTGTTGTTCATCGAAAACTCAGAGCCATTGGAGAACACCCAAGAATATCGAACGAAAACTGACATTCGATCTCTTGTTCCATCGAAAACTCACAGAGCCATTGGAGAACACCGAACGAAAAATCACATTCGATCTCTGTTTCATCGACAACTCACATTCGATCTCCTATTTCAATCGAAAACTCACATTCGATCTCTTGTTTCGATCGAAATCTCACAGATCCCTGTATCGATATCCTATTTTGATCAAAAACTCACAAATCCCTCAATCTCTTGTTCCGAGAATTTTCGAACGATCTCTCACTCTCACTCTACGCCTTTGTCTTCAATCGCTCACGTCCCTCAAATCGAAGAACACCTAGCTCTTTTCACTTCGTCGATGAACTTTTGATTTCTCGGAGCTCAAATCAAAGTTCAAGTCGAAACACTAAGAACTGAAGCTCACAAACCCTAAAAAATCACTCTAGATCTCTCTTCTTCGTTTGAGGTATTGCTTAATTTCTTTTGATTTTTTTTCTTTGTTGTTAATGTGTTAATTTCTTCTGATTTTGTTTCTTTGTTGTTAATATGTTGATACATTGCCTTCTAGTTTTCAATGAAAAATGGTAGCTATTTCAATTGAATAATCTTATTGAGTTAAATTATGTTTTGTAGAGAGCTTGGTGTTTGAAATTTCTACATCTTTGTTAATCTATTTATTTCCGTAGTGTGACTTTTGTCATCATTTTTAGGCTACTTCAAGAGTTTGTTGACCAACATGGAAGTGATATATACCTTGTCTGGTTGGTTAAAGAACAACGCTTCAATCTACCATATACAGCTTGTTTCCAAACTTATGCTTGAAGGTCAGATTATGTGGCTAAACGAAACACAATGCTTCTATTAGTGTTGATTCTAATTCTTTTGTGTAGGAAGAATTTTAATGACTATTAAGCATTTATTTGTAGAAATATGGTTTAAAGCATTATTAATAGAATTTTCATGATACTCTTGCTTTGTTTTATTTTGGACTTCCCTAGTTATCCTTCTGATGTACCTCCCCAATGAATGCTAGTAGTCTTAATTTGTTGTGCTCTTGAGGTCGTGACTTCAAATCTTTATGTCCTTTACTTAAAAGGTGGTTACTTAATTGACTTCACTTGACAAGGTGGAATGGTGCATCCAATCCGAGGATTAGTCATGTTGGATAAGATTAGATAGGACAAAGCACAACATCAACAATGAAATGTGAAGTACTAAGAGAATAAAGTCCACACAAAAGCTCTGTAGATTTTCGAATATAAAAACTCAAAGCAAAACCTCATATTCTTATTCAATGAAATGTGAAGTACTGAGAGAATAAAGTCCTACATCAACAATTTTCTTATATTTGATTGTTGGTTAGATTTTACCATTCCTTTGAATGAATATTTATGATTTGTATCACATTTTTATAAAAATTAAGAAAAATATTTATTATTATTAGTTTATACTTTAAAATATATTGGTATACTTTATTATGGTAAACTTTTTCAAGAGAGTCCACTTGTGATGTTAATTAGTTAGTCTTTTCAGCGGTTAGTCTAAATTACTTGACAAACATTTAAGGTTAGAAAATTAGTTTTTTTTTTTTTTTTTGGGTGGGGGGAATGAATATTAGGCAGAAAGGTAGTCTCTTGTCTGTCACCTCAGGTTTCCAGCTTGTTAAGATCTTGTATTGTGCCATATTTTTGGTGACGTGTCATTTTTTATAATCATTTGGATTAGACAGAATCTTCATTTTCTTTTGACATATGGCAAATAATCATTTGGCTTACGTCATCTGCCACGTGTATGAAAGCTGTTATCAATCCAGTTCTGTATAGAATCCAAAGTAAAGATACTTTAAGAGATTTTGTAACAGTGAATGAGCAAATTACATTGAATACTTTGTCATGAAAGTCGCACATGCGATAGGCAGCAAGTGAGTTGACAATACGTATCTGATAAACTTGTGCACACACCACAGCCCCTATGTGATTGTTAATGAGTACAGGCATTGAGTCCATGACATGCTTGGGCTATGACTTCCTTTCTTATTGATCAACCAAATTCTTGTAGGCAAATTTGACTTTTGAATTCACTGTATTCCTTGGATTGGGCTTTTTACGACTTACTTTGTTACTTATACCTAATTTTTATATTGTCCTTGAGGCTATTAGAACTCTAAAATCCGTAGAATTTATCACAATGCAGTGACTTTAGTTATCGTGTTGTTTTTGCATGATATTATGTGTTTTAAAAGGGTTGCAATTCATCCATATATGTGGATACACATATCATGTGAAGGAGTTATACTAAAATAATCATAAATATAGTTGAAATGAAAATATATTTGACATACACAATACCTTAAAATAAAATCTGAGGTTCTGCTAGAGGTGCTGAATGTGACAGGATTTCCTAGAGGTTCTGTTTATCATGAGTCATTCAAGTACCCAAATGAACAGGATTTTTCCCCCCTTCAATCGCTGGTTTTTGTTGGAATCTGATGTTACAGTTGTCTGTAATTAAACTTTATCTTTCTGATTCCTTAGTATTTTTCTGAAGCACAGTTTTAGAGCTGTAATACGCATTAAATTTGTTGATAAACACAATGATATTGACAAGATTTTCAGTGAAACATAAATCCATTACCCTCTAACATTCAACAATAACCTATGTTCTGAAATTCATTAATAGTGAAAGTAGTACATTAGTGTTCTCATGCAGGTACTTCCTATGGTTCAAATCTTTGTTCTGTTTTGGGATCTTTCGAGTAGAGCCTAAAATGGATTGGGTTTTATTCGAATATAAAATGCAAGTGATAAGAATCTTATTTTAGTAGATTTGGTTCTTCATTATCCGCCAAATCCTTATTAAGTTATTAAAATTAAAAATACAAAGAAAAATGGACTCTCTTCATAAGCTTAGAACAAACCCTTGAAACTTGGGTAATCATGGTATATGCTTATTTTGTATCCTTGACTGAGAAAATAATGCGTCATTTTCTCAATAATCGGTTACCTACTTAAATATTTTGTGTTTATGCATCAATGTTAATGTAGCGAAACATGTACTATCGCATAACATTTTTCTATTTTTGACTCTTGATAAAATTATGGGACTGGTACATAGCTATCCGGATGTTATACATTGCTATTCTTGTACAGGACACTCAGTTTTATTCTTTCCTCTGTGAAAAAAGTCTCTTTTAGTGTATCTTTAATCTTGTGCAGAGTAGGAGTAGAACCAAATCTGCTTTGATTGGAATTTGTACATTTTTTTAATCATAAAGTAGCTTATTATTTATTCGCATCAACATCTATTGGGGCTTTCAATGAATCTTTTGTGTACTACAGGTTTTTCTCGGTATGTTAGTAAAGGTTACTTCTCTCGATTTACCACTATGGCATCGCATTCTTGTTCTTGAAGTCTTGAGGGTAACAGCAACAACTTAGCTAACATTATTATTTTCTTGATTATTATATGTTGATTATTTAGATAACTAGAAGTTATACTTTCTGGCAGGGCTTTTGAGTGGAGGAACGGACATTGCGCCTCCTTTTTTAGAATTTTGACATGTAAGATACAAAGTTCTGATCCATTTTTCTGGTATTGTCATGGTTGACATATTGGAAAGAATTTTTAAAGTCATGGATCCAAGTCCAGCTTAATAAATAATTACATGTTTTCCAAGTTTAGTCTGATTTTGAACCTCTACCAACTGGTTGATGCCGAGTCATTGATTATATAATGTTTTTGATGTTTCCAAGTTAATGTTGTTGCCAGGAACCATGCACTGATTTCAAGTTTCTTATCTAATTTGGACCTTACCTTAAAGTGGTTTCTGCCATTGACAAGAATTAATACTTGTGGCTTAGTTTCATCTTCTTACTCTTATCTGGAATTATTTGGCTTTTTTAACTTATGATAGTGCTTTTCTTTGCCTAGTAGCATGAAAATGTCAATCAGGTATAATTGGCTCTAGTTCATGTTAATAGCATGCAACTTGTCGTCCAAACAACAATTTTTCCTTGGGAAAGAGACCAGATTTAAATGTTTCTTATGTGGAAGTAAAGAGTATCAGTTTTAATGATCACTCATAAGAAGGATTTGAGGACATATTAGACTTGAGATCAATCTCTCATGTAATGTTAGAGGATAAATGAATTTTCTCTAAAGATTCCAAGGTTAAGATCCAGCTCCTCAACTTGTCATCATCATCATTTATCCCAAAAATTTGGGTCCAACTTAATGAATCTTGTTCCTCCATTCAATTATGTCTAAAGCCATGTCTTCTTTTAGTTCAAATGTGTTCATACATGCTCTTATGACCTCAGTCCACATTCCTTTTGGGCTTCCTCACTCTATTTCAGAACCTTCAACATTCACATTCTGTCTGTTGGGGACTGTAGTCAGCCTTCATAGTACTTGACCAGACCATCCTTAATCACCTGTTGACGCTATTACTAAATTTTTGACTAATGCATTTAATTCTAGACCAGAACCTTCAAAATGGCTATGTTTGATATAAGATCCTTTAAGACATCACTAAGTCTATAGAGAAAAGGAAAATCCATACACAGAGACCTATCCCTCAGCAAATATATCTTGAAACCTTATTCTATCCCAGGAGTCAACGTTATACTGATCATTAGTGCTTTTACTGTGACTATTTTCTGGAATTGAATTTGCAATGCCACCCATTAGAATTTGTACCATAACTACTTTGAATAATAGAAAACCAAAGGCAATTCTTTTTGAAAGTTTCTAAAGCCATATATACAGAAACCCTTACTTTCTTCCTTGATGTTCACAATGTTTGACATTCTCATCATTGAGAGTGCACATCTGCTTCCTGGTCACTAGATGGTCTTTCTTCATGTTGTTGCCCTCCCAATAGAGTCCTATAGAATTCTTTGTAATATCTATATCCAAATAAGGTAATTTTAAATAAATATGGGTAGTAGAGAGGGAGATTTGAATAAGTAGGGACATTATTGTACCAGTTTTGAGTTTTCTCTTTTATTGGTCTAAACTCTTTAAGGAGTCCATTTTTTTTTCCTCTCTATAAGATATTTTGGGTAGCTTGATTGGGTATATAACATTTCTATATAATAGTTTACATGGGGCTGGGGTTTTCTAGCGATCTGTATTTGGTTGATTAACTCAACCTCTTTTCTAATGAAATTTTATTTATAAAAGGTTGTTATTCCTCTATAAGATATTTAGTTCATTGGTACAACTTTCTCCTAGCGATGTTACTTTAGATAATTGTTCCAGTATATTGCTGAATAATTCAATGCTTAACATTTTTAATTATGAGGATAATTGCTCTTAATGGAATTGCCAGATCATTTTGATTTTTAATTCTCAATTAAGTCTTGAAGTTTTATTATTCAAAGTCTAGTTACTCACCCATTGTTCTACTTATTTTTCTTGTAGGCACCCCAAGAACACAATGTTGTGGAGGGCATGGTTAAAGATCTTGCCCGAGTTGAATGGGCAAGCAGCATGGTTTGAAGAGATTGAAGAGGTCAACCATAATCGATCAATTGAGACCTCAAATTTTGAAGGAAGGGATGCAATCAATAATGCTCAATTGATTAATGTCGAACAACTACGGCAACAACAACATTATAATGATGTTCAAGAAAACATCGAATCTGATGTGACCTCAATGGAATATGTTTACAATAAAGAGAGGTGTGAAATTTTTTTGGACAATAACTTATGGGGGCCACCAATATATTGTAAGCCTTAATTGGGTCCATTTTAAATTTCTAATCCAACAACGGTTGGGTTTTTATGTAATTTAGATTTTCAATCAACAAATTTTGATATCAGAGAGGGTTTAATTCTCTCTCACTTTCAATCGAAGTCAAACTTGTTAAATGATTTTATGATTCGAAGATTGAAAAGTTTATTCAAGACCCCTTCATTTGATGTAACTTGTTGTATGTTGCAAAGTGTAAACTTATAAGTTGTGACATGTAATACAAGTCAACTTTGAAGCAGCCGTACTTCAAAATTTTGGTAGAATCCACCTAAATTTATTTGAGATTACACATTAATTTTTCAAAGAGTCACAATAATATGATTCTCTTCTTTGACATACGCCCCACCATCACAGAACCGTTAGCACTACTTTGGCAAATTCAAACTGACTTGAAATTACCATACCTAAGTTCAAACCCTAAAATACAGTCATCCTCAATCTTCTTATTCTCCCTTACCTAAGTGAGAGCATCAACAAAATAGCTAAACGGCAATCGAACACCTCCTTGGTTTCCAGTTACTTCCCTTCGCATCCCAACAATGTCATTTCGTTAAAGATCAGATTTCAAGATGTAGTTTCAAAATCTGGCAAAATAAACAAAATAAAGATTAGTGAACTAAAAGCATATTAAATCTAGGATTTTATTTGATTTATTAATGTGTGCCATTAGATCTTAGGGCATACGATAAAATGCAATAAATAAACTTTGGAAAATGACTTTGTAACGAAAATGACCTTTAAAATAATTTTTTTTTTACAAAAATACCCTTAGATTCCAATTTTCAAAGTGTATTTATTGCATTTTACAATGTGCCCTTAGGGCACATGTTAACAAGACCCTTAAATCAATTGAGATATAGAAGAAATGAAAAAAAACAACATAATGAGGATTAAAGTTAACCAATTGTAGAGATGTTTCTTGGCTTCGAACTTTCTGTACATTCGGTGTTTATAGTGGTCCAAGACTCCCAATTCGTCAAAAGTAGGATGCAACTTGATCCAGTTCAAATCGAGAATCGAACCAAACCGATAGCCTTGGGGTGGTTTGGTTCAGTTGGGAACAAGTTGTGGTTCGGTTCCGGGTTACAAAAATGGAGAATTGATCAATTTGATTCATTTCTCGGATCAAACTTGTATAGAATCGAACCAAACCAAACCGAGAACTAAACACTTATGTAATATATGTATATAATAATTATTATGAATTGTTTTCGGAGTTAGAACATAGGTTAATGGTTTTTATGGATAAACTAATGACTTTCTATTAATAGATTGGTGATTTATTTTATGAAATTTTATGTTTATCTTTTCATTAAAAAATGTTACTTACAATTTATAGAATATTGGCAACCCATATAACCGAACCGAAACCGACTTTAAGTTGATTTGGGTTGGCTTGGTTCCAATGGAATTTATTTTCAGTTCCAATTTGATCTCAGACCAAACCAAGTTGCAACCCTAAAGGAACCCAGACCTGACAAAGTGCAATTTTTAGAAAATGCCATTTTCTTTATTATTTTTCAATTAAATACAGAGATTGCCCCTTCACCAAAACCGCTTATTTGAATGGCATTTTTAATGGTTTTCTTTTCTTTTCTTTTTTTTAAACAAAAAAAATATATCATTTATCTTATATTGTTAGTTTTATGTAGGGGTGTCAATGGGTCGGTTCCGATTCGGTTCCTAAGGAACTTAGAACCATAACCATTAATATTAGTTTGGTTCCGGTTCTTGCTGATTGTGGTTCTAGGTTCAGTTCCAAAATAAATGGAACCGGAATCGTCAAAAATCATGGGTACCCATTGGTTTCGGTTCTCAAGAATCAAATGAGAAAAAGAGTATTTCAAATCATTATAACAAAAAATTAACATATTATCACAAAAATTATTAACTTAGTTATAATTTGTTATACTAAAGATACAAATTAATGATTTTTTTCAAAAGTAAAATATTTATCTTTGTTAAAAGTAATAAATATTTAAAAGAATAATTCATTTTAAGCTTCAATGGATAACTTATACGAAAAATATTAGTGAGATCCATGAAGAGAGTTAGAACATCAAGTATGGCCCAAGCACATTTACGGTTGGCTTTGGAGAAAATGAGAAGATCATCCGCAAAACACAAATGGGTAATGTTTTGCTTATTACATCTCGGATGGTAATCCAACAGATTTGCCTGAACTTTCTCTTGAAACAAGGGGTTCAGAGCTTCCATGATGAGCACAAAGAGGTACGGTGATAGAGGGTCCCCTTGCCTAAGTCCTCTTTTTCCTTCGAATCTCCCAACAAATGAACCATTGAAAGAGATGGTATAGGAGACACTAGTCACACATTTGAGGACCCAATCGATGTATCTTTGGGGGAACTTGAAAGTCGAGAGGCATGCATAGACAGCTCCCCAATCCACAATGTCGTAAGCTTTCATAAGATCTATTTTGAGTGTAACTTTTAGGCTCGTGTTCTTCTTATGGTAGTTTCTAACCAACTCGTGAGCAAGGAGAATGTTATCCGCAATATTCCGACCTTTGATGAAGGCTGATTGATTCAACCCCACTAATTTATGAGTGACCTGGCTTATCCTGAAGGTAAGGATTTTCGAAATAATTTTGTAAATAACATTACAACAAGATATAGGTCTAAAATTGAGAAAACTCATAGGCATTACAACCTTAGGAATTAAGGTGCCAGACATTTCTAACCTTTTACACATCGTGGGTCCCATGCATTTGATATACTCACTCTAAAAGTATAATGTGGAATATAACTATGAGTCATAAATGAAGTTGATTGATTGCTTCCATCACAAGGAATCTTGTCACAACATTTATGATCCATTCAACAATCTGTTCATAAAGCCCATGAAAGGGGAGTCCAACATTTATGGGTTGGGCCCGGAAAAGTGCCTTGATGTGTGTAAGAGGAACAAGTATCATGGCACGAGGCAAGAGTTTCTTATCTTTCTTCTAAGGCAAAATGTTCTATGAAATCACAATCACATGCATGAATCACCTTGTATCTTGCATTGCTATATATATAGAGAGAGAGAGGGTCGGTTCCGTAGGCCCCCATTACGACTCACATTGCGACAAACCATTTTGTCTTATATGGGTAAAAATGTTTGAAGTAGGCTGATTTTTTGTGAGGATGATCTCTATGGTGAGGAGATCATCCTTGCCAAAAATCAGCTCATTATGAAACTTGTAACCCCATGTTTACAAGTTGAAAAATTTTAGACCATCCAATTTTTGTAAATCAATTTTGATGGGATTAGAAATTTTGGAATGGGATGATTTTTTGTCAGGATGATCCCCTCATGATAGAGATCATCCTCACAAAAAATCAGCCCATTTCAAACATTTTTGCCCATATAAGACAAACGGTGTGCCGTAATGTGAGTCGTAATAGGGGTTGTAATAACCCCATCCATATATGATCTTCTCATCATAGTGACGATCCTAGCAAAAAATCAGCTCAATCCAAAACCTCTAACTCATATTTTGAAAAACCATTGTTTTTTCATATGTTTTTACATATGGCCCTTGAACAGCCCCTATATATATATATATATATATATATATATATATGGGAAATGTTCAGCTACAAACATTTTAACAAACATTTTTCAAAACATGGGATAGAGGTTTTGGAATGGGCTGATTTTTGGTGAGGATGATCTCTACGGTGAGGAGATCATCATCACCAAAAATCAGCCCATTCCAAAACTTCTAACTCCATCAAAAATGGTTTACAAAAAATAGATGGTCCACGATTTTTCAACTTGTAAACTGGGGCTAGAAGTTTTGGAATGAATTGATTTTTTATGAGGATGATCTCCTCACCGTAGAGATTATCCTCACCAAAAATCAGCCCATTCCAAACCCTCCAACCAATGTTTTGCCAAAATGTTTGTTACTAAACGGGACATATATATATATATATATGTGTGTGTGTGTGTGTGTGTGTGTGTGTGTGTGTGTGTGTATATGTATGTATGTTCGTCACCCTACGCTTTACCCAATGTGTTTTGTCCTACATAAGTTAGAAATTTTGGAATGGGCTGATTTTTGGTGAGGATGATCTCCACGTTAGAAGATCCTCATCACCAAAAATCAGCCCATGCCAAAATTTCTAACCCCATGTTTACAAGTTGAAAAATCATGGACCGTCCATTTTTTGTAAGCCATTTTTGATAGGGTTAGAAGTTTTGGAATGGGCTGATTTTTGGTGACGATGATCTCCTCACCATAGAGATCATCCTCACCAAAAATCAGCCTATTTCAAAACTTCTAACCCATGTAGGACAGAACATGTAGGGTAAAGCGTAGGGTGGGGTGCTGAACGAGACCTATATATATATATAGGGAAATGTTCAGCAACAAACATTTTGGCAAAACATTTTTCAAAACATGGGTTAGAGGTTTTGGAATAGGCTGATTTTTGGTGAGGATGATCTCTATGGTGAGGAGATCATCATCACCAAAAATCAGCCCATTCCAAAACTTCTAACCCTATAAAAAAAGGTTTACAAAAAATGGATGGTCCACGATTTTTCAACTTGTAAACTAGGGCTAGAAGTTTTAGAATAGGCTGATTTTTGGTGAGGATGATCTCCTCACTGTAGAGATCATCCTCATCAAAAATCAGCCCATTCCAAAACCTTTAACCCATGTTTTGAAAAATGTTTTGCCAAAATGTTTGTTGCTGAACGGGACCCATATATATATATATATATATATATATATATATATATATATATATATATATATATATATATATATATATATATTCTTACGACCCTTATTACGACTCACATTGCGACACATCGTTTTGTCTTATATGGGCAAAAATGTTTGGAATGGGCTGATTTTTTGTGAGGATAATCTCTATGGTGAGGAGATCATCTTTGCCAAAAACCAGCTCATTATGAAACTTTTAGCCCTATGTTTACAAGTTGAAAATTTTTAGACTGTTCAATTTTTGTAAATCAATTTTGATGGGGTTAGAAGTTTTGGAATGGGATGATTTTTTGCCAGGATGATCCCCTCATCACAGAGATCATCCTCACAAAAAAATCAGCCCATTCCAAACATTTTTGCCTATATAAGACAAATGGTGAGTTGCAATGTGAGTCGTAATAGGGATCGTAATAACGCTATCCTATATATATATATATATATATATATATATATATATAGGGTCACGTTCCTAAGACTCATATTGGGACTCACATTGCGACACACCGTTTTGTCTTATATGGGCAAAAATATTTGGAATGAGCTGATTTTTTGTGAGGATGATCTCTGTGATGAGGGGATCATCCTGGCAAAAAATCATCCCATTCCAAAACTTCTAACCCCATCAAAATTGATTTACAAAAATTGGACGGTCTATAATTTTTCAACAAAAATTGGACGGTCTAGAAGTTTCATAATGAGCTGATTTTTGGCAAGGATGATCTCCTCACCATAGAGATCATCCTCACAAAAAATCAGCCCATTCCAAATATTTTTGCCCTTATAAGACAAAACGGTGTGTCGCAATGTGAGTCCCAATATGAGTCTTAGGAACGCTGTTCATATATATATATATATATATATATATATATATATATATATATAGGGGGCGGTTCAAGGGCCATATGTAAAGACATATGAAAAAACAATGATTTTTCAAAATATGGGTTCGAAGTTTTGGATTGAGCTGATTTTTTGCGAGGATGGTCACTATGATGAGAAGATCATCCTCACAAAAACTCAGCTCAATCAGAAACTTCTAAATCAATCAAAAGTGATTTGCAAATTATTGAAAAAAATTAACAAAAAATCGACGGTCCACATTCTAAATCACTTTTAATGGGGTTAGAAGTTTCAGATTTGACTGATTTTTTTTTCCGGATGATCTTCCCATCATAGAGATCATCCTCACAAAAATTCAACTAAATCCGAAATTTCTAACCCATATTTTGAAAATTTATAAATGGTACATTGTTTTTACATATGTTTTCTCATATGTCCCTTGAACCTCACCTATATATATCTATATATATAGGGTCCCGTTCAGCAACAAACATTTTGGCAAAACATTTTTCAAAACATGGGTTAGGTCTTGGAATGGGTTGATTTTTGGTGAGGATGATCTCTATGGTGAGAATATCATCCTCACCAAAAATCAGCCCATTCCAAAACTTCTAGCCCCAGTTAACAAGTTGAAAAATCGTGGACCGTCCAATTTTTGTAAACCATTTTTGATGGGGTTAGAAGTTTTAAAATGGGCTGATTTTTGGCGATGATGATCTCCTCACCGTAGAGATCATCCTCACCAAAAATCAGCCCATTCCAAAACCTCTAACCCATGTTTTGAAAAATGTTTTGCCAAAATGTTTGTTGCTGAACATTTCCCATATATATATATATATATATATATATGGGTCCCGTTCAGCAACAAACATTTTGGCAAAACATTTTTCAAAACATGAGTTAGAGGTTTTGAAATGGGCTGATTTTTGGTGAGGATGATCTCTAGAGTGAGGAGATCATCCTCACAAAAAATCGGCCCATTCCAAAACTTCTAGCCCCAGTTTACGAGTTGAAGAATCGTGGACCGTCCATTTTTTGTAAACCATTTTTGATGGGGTTAGAAGTTTTGGAATGGGCTGATTTTTGGTGATGATGATCTCCTCGCCGTAGAGATCATCATCACTAAAAAGCAGCCCATTCCAAAACCTCTAACCCATGTTTTGAAAAATGTTTTGCCAAAATGTTTGTTGCTGAACATTTCCCTATATATATAGGGGGGCGTTCAATGGCCAACTTTTTGGTAAACTTTTTGGCAAAACATTTTTCGAAACATGAGTTAGAGGTTTTGGAATGGGCTGATTTTTGGTGAGGATGATCTCTATGGTGAGGAGATCATCATCACCAAAAATCAGCCCATTCCAAAACTTCTAACCCATGTTTACAAGCTGAAACATCGTGGACCGTCCATTCTTTGTAAACTGTTTTTGAAGGGGTTAGAAGTTTTGGAATGGGCTGATTTTTTGTGAGAATGATCTCCTCACCGCAGAGATCATCCTCACCAAAAATCAGCCCATTCCAAAACCTCTAACCCATGTTTTGAAAAATGTTTTGCCAAAAAGTTTGCCCTTGAACGCTACCCATATATATATATATATATATATATATATAGGGAAATGTTCAGCACCCTAAGTTTTACCACACACTTTAACAAACGTTTTTTGTCTTACATGGGTTAGAAATTTTGGAATTGGCTGATTTTTGGTGAGGATGATCTCTATGATTAGAAGATCTTCCTCCCCAAAAATCAGCCCATTCCAAAATGTTTAGCCCCATGTTTACACATTGAAAAATTGTGGACCGTCCATTTTTGTAAACCATTTTTGATAGGGTTAGAAGTTTTGGAATGAGCTGATTTTTGGTAAGGATGATCTCCTCACCATAGAGATCATCCTCACCAAAAATCAGCCCATTCCAAAACTTCTAACCTATGTAAGACAAAACACGTTTGTCAAAGTGTGTGGTAAAGCTTAGGGTGCTGAACGGGACCCATATATATATATATAGGGAAATGTTCAGCAACCCTAAGCTTTACCACACACTTTAACAAACGTTTTTTGTCCTACATGGGTTAGATGTTTTGGAATGGGCTGATTTTTGGTGAGGATGATCTCTATGATTAGAAGATCATCCTCCCCAAAAATCGGCCCATTCCGAAATGTTTAGCCGCATGTTTACAGGTTGAAAAATCGTGGACCGTCCATTTTTTGTAAACCATTTTTGATGAGGTTAGAAGTTTTGGAATGAGCTGATTTTTGGTGAGGATGATCTCCTCACTATAGAGATCATCTTCACCACAAATCAGCCCATTCCAAAATTTCTAACCCATGTAGGACAAAACACGTTTGTTAAAGTGTGTGGTAAAGCTTAGGGTGCTGAACGGGACCCATATATATATATATATATATATATATATGGGAAGGGATCAATAGACAAAATTTGGGACAAAGATCCATACAAATCGCATCGATCGTTGGATCGTGATAGATCTAACGGCGTAGATCTATTTAACAGATTAAATAACCCACGTGTGTATAGTTTCACTCAAAAGTTTTAATAATTATAAACACCTCCCTGACCCAAATAATTTCAGTCTCTTCTCTCTTCTCTCCTCCTTCGTATTGCCTTCTCTAACTCAAACCCTAACGCCTAAAACGATTGGAATCTCATATTTCTCTCCTCCCTTTTCTCTTCTCTCTTCTCCTCATTTTCTCTCAAACCCTAATCCTCTTCGTCTCTATTGCGACGACGACGACTCTGATTTCTATTTGGGTTTCTTCTCTTCTCTTCTATAAGCCCTAACCCCAAACTTTTGAGTGATTGTCTTCTCCACTCAACGACGAAGACGAAGATGGCTTCACCTCAGATTGAGGGTATTTGCAACATCGGTTTCTTATCCTACGCACCCATTTCGACGCTCATTTTTACCTTCGAAGGTTAGTTCTTTTGCCCTTTTCATTTTTAATTCAAAATGTTCATGTTTTCTCCATTTTTTCATTCGATTCAACTGTAGAATAGGAATTTTGAGAATCAAAAGCATCCTAATCAGATAAAGGTGAATAGATGTCTATGTCAAAACTCCAACTCCAGAACAGGATTTTTAATTTTTAATTTTTTTTTATTATTGATAACTATTGGGTTCTGTGAGAATCGATGTCTATGTTAGAACTCCAACTCTAGAACATGAGATTCGATAATGATAAATCTTCTTAAGAAAGATAAATTCGAAAAATTTAGATCATTTTAGTCAGATAAATGCTCATTTCCCTTCTGGGTTTCTATTAATTTTATGGTTTTTGATCAATGGTTGTTCATGTACAAGTTTCTAGTGTTCAAAGCTTCACCTTTAGAAGAGTAGATGTAAAAATTTAATAAAATACAATATTTAAAAAAATTACTTGATAATTCCACATTTTCCATCGTGGTTTTGTTTCAATTTTTATGTAGAATGTGAGTCTTTCAAAGAGTTGATGTTTGGGCTGTCATGGTTATTTATGGTTTAATTTTTCTTCTTTTTGATAGCTTCTTCACATAAATATTAATTCTTCTAATTTCATTTTATAGTACACATATAGAAATCCAAACATCGAGGTTGGATAAATGTTCATTTGCCATTTTGTTTAATTTATTTATATTTTCTGTAAGAGTTTTGATTAATACAGGTTCTCATTTGGTTTAAGTGTATTTGTGAATTTCTACTTGTTTTATAGCTCTTCAGGTTAATATTTAGGCTTTTGAATCTCTACATTTACACTATTGGGCGGCTCAAGAATGAATAACTTGCATCTTGATAAATGGTCCCAACATAAATTTTTTGGACTTTCCCACTTAATTGCACGTTGGATTCATGAGTAATGACATTTTGGTTCCTAATATGAAGATATTGGTTATTTCTTCATTTAAATGTTGTTTCTGCCAAATCTTCATCTTAAGAAGATAGGGCAAAGATCAGATGAGCATTATATTTTATCTGACAAAGTCTCATTCATGTATTTGGAAAGTTTGAGGAAATCTTTTTGAAGTCACCGCACAAGAGAAACCTTTTTTTTTTTTTTTGACAAGTAAGAGAGAAACCTTCTTCAACTGGACTAGTCGCACCACGTTGAAGTAGATAATAGAGACACTACTCTAGAGTCCAGAACTCTTTCATTTATTTTATAGAATTTTGAGAAATGTGGGTTGTATATGTTGTGGATTTGATCTTTTCATCCTATCCATTTGTGATTCAACTTCCCAAATATGGAATTTGAAACTTTTCTAGTTATTCTCAATCTTGGTTCATTGCCTAAAGACACTAATTACCAATTTTGCTATTTTCTTATTAGGAAAATTTCATATATCCATTTTTAAGAGGAGATATTGCCGAAATTTCTATAGAATTATAATTTTTTAGGTATCTTAGGATTTTGAATTGGAATCGATCCATTGACATCCCTATGAAGGTACTAAGTTGACATGGGGTTGGATTTTTTTTCCTACAAATACTCTGCCTTTAAATTTAGAAGACTTTCTCCAATTGAGGGTATAAATGTTTATCAAATATCTAGTGGAAACTCTAATGATTTGCTAGAGCTTATCAATTAGTTGTTTACCTATTGAAGGAACAAATTTGCCTAGTAAAATCTAAAAATGGGCAAAATCACTAATAAAAGGTGGCGTAACTTTGATTTGAGTGATCTTTGATTATTATTACGTATGTTTTTTTATCATTTATTATTATGTATATTTTTGGTGTGTATTAGAGATACAAGTTATGTTTCAATTTAAGAGGGCTAATTTCATTTTATCTTATAGGTTGAAGAGGGTGAAGAAGTTGGGGAAAAAGAAGTGTTTGCCTTAAGAGGTTGATAATTTTCTTAAATTATAGATCTGAAAATTTATAAACTTAGCCTGAATAATTTTTTATTGCATCACATCCATGTATTTAAAACATCTTGATGCTATTGTGTGTAGGGAAAGAAATGTGCTAGTTATAATCCATGAAGGTTATCATTAGCGTGGTAAGTAGAGAATTGGTGGAGTCTGCATAATTGGTGGATCATGGGAAGCTATTAACAGCAACGGGGTGGACTGCATTGTCCACTTTCATTTGAGATATTGTCACTCTCTTGGGCCTTACTATACTCTTTTGATTATTAATTCTTTAAAACCTTAAATCAACCAAGAAGTATAATACAAGGTCTTAATGTACGCAGTTGCGTTTGGGGTTAATATTTACTCATTGCTATGTATTTTGTATATTGTGTGGAATGCTTGTCAATTTTATAGTGGTGGTTATGGGTTTTGTTAGTGCATCGGTTCTGTTGTGGTGAAACCTAGTTATGGAATTGTGCCAATACAAAAACCCATTTACAATGAAGAAGTTTGATATACTAATCAATTTTAATATATTCTTGAATTTGGTTATTTTAACTGTATTTCTGTTTAAATTTTATTTCTATCAACTTTTGGTGTGATCTGTTAACAAATGATTGGGTTTCTTTATCAACAAAGAAGAACATGATGGAAGTAACTTTAAAATCATTAAATAGAAAAAAATTTATTATTACCAAGAGGTGGGTCATGAGGTTTAGCTCCCCTTTGAACAATAATTAATAAATAACCTTTAATGGATTCATCTTTTTTTTTTTAGCCAAAAAAAAAAGATCTCTCGAGATCTACTTCCCCCAAAACCATGTACAGACTTTTCAATGAGATCAGTTGCCTTTCTGATTGTTAGTTAGAGAGCTCAATGTTCTCAAAGGTCAAGTACTTGTACATTTAGAAATCAATTATGATTCTAACTAAAAATCCATTTTCACTCACCTTGTTTGTAGTGTATGATGTAGATAACGAATGAAAACAAATAAAATTAAAACCTCGACTTGTTTTGGTAAGGGTCTATCCGGCAATTATCACCAAACATTCATATTCAATTATTATTCCAAAGATCACCGAGAATGTCAATTAAGATCTTTTTAATAGAGCATTAGAATTCATAATTCTTGCTCCTTCACGCCAGTTGGATTGAGTGAAACAAATTAAAAATTAATTACAGTTGGATATTGTTGAATCAAATATCAAGGTGCCTAACATACATGATAGAAAAAATAACTACATATCTTAGAAACACATTGCGGCATATACACCATTTAACATCAAAATAATGGTAAGAAAATGCTTCAAAGCTTAATTGTCACTTCATTCTTTTCAATTTATTGTTCACCCAGCCTTTCAATTTCTTGAGTTACAAAGAAAATGAAACAACGATTTCTTATTGTCATATCAGGTGACACAGTAGAAAAGGAGTTGAAAAATAAGAAATCAATTTCTTGAGTTACAAAGAAATGAAACAACGATTTCTTATTGTCATATCAGGTGACACATTAGAAAAGGAGTTGAAAAATAAGAAATCAATTTCTTGAGTTACAAAGAAATGAAACAACGATTTCTTATTGTCATATCAGGTGACACATTAGAAAAGGAGTTGAAAAATAAGAAATCATCAAGCTTAATTGTCACATCAGGGGGTTTGTTGTTTGTTCTACGACACCACACAAACATTGAGGCCTCAACACGGTTGGCGATCTCTAAAGCCTGGTGCTCAGAGGACAAATCAATGCAATCAAGAAGGCATTTGGGAGAAAATTGATCTGACGTAATATAGCGGTGTATCACATCCCCCAAGCCGGCTCTTCCATTCTGAAACCAATATCAAAACAACAAATTCTTAGGTTTCTTTAATCTCATAAAAAAAGCAGAACCAATTGATTATGAACAATTAATTATATACATACCTTTGGAAGGCCCTTCTAAGTATGATTCAGGAACTTCCATTTCAGCTAAAGCAACACTGTTGATAGCCATGGCAGCTTTAAGGATTTGGTTTGCACATTCACGTTTGTGCTGCAATCGCTTCTTCAAATTCTCAGGAGACCACCAGGAGGGACACAAGGTACAGGTAGCTACCATTTCTCCTGTTGACATTGAAGAGCTCTATGGAAGGAGGCCGAACCATCGGAATCTGGGGCTAAGACCTTGGTCTACAAACCAGAACTCCATGTTGTTAAAGTTGTCTAGTATTTCCTGCAGATGTACAAGTCAGTTCTATTGCTAGATGGCCACCTACATCTAGAAACAATAGACAAAGAGATACAGTTGATGAATCTTACAAGAAGCATGTTATCCAATTTACATAGATCTGGCACTGGCAAATTGATATAAAGATCTGATCAAGGTCTGCAAGTCATGATCTGAATCATATAGTTTGAGATGCATCAAACACGGTATCAATAGAAAAAAAAAAAATGAACTACCCCTTTACCCACTTAATTAATCAAATTTCAATATCACCAGATTTCAACAATAATAAGTATTCCCTAAAAGGAAATATGATTTGAGAATGCAGTGGGATGACTAATTGGCACGCAGATATCAGAATCCAACAAAAAACTGGCAAAACATAATAATTCCAGAAGTGTTGCAGCTCTTAAATTTACACAATTACAATTACGATCACTTTCCATTTACCCATTCATTTTTATTAACATATAATTTGTTTTATTTTTTTATTTTTTTATTTTTGTGAGCAGCCTTGGAACTATGATCTTGTGGCTGTGACAAAGAGCATCAACCAATTAATCAACTGTGTCAAGCAACATTCCATTGATGAAACAGTCTATGCATTGGTGTTTAAAACACCTTGGACTCCTAATCAAGCCGTTCACACAACCCAATGTATTTATCTCCTAATCAAATTTGCCACATAGACACCTAACCTATCTATAGGAACGTGACATCATATGGGATCTCAAACTCATAAAATAAACCCCAATTGGATGTAAACTCATAAAAGAGACGTATTCATTCACTATTTTGGTATGTGGAAATAAGCTCATCATACAAACTTCAAACAATTATAATCCATGTGCCAAAGCAGCATTCAAGATTCAATTACCAATAGGATTCCATATGGACATATTGTAAAGGATGTATGGCTAGTGTACAAAATACAGCATTCATTGCAAATTTATATATTTTATTTTTATCTCAAATAAAAGCGACCCTCCTTAAGAAAATTAACCACTAACTTCGTGAAGAAAAAAAAAATTGACAAGTATCTACTTTTGCACCTTTTATATTTTCTTCATTTAGCAATCCAATAATTAGAACAAAGTTCAAAATGATGTAAACATCCAAGCAATCGACGATTTGATTATTAGATATCAATAAAAATAATCGAGTATATAAATATCCCATTTAGTATACTCATTCAATCAAATTTCCATCCAAATTAGATCCATTACCTTGGAAAAATGAAATTAGAACAAACTAATGTTCATGAAACCCTAGTTCTTAAATCAATTATCTCTAGAATAAAAATAAGAAAATTTTCAGATGATGAAAGCGTAAACCCTAAAATCTGGTAAGAAATCGAACCTGAAAAGAGAAGAAATATATTACTTTGTTTGATTCTTGTTGTTATTGTAGTTAGGATCTTGTTGAGGAGAGTAGATCTTGTCCACCGTTGTCGTTGAGGTTAGATTGTCGCAGAGGAGCGGTAGTTCGTTGTCGTCGCCGCAATAGAGAGGAAGAGAGTTAGGATTTAAGGTAAAACGAGGAGAAGAGAGAAGAAAGAAATCTGAAACGAAGGAGAAGAGTAGGGTTTGAGTTAGAGAATCTGAAACGAAGGAGAAGACAGAAGAGATAAGAGAGAAGGGTTTTGAAACTGTGTCAGAGTCGTCGTCGTCGCAATAGAGACGAAGAGGATTAGGGTTTGAGGGAAAATGAGGAGAAGAGAGAAGAGAAAAGGGAGGAGAGAAATCTGAGATACCAATCGTTTTAGGCGTTAGGGTTTGAGTTAGAGAAGGCAATACGAAGGAGGAGAGAAGAGAGAAGAGAGAGGAGAGGAGAGAAATCTGAAATTATTTGGGTCAGGGAGGTGTTTATAATTATTAAAACTTTTGAGTGAAACTATACACACGTGGGTTATTTAATCTGTTAAATAGATCTACGCCGTTAGATCTATCACGATCCAACGATCGATGCGATTTGTATGGATCTTTGTCCCAGATTTTGTCTATTGATCCCTTCCCTATATATATATATATATATATATGGGTCAGGTTCAAAGGACAACCATTTCTACACACATATAGACAACGTGTTTTGTCTTATATGGGCAAAAATGTTTGGAATGGACTGATTTTTTGTGAGGATGATCTCTGTGATGAGGAGATCATCCTTGCCAAAAATCAGCTCATTATGAAACTTCTAGACCGTCCAATTTTTGTTGAAAAATTATAGACCGTCCAATTTTTGCAAATCAATTTTGATGGGGTTACAAGTTTTGGAATGGGATGATTTTTTGCCAGGATGATCCCCTCATCACAGAGATCATCCTCACAAAAAATCAGTCCATTCCAAACATTTTTGCCCATATAATACAAAACACGTTGTCTATATGTGTGTAGAAATGGTTGTCCTTTGAACCTGACCCTATATATATATATATAAGAGTTGGGCTTTTGTTGAGAATTTGAAGCCCAACCCAAGTTAGATGGGCTTGGATTAAGATTTAGAGTAACCCACACCTTTCACGGGGCCATAATCGCCGCCCAGTCTAACTCACTCTCTAGGCGTACTATGTGGAGGGAAAAACAGACAATAATTGAGTATCTCACATAGCAATAGCCAGTTTCCTTCCACATGGTGTGTCCAAATGAATTTGTATAACTGGGAGCCTGATAGAAAATGGAAACGACAAAAACAATCAACAAAATCATTGGATCAAAGAAAATGAAAACGACAAAGACAATCAACAAAATCATCTTCTCGTCTGATAGAATCATCTTCTTCCAATCAACTATTTACTATGAACCAGCCACAACAACATCATACTTATTAATATAATACTACTAGAACATTATATATTGTAATAAGATATACATTGATACACCACATAATATTAGTAAAAGAAAAGATAGAATCAACATTCAAATTTTGTAAAAGAGTTATTAGGGGTTGAGTGGTTGCACATCACCTTGTACCGATTGCCCTATAACATAATAAAAAAGATACGTACTTTTGACTTTTATCTTAAAATTCCTATTCTCACTATGTCATAATGCGCCAAAACGACTATCCAATCGTTTTTATAAAAAAAAAAAAAAAAAAAACTGCCCCTACAGTTGCAAAAAGAGTTGTTTTAAAATGAGTATTTTTTAAAAACGACTGTCTAAGACAGTCGGAAAAAAATAACTGTCAAAGAGTTGGAAAAAAACGACAATAAAATAGGGACATAGCGACGGTCGGAGACCGTCGCTATAGGATATTTTAAAAATATATATATTTTACACCTACCCCCTTCACATGTTGCTGAATATTGGAGATACCTCTATGTTTTGACATTGATGACTTAGACCCCAACTAACAATATGAAAAGACCCAAATGCCCCTCGTCTTCAACTTTCATAAATCTAACTAAAAATCATTAATGATCTCCCACTCTTGTTTCAAATCAATACTCAAATTCAGTTCAAACTAAAAATCACAAAGAATAATTCTGAAATAAACAGATATACAATCTATTAGAGGTAATCTTTTCGATTTCATCTGGACCTTATTTAACTCAAATTAGACTTTCTTCATAAATGAGTAACTTGCACCTCTTCTCCACATAATCACGTGATCACTAATATTTGAAAAGCAAACAATTGAATTCAACTGAGAAATGACCAAGTTTACCTTAGATTTCGATTTTCTAAACATTGGGTACAAGTACCCATTAATTTTTACAATACAGGTAAAATTATAATGATGATGATAATGATAAAAGTGGTCTAAATGGTCAAACTGATCTTTCCAGTATGAAAAATTCTCACTTACAGTTGTATTTAGAATCATACCCAATAACATTGTCATTCTCATCCACTAAAATACATTTGCACATCATCAGAGTATAAAATGTTGACAATCCCATGCAATCCAGCAATGATGATAAAAGAAGCAAAATATGAACAACCTGAATTACATTCTTGCTAATTAACAATAATATGAACGCACCTTAGCTTGTGTTCATGTAGTCTTGTTCGAGTGTCAATCAATATGTTCATGTAAATGGAGAATATCTGTAACTATCTTCACACACATATAAAAATAAAAAGAATTGAAACAAGAAGAGACGACCTTGTAAACATTACAACAATCAAGTATTAAAGAATTGAACATTTCTACCAAACAAAAAGTAAATCAATGAACATTACTGAAGAAGAATGTTCAAGGGTTAAAGAGAGAATAATGCTGTGTTCAGGAACTATTCATCAAACAAGAAGATTATATCATCAGATCTGCTAAAACAAAGCCATGTGCATCATTTTGGCAAGAAGAACAGTTCAATAAATATTTGCCTTAAATAAGAGTGTTTCTATTGGCACCCCATCTTTTACTTATTACACCCCAATTTCTTAAATTATTTCTCTCCAATTAAAGATTATGACACACCAATCAAACATTGGTTTGGCTCAATTATTATCTCAACATTATAACAATAATTACATATATGAGAGAAAGAATCAATGTGTGATTCAGAAAAGCAGGATGAATGCACACTCTTTGCTTTGCCCCAGTTCTTGATGTCTTGTTACTTCAACGGCAAAACGTGTCAACAAATCTCATTCTCTCAAGTAGAGTATTGCAGTCTAATGAAGACATATAGTAAGATAAAACTAACTGGGCATGCTTGATAAAATAAAAAAAAAGAAGTCTAACAGATCCAAAAAAATTTTACTTGGAAATGGGTAGTCCTGAGGATAGAGCTTGTGAGTAGAGCTGGAACAATAGGGCAAGGATAATTCATGTGTTCTAATCCCAATCCTTTAAATGGTTTCTCTCTCCTCTGAGCTATTATAAATTCTGCAATGAGTGCCTTGCTAACCTGATCTCACACACATTCAAATGAACAAATCCTCATGGTTCAGACTCTAGCCCAAATAGACCCCTTTATATCAGCTTCATGGTGGACAGAAATGAGAGCAATAAAGATGAGATTACTTTGTTACCAAATGATAGCTAACAAATGATTATCAAAAAAGAAGATAAGAAATAGATGAGAGAGGAAGAAGGTAAGGTTTTAGAAAGAAAACCAAGAAATTTGTCAATGCTCATTTGAATTCATTCTAAAACGCAACACCAACTTATAAATTATCAAAAACAAGTTTTAAATGGTTTGTCTTACAAGTTCAATATTATCAAGTAGGAGCCTCACTCGTTACATTATTCTATTGGTCACCCTGTGACTCATGTGGCATTTGTGACGAGGGTTGTATTTCTTGCATGCTCTGTGGGTCCTGTTGAATCACTCTCAAATTTCTTGAAATTTAGAGGAGTAATTTGAAAAGAAGACAACAGTTCAAGATAGGGTGAATGATGAACAAGTTTTTAAGACTTTTTCAAGTTGTAATAACTAGCACACTGTCAACCATGTTCCGGAATAACAGTCTCATCATCTGACCAATGTTGTCTGCAATATCATAAGTGGCAGCTGGGTCCCCAAGGGAGCCACCACTGATTCGAGCTTGCCATCTTCCATGTTGATGATGCCTGAAGAAATGTAAACCAAAAAACAACAATTTTAGAGGAAACAAACACTTTAAGATTTCTTAGAGGTAAAGAGATGATCTGGAGATTTGACAAAAGCAAAGGGCTGTGGATGCTTATTTGCCAAAGTCTGACATACATTAAAAAAATCCTAATCAGTAATTGTTAACAATTACAGAGTCATCTACATATAGATAGGAAGCATATGATTCTTTAGCAAGGCCAGCTCCACCTTAAGATAATCTAGATGCTTGCCTAAGGCCTCCAATTGAAAGGTCCAAAAAACATAAAATTAACTTTAATGAGAAACAACACAAGCTCTTAAACAACCATGTCGACCCACAATAATCAGAAACAACACAAGCTCTTACACATTCCAAAGAGGTGCTCCCATCAGGTTTTGTACTAGTAGTTAACTTTTGGAAGTAGGTTTCTCTTGTTATGTTTACTTCTTGAAAATGTTCCTTAAAACCACTTTATATTCATTTCATTATGGGGCAGTTATGTTATGTCATTAGAGCCTAATGAGGAGTTGATTCTTAAGTGTAGCTTTGGATCATGGGTTATTAGATGATTTTCTTATGAGAAATGTGTTATAGTTATCTTTTGGTCCAATAAAATTAAGTATACTGGCTTGATGCACCAATGTTATTCAATATAAGGGACTAGCATCCATTGATAAAGGAAGAAATCTGTAAATAGCAAGTGTTTAGCGATGTATTCTGTTTTGGTTGCTTGAAAATCATTATTATACTTGTTAAATTAAGAATAGTTTAATTACAGATGATAGAGTTGATTTGATGCAAGTAGGTTGGGACTACCTTAGATTGTTTATTGGGTTCAACAGAAAAAACTGACTAATTATTTATCAATAGGGATAGTTTTTTTTTTTTTCAGATTTATCTTCTATTTTATTTGATCCCAAATCACTTAAATATGATTCAAAGTTAAAAACAAAACCACGGGTGTGACCAATTCAGGAAAATCCACAAAAATGGAAGAAAAAGATACAAACAGATAGATCATGTTAATTATGGAGATGTTCTATTATGAAATTTCAACGCATAGCGTACGTGTAATGGATTTGATTCTCTTAGGAATTTATACAAACAGTTAGTGCACATTAATTTGAAGGAAAGACAATATGAAGGAAAACCTTCAAAATCAGACAAGAATAATCTAAAATGTTGAATGCAAACTACAAAGTATTTGAAACCCTAAATTAATTAAGGAAAATCTTAAATTCAATAAAAAACTTTAACATACCTGAAGATTCGATCACAAACCAAGCAAAGGGAGGGAAATCGAACAAAGTCTTAAAACTTACGATCAAACGCCGATCGATTATGCCCTAAAACTTGTAAATCAAAATCTGATTGCATCTTCAAAATCACAGATTCTGTAAGTAAGAGATCGAGAGAAGATCTTTCGATCAATTTCTTTCCAAAAACAAATCCAATTGATTTACTTTCCAAAATGAAAAAAATTAATCGATTCTAAGTGTGTGAGAGAGAGAAACACTTGATCAAAACTTAAAGAGTTGATTCGAGAAGAGAGATTTAAAAAAAGAGATTCGAGAAGAGCGAGATTCAAGGAGAGAGAGAGAGAGAGAGAGAGAGAGCGAAAGAGAAGAGCAGTCGAGTGAGAATGAGAGTGAGAGTGAGAGTGAGAGGAGAGACAGAGACGAGTAGAGAGTGAGAGTAAGAGAAGAGAATTCGACAATGGCGGAAGTCGAGCTTCTGTCTGAAAAAATTTGTTAGAATGACTATCGGCACCCCAACTTTTACTTATTATATGAAACGACGTTTAAACGACAGCCAAAAATTGTCGCAATTAACGACAGCCTTTAGCAGTCGTTTTTAGCGCATTTCTACCGTCGCAATAACCGCAATATGACGTAGTGTCTATCCCTACATGTTACACTTACACCCCATTAAGAGAATTTATGCCAATAATAAAGATAAAGAACCCATCGTTCGCCGAGCTGTTGCATATTTTTACCCTACTTGTAGATCATAAAGCTTTGAAAACTGAATCTAAAGTTTATGAAGCTTTGGTGCTATGATTCCTCTTAAATTGTAACTTGTTGTTTTAGAGAGTAATCGTATTAATGGAGTGCAAATGATTATCTTTTTTTTTAAGTAATGGAGTGCAAATAATTTTTTTTTTAAGTAATGGAGTGCAACCAATACTAGGTGATGTGTAGCTAGTTGGACCCTAATTATAGAAGGGCCAGGATTCCTTGACTCCTAAGAATGGCTAATGAAAAAATCACATGATCTCAACCCTTTAAATGCAAAATCCAATGATTGAGATTTAACCTCGGGATAAGTATCTCCAAGATTTATGTTATTAAGATACTCATAAATCTCAGCCATTGGATTTTTTGTTTAAATAGTTGGGATTAGGAGTATCAATGGGTCGGTTCCGGTTCGATTCCTAAGGAACTTAGAACCATAACCATTTATATTAATTCGGTTCCAATTCTTGTCAGTTCCGAGTTCGGTTTCAAATAAATGGAACCGGAACTGGAACTGTCAAAAATCACAGGTACCCATCGGTTCTGGTTCTCAAGAATCGAATGAGATAAAAAGTATTTCAAATCATTATAACAAAAATTTTCCTTCAAAAAATTAATATATTATCAACAAAATCATTAACTTAGTTATAATTAATGATTTTTTTTCAAAAGTTACAAAAATTTATCTTTGTTAAAAGTAATAACTTTTTAGAAAAATAACTCATTTTAAGCTTCAATCGATAATTTATTCGAAAAATTGAAGAATTGTATATAACATGCATTTATTTGAAATAAAAAAATACTTTAATTCTTCTATAATATGGAAATAAATGACATAATTAAATAAATTGGTTCTAAGTACCCGCAGTTCGGTTCCGATTCCATTTATTTTAGAACCTAATGGTTCCGGTTCCGATTGGTTCGGTTCCATTTTAGACCCGGCTATAATCGGCTCTAATAAAAAAAAGAGATCTGGAACCAGGGTTTTCGATTCCAATTCCGGTTTAGTTTCGGTTAAATGGGTACCCATTGACACCCCTAACCAAGTTGACATTACGTGGGACATGTTGATGACTTATGATACTCAAAACATTGCTATTGCCTATAGTTAGAACTATAATTTAGACCCAATGGGCCACAAACTTAGGCTGGTCCGTACAGAAAACAAGGGCTAGGGCCTTAAACTTAAGCTCACAAAGTAGGGGATAGGTTCATAAATTTTCACTATGTTAAGTTTGAGTGGGGTTAGGGCTTAATAATGATCGACTTTCAGCCCATCCCGGCTAGGCCCCGCCTTAAGACTTTGTCATTGTGACCCATCTTCAACTTAGTGGGGTTGATATTCTCTTTGAAAATTAGGAATTTCGTGTATGTGAATTAAATAATAAAAATAAATTGTGAGCACGAGAAAAAAAATATATGAAAACAATCCAATACTGCAATAAAAATTAAATAAAACTCAAAACAAAAATAATTAGTATTTTTAAAATTAAATTATTTTTGTCTTAAGGATATTGTATTCAACATAAGCTTCGATCAATTTTTATGGTATCTACCGAATAATAGTTAAATGGGCTTGGATTAAGACTTTGAATAACCCAACACCTTTCAGGGGTACATAGTTACCGCCTAGTCTAACTCACACTCTAGGGTTGCTATATGAAGGGAAAAACAGGCAATAGCCAGTTTCTTCCACATGGTGTGTCCAAATGAATTTGTCTAACTAGGATCCTGACTAACATAATTAAATTAGAGTTTAGCTTAAACAAAACTTGAAGCCCAATCAATTAGATTATAGTGTTAGCAAATAAATATATATCTACTATCTACTAAATAATAAAAGATGAATTCAACAAGGTTACTTAATGTTTAGCCTCATGGGTCATTAATGTTAGAATATCAATTATGATATAGTGCATTAAGATACACTTAAACATTTTCCACTAATCAATAGTCAAGTCTTTGAAAATAGGATGGGGCCTGATTAATGTACTAATATCTTACCTCAAACACTTAAACATTTTCCTCAAGTCGGTTTCCACTTTAACACTTGAACATTTTAATCTCTTACCTCAAGTTGGTTTACCGATACCCTTCATTTTAACACGTGGGGTCAACCATGCATTTATTTAATATAAAAAAGTTCCATAACCCGAATCTAAAAATCATATAATATAATGCGGTGTATAACTATATGTTATACATGAAATGAAATGGACTGCTTTTATGCATGATTCCACCAAATCCCAATAAATATAATGGTCCCACCACCCCAAGGGAAATTTTCATGTGAGGACAATAGTTCCACCAAATCCCAATAGATGACATGGATCAATTTCCACAAGGGAACAAGGAAGAAAAGTACTTAAAATTAAGAAGAATAAATAAAATTAAAAAAAAAAAAAAAAAATGAATATGATTCCAAGTAGTGTTGTGTACCCCCATTGATCTACTTTATGTGAGAGTTTTGAAGATGATTCCAAGCTTAAAGCATATTATGACTCACCCTGAAAATTTTACAAGGCAAATATGCCCCTCCAAATATATAATGACGAAAAAAATCCATAGATCATGCGTGAGTATGCTTTACCCCCGATTTTAGACGAAAATAGAAAGGTAGGTTTAATTTTTTTCGTTTTTGTAATTTAAGTAAAATCTCATTTTTATGTACAGTATTTGATAATAAATATTAAAGGGTATGTTAATAATTTTAAACAACATTTCCTATTTGATAAAAAAATTCTGAAAACCATATTTTGCCAATAACTATTTAGACCTATTAATAACAAATTGATCCCAAAAGAGAGTATCCAAATTATTAGAAACTTGAAGAATTTAACACTTTTTTATGTTTTATCAAAATAAATAAAATTATGATCTCACGACCCTATAATCACATTTGTTAGTTTTTACCTTTTCAAAATAATTGAAATATCATTTTATTATGTTATCATTAAAATATAATACTTTAAATTACAACAAAAACTTTTACAATAAATTAAATGATAATATTATCTTTAAAATTTCCTTTGAAGAAATTTTAATCATTCATAAATCCCAGAGTTTGCACTTTATGTCAATTTGCACATGTCACCTATTAGTTTTTTTTAATCTATGACAACTCTAAATTAATTAAATGATTGAGAAATCATTTATCTTTAAAATTACTTAAATACTCTTTAAAACATAATTTATACAAAATTACTTCATAAAACTATTATTTTAACCCCAATTTTTGAAATCTTACGCTAAGCAAGTAAGACCTAGGTACTTACATGATCTAGGCGGGCAAAAGGGGCCTACGCAGGCATAGTTGTGATTTTTGACGACATAAGTTCAGTGCACACCAATGTCCCATTTCAATGTGACTGCAGCACGGCTCCTTTTAAAATTCTTTAATAAATATTGGTCCGTTTGACGAATTTGAACAAAGGTGCAACCAGTTTGACAAGATTTTGACTTTTGAAAATGATTCCAATCTTAAGAAGTAAGAACAGGCCAGGCAAGCAATGATCTAAGTGCTAACGTACTAAATTCCCACGGAGATTCCAATCTTAATGCAGAAGGAAATTTGCTGTTCTCATAAATATAAAATGTTTGATACATTCACCTTAAATTGCGTTGTGCCACATAACTATAAGTCATCCAAGAAAACTTTGATTGCTTTATAACCAAACCGGAGCAACTGTTTCTAGTTAATGGGTCCAATTAACCGGTGTCTAATTTTCAAGGAGAGGACATCAAAAAGATTATACAAGAAAATGCAGCAAAAATTAAATTTCGAACTATTGTACACTAATACTGGAGTGACAAAAAGGGACTCAAGAGTGCCATAAATGACTTAGTAGTGCGAACATAACCGTAGATGCTTTTTACTCATATTTCGCTAAAAACCATTTACGGTAATGCACACATCACCATTGTCGACAATAAATTTCTGTGGATCTACCTCGAGATCCGTGAAATAAGATCGTAAATGATTTTATTGATTTTTGATGAAAAGTGGATACAGATCTCAGTGTTTCCTCTGATTAACAGTCAAATACAAAATAGTGATGACGTATGTAGCTTTTCTTCTCTCCGTGCTTCGCACTTTATCGGCTGAGAAGGATGCTTTGACGTTGGCTTTGCTTTGTGCTTGATTTTCTGTAAAGGTTTCTGTAGATTTTCTTCTCTCCAGACTTATCGCTTTATCGACTGAGAAGGATACTTTGATGTTGGCTTTGCTTTGTGCTTGATCTTCTGTAGAGGCTTCTGTAGATTTTCTTCTCTTCGGGCTTCTCGCTTTATGGGCTGAGAAGGTTTTCTTGACTTCCGGAGAAGGGCTTTATGCTTGATCTTCTCTTTACTCGGAGTCTGGATCTTTGAAGAACCTTGCTTTGTCTCTGGAGGAGGGCTTGAAAGCTTCTTCTTCTCTAGAGGGAGAGCTTCTGTCTTCTGAGAGAAAGTGATCCAGATCCCCTCTCAGTAAGAGAGGCTCTTGTATTTATAGACTTAAAATAATTTAGCTTTCCAATTATACCCCAACTTAAATAGGCTTAATTGATTTGTTTAAGAGGTTAAATTTGTTCAAATCCCATTTAAGGATTTTATGAATTATTATTGGGCCAAATTTATTTATTTGGGTATTAAGCCCAATATTTAATGTGGATCACTTGAATTTATAGGATCATGAGCTTTATCTGCGAAAGCCCAAAACCCAAACTTGTAGGGGGGCACGTTCCCATTTAATGGACTCAATTTGGATTTGAAGCCCATTAATAAAATTAGGGATTTTTATTTATAAAATTTGTAAAGGCCTTCTCAAAATTTTGGTGCCTACAAATGCCCCCTCAAGGATGCATTATTTGATGCGTAGCTAGCAATGATGCATTCTTGATCACCTTGACTAGTGTGTGATATGCTTTGGTGAATGTGTCAACATTTTTTTTTTTGTTGATCCGACATGTTCCTCTAACAAACTTTGTAACCGAGAGACAACAAGTTCTCACTTCTTCTTTTTTTCAAACTCATCGTTACGTTGTCGGAATCGCAATCAAAGACGATTTATCCTTGATCACACCGATAGGAACATGATGCTTTTATTAGGATGAGTGCTTTTCACTTGTGCTTCCATTTTCCACCCAAGTCAAAGATTAAGAAGATCCTAACTTTTGTCTTTTATAAGATTTTCATCGAGATACGAGTGAGAAGCATTTATGATTTTATGCAAGGTTGTTAAAAGCGTTGAAACGGGGGGGGGGGGGGAGGTGTTTACAAATATAACCTCTTTTCAACCATAGATGATTTCATCGAGATACGAGTGACAAGCATCTATGATTTTGTGCAAGGACCCTCTCAAGGGCTAGGTGGGAGAGGTAGGGCTTAAGCAACAAAAAAATTTAAAGTTTCAATTTTTTTATATGTGATAAAGGCTATGCAAATAAGAGAAAAAAAAATGTAAATATCATTACCAAGATAATATTAAGTTACCCAACTACTATGCAAACATGTATGTCAACACAACTAATATGTAAGGAAAATGAAAAATGTAATCGTAAATATTGAAGTAATTTGATGAATCTCGTCTTTTTTGTTACAATAAGATAAGACTAAATTAGTGTTTGTTGACGCCAAAATTGGAGTACTAAAAATGCCCTCAACTTTACATTTAAGTAATCATTATTAAAATCATCTTTGTCAAAATAAATAAAATTTGGATTTCATGGCCTATAACCACATTTATTAGTTTTTACCTTTATAAAATAACAGAAATATCATTTTATTATGTTATCCTTAAAATTTAATACTTTAAATTACAACAAAAACCTTTAAAATATATTAAATGATAATATTAACTTTAAAATTTCCTTTGAAGAAATTTTTATCATTCATAAATCTTGAAGTTTGCACTTTATGTCAATTTGCACATGTCACTTACTAGGTTTTTTTAATATGTGATAACTCAAGATTTGTTAAAATTGCTTAAATACCCTTTAAAAGATAATTTACATAAAATTATTTTATAAAACTCACTCTAGGCGGGCAGAACGAAGCTTACGCGGGCATAGTTGTAATTTTTGACAACATAAGTTCAGTGCACACCAATGTTCCAGACGATGTTACTGCCAATGTAACTCCAGCACGGCTCTTTTTAAAATTCTTTAATAAATGTTGGTCCGTTTGACGAATTTGAACTAAGGTACAACCAGTTTGACAAGACTTTGACCGTTGAAAATGATTCCAATCCTAAGAACCAAACCAGGCGAGCAAAGATCTAAGTGCCAACTTACTAGATTCCCACGGAGATTCCAATCTTAATGTAGAAGGAAATTTGCTGTTCTCTTTAATATAAAATGTTTGATACATTCGCCTTAAATTGTGTTGTGGCAGATGACGATAAGTTATCCCTGAAAACTTTGATTGCTTTATAACCAAACCGGAGCATCTGTTTCTAGTTAATGGGTCCAATTAACTGGTGTCTAATTTTCAAGGTGAGGACATCAAAATAATTATACAAGAAAATACAGCAAAAATTAAATTTTGGACTGTTGTGCAGTTCTGTCACATCTGTGTCTCCTTATTCAGAACTTTCAGTTCATCAACTCTCAAATACTAAACTGATTTTTTATGAGGATGATCTCTACAATTAGAAGATCCTTCTCACCAAAAATCAGTCCATTCCAAAATTTCTAATCCTATGTTTACAAGTTAAAAAATCGTGGACCGTTCATTTTTTGTAAATCATTTTTGATGGGATTAGAAGTTTTTAAATAGACTGATTTTTGATGACCATAGAGATCATCATCACCAAAAATCAATCCATTCCAAAACTTCTAACCCATATAGGACAAAACACGTAGGAAAAAGCGTAGTGTAAAGTGTAGGATGCCCTACAGGACCCACATATATATATATATATATACACACACTAATGTTGGAGTGAAACAAACAGGGACACAAGAGTGATACAAATGACGTAGTGGTGTGCATAAAACCGTAGATGCTTTTGATGCTTTTTACCCTTAACTCGCTAAAAAGCATCTATGGTAATGCACGCATTACCACGTCATTATGTCACCCCGAACTCTAAATTTCAGTGGTGAATCTATAACTCAAATAGTTAAACAAGTTGCATTTTATACTTTCATATACCACCTTTGGAGAGAGAAATGTAATACAATTTATTAAAAAAAAGTTCCTTTAATAGTTTGATTTACAGTACCTCCTTGTTAACCAATACTATCAAGCTCCACAAACCACAATGAAGCCTTGAATGGGTCCATTGTAAATTTATGATCCAATAAGGATTCGGTACATTTAGACAATATTGCAACCAACCTCTATTTGTTACATTCTTTAGTCTAGAGTCTCACTCCCAAGAAAAAAATTCTAGTAAAAAAGAGGATGAGCACAAACAATTTCATATTAATGAAGTTGGTGATAAAAATCTTTGATACATTTAGACAATGTTTTCCTCAAATCAATAGTCAAGACTTCGGTAAATAGGATGAGGGCCTGATTATAATGATTGATGATTAGAGTCAGGGGCGGAGCTAGTAAGGATAGGGCATTGATGAATCATTAAAATAACTAATGAAAATTTCAATATTTGAAATTTTCTTTTAAGTATAAATGTAGTACATATTATTAGGATACATATAAACATAAACGGTTGGATTTTGCGTTACATATTCAGGATCATGTATTTTTTTTTCATGAATCATCGGATATATTGGACAAGTAAATTAATCACATTTTATTTTGTAAAATGCGTAAAGCATGACATGACGTATCCCCCATTTTTAATGTGTGGGTCTCATGCATTATATTTGATGAAAAAAGTTTGATAAACTCCATATAAAATTATAATGCCATGTATAACTATCAGTTATAAATGAAGTTAGTTGTCCCACCAAATTCCCTAATAGATACGGTGGTCTCCTTAGCTTAGAAAGAAAAAAAACATAAAATAAAAAATAGAAGAAAAAGGAAAGAAGGCAAATTCTAAAAGGTAACAGAAAAAGTTTTATACACACGTGTGCATTGTTCTACATAACTATAAGTCATATTTGTGCATTATAGTAGGTCCAGTTGAGTTTACCCCACCCGACCGACACACACACACAAAAAAAGTACTTTTGATTGGGGAGACGACATCAAACATTTGCACCATAAGAAAAAAAGTAAAATTCAAGTTTTTGATGGTGGACCTCAAAGCCCTGAACTAGAACTATAAGAAGTAGTTAGATTCAGAATATTTTTAATTAATGTCTCTTTTAAAAAGTGATGTGACAGTGTACATGTTCAAGTGTAACTTGACTTTGGAGTTTGAACTTTACAATAATAAATCTTTGGTATCTATAAATGGAGTTCTAACTTCCTCTAAAATTTTCAATTGAGAGAGTGAGTGAGAGAGAGAGACTAAGAAAATGTCACACCTCATATTCTCACCTACAGATGCAGTCTTATTGTGCTACCTCCAAGCAAAGATAAATAAAGAAATACTTGAATCAAGCTCCATTATGGACTATCAAATCTACGACTTCGTACCATGGAATCTCCCAGGTATGAATGTATATTTCTTTCTCGTTACTATTTTTCTTCTTTGTCTTACAAGTCTCCAATTACATGTTGAATGAGCTAATTTGTATGATAGAAGAAGATTTGAGAGATCGTAACTTTGTAAGGCGTAGAGTTCTTGATTGTCATGGGGGTTTCCCATAACTCTCGATTGCCTTTCAATTAAATAATGAACATTTTAATAAACTAATTTTATGATTTTTTTTTTCAGGACTTGAAAATGTAAAAGACAAGAGTACAAAAAAATATTATTTTGTTCAAAGAGAGAGGTCTAAGCCAAATTCTTCTAGACCCAATCGAATTATAAAAGGAAAAAGAGGTACGTGGAAAACTAATGGTAATGGTAAGAATATTCGTGATGAAGAAGAAAGGCCGATTGGGCGCAAGCAAGGACTAGTGTTCATAAATGACAAGAATGAGAAAACCCCATGGATAATGCACGAGTACACTTTACCCTCAATTTCTTATCAAAATAAAGAGGTTGGTCTAAGTTTTTAATTTAAATCAAGTCATTTACTCCTATTAAAGCAAATGGGGAATAAAAGTAAATTTATTGACATTTGTGAGATCCCCATTTTAGGCTTTTAGCACAATATTCATTATAATTGAATTTTTTTTTTTTTTTTTTTTTTATCAACTAGGAAAAAAAACCAAGTTAAATTTAAACATATCCTTCCCAAAAATGCAATGTAATAGTAAAATATTAAAGAGGGTATTTTTGTAATTTAAAGAGTATTTTCTATTTGGTAAAAAAAATTGAAAATAACACTCTGCCTACCATGTAGATATATTTATGATAAATTGACCCCCAAGGTAACATATCATATCAAAATTATTAGAAACCCAATGAATTTCACACTTTTTTTTTCTTTTTATTTTATTTTATTTTAATTTTTTTATTGGTAATTTTTTCTATTTTTTCTACTTTTTTGATAATTAATTTGTCCTTAAATTTGTTGTCATTTATATTTGGATTGTAACATTTTTATGTTTTGTGTTTTAGAAGATATTTCAAGAATGGGTGGTATGTGGAATTATAAAGAGTGGGCGAGCAGAATGTTTTGAAGAGATTAACCATAATGAATCAATTGTGAGCTCAAATTCTATACGAAGAGATGCAAACAATAATACTCAATATATTGACGTCGAGCAGCTACCACAACAACATCATTATAGCGATGTTCAAGAAAACAGCGAATATGATGTGATCTCAATGGAATATTTTTACAATGAAGAAGAGGTTTTGAAACTTGATCAAGCTTTTGAGTTTGTCGGACAATGCAAATTTGTTAAATTGGACTGAATCCAGTATCCACCAATGACATGAGAATACATCCCCAATTTACAAAATTACTCTCATTAGGTTTTACGTGGCAAGTCACTTTTATTATGTGGTGTTAGGTGAAAAAAATTAAAAAGAGATTATATAAATATTAATATAATGAGGTGTTCTTAGCAAGTAAAGTCTTTTACAATGTTGAGGTGTAACTTCACTCTTTTGAAATATTAATGGATTTAGATGATAATCCAAGTGGTATAGGATTAATTTATTTTATTTAATCTGTGACTCGCATTTAATTTATTTTAATAAAAATGATACTATAACTGTGACTTGTTGTATGTTGCTGCAAAGTGTAAACATATATAGATAAATTAAAAATCCTCATCATCATCGTCACCGTCACTATCATTATCATCATCATCCAACACTACAGATTAAATAACAAATGTTAACGTTGAAAATGAAGTAACATTGTTGATTCCAAGCATGGATTGGTCGATACAAAAAGGCCTCCATCATTGCACCTAAAAAAGCTTTTGTAGGTCTATCAATTTGACAATCAAGAAATCAAAGAGACTACAAGAGATAAGGAGATGTTATTTTGGGCGAGAATTTCTTTTCCAAAATATTGCCACCAATCTCTATTTGTTACAATCCGTAGTCTAGAGTCTTTGTCCAAAGGAAAAAATTCTAGTAAGAAAGATTGTGAGCACAAACAATTTCATATTGATGAAGATGGTGATAAAAATCTTTGGTACATTTTGATAATGTTTTCCTCAAATCAATAGTCAAGACTTTGAAAAATAGGACGAGGGCCCGATTATGATGGAGGGTAATTATATCCTATGTTCCTACTTAATAAGACCAAAACTACCTCTTGTTTTAATATTTACAAGCTAAAAAGATTGTGATTCGTTACATTTAATGATTGATGATTAGGGAGTCTTTCCAATATGCAAATTATACTATTTTTCACAAAAGACCTCACCTTTAAAATGGATAGGGCTTTGATGAATCATTAAAAATAACTAATGAAAAATTCAATATTTGAAATTTTCTTTTTAAGTATAATCATAATACATGTTATTAGAATACATATAAAAATAAACGGTTGGATTTTGTGTTTACATGATCAAGACCACATATTTTTTTTCATGAATTATCAAATATATTGGACAAATAAATTAATCACATTTTATTTTGTAAAATGCATAAAGCATGAGGCATACCCCATTTTTAATGTGTGGGTCTCATGCATTTGGTGTAAAAAGTTTGATACACTTCCTCTAAAATTACAATGCCATGTATAACTATGAGTTATAAATGAAGTTGGTTGTCCCACCAAATCCCCTTTAATCACTATTTTACATTACAAATAAGCCTTTTTGATAAATGTGTGTTTGCACGTGGCATCTCTTGGTTAAAATTAAATATATAGTATAAATAAATGATATTTATATTTATATTATTATTTTACGATTAAATGAGTCTGATTTAGTAATTTTTAAAAGAGTAGGGATCCAAAACGGTGTCCCTGTACCTAACCAAGGTAGGGTCATGATCCTGCTTACCAAATATGCATACAATTAACAAATTTGACCTAAGTTGCGACTGATTTGACGAGAGTTTGACCTTTGAAAATGATTCCAATCTTGGAAACAACAATGAACAAAGTGCTGACCTTACGATGTAGAATTCCTTAATGTAGAAGTAAATCTAATTATTGGATGAAGATTTTAAAAAAATGGGCCTCACAAGATTTGAAAAAGTAACCGACCTTTATCCATTGAAGGAGTATTGTTCTTTGCTTCTTCCACGCCTGAGAGTGGAATATCTACTCGTATTGGCTTAGGGACCCATGTTTAGTCACACCTGGGCAGACCCAATAAAAGTAATATAAAAAAAAGACAAACTAGGAAAAAAACAACACCATTCACTATTTTTAGTGGTTAGAACTCATTTTGCTGCAATTTCATTTTCAAGAAGATAGCAAATAATTTCACATTGAAGAAGATGGTGATACAAATCTTTGGTACACCTGTTTGTCATACTTTAAATTACAACAAATCCTGAAGTTTGAACTTTATGTCAAATTGCACATGCATTCTACTTAGTTTTTTTAATCTATGACAACTCAAGATTAGTTAAATATTTGAGACACTATTTATCTTTAAAATTACTTAACCTCGATTTTTGAAACCCCACTTTCAGTAGGTAAGGCTTAAGCATTTAGATGTCTAGGTGGGCAGAATGGGGCCTAGGCGGGCAGAATGGCAATTTTTGACAGCATAGGTTCAGAGCACGTACAACTATAAGTCATCCATAAAAACTTTGATTCCTTTAGAACTAAACCAGTTCCTTTACACATATGATTTAATTTCTTTCCAACAGCAGCCCTCTAAGAAAAACATCATAAGTCAAATTCAATGGACATACCATCGAGATATCGGTATTATGGTTGGACTTTTGAGTTCAAACTTTGTAATATGACTTTAAGTTAGTGTTAGATTGGAAATATCTGTTGATGTAGTGATGAAAAAAGAAAAAAAGCTGATGTAACATTTTCAAGTGCTTAGGTTTGGATTTGAAATATTAAATGCTTTTCTCCTTTTTTAAGAATAGTTGGAGGTCTGGGGCAAAAAGAAGGAATTAGATCGAGGACGAGCTTGAATACATTGATTTCGAGTGATTGTTTGGTCAAGCAAATTTGCTCACAGCCCTACACCATTTTGGCATGTGGCGAATGATAGCGTAAGTAATATGAGAGAAATCTCTCTCTCCTGCCGCACATCTATTGATAAAAAAATCGTAATTTTTAGATTTCAAACCTTAAAAGGTATTATGGGATCCACGTGGATTATCATATTGTCAATCCAACACCACACTCTAGATTTCATAAAGAAAATCATGGTAAATAAATAAAAAAAATTTCGAGCTTGATCAATAGTGTTTTCATATTGAAGATGGTGAAGTCTACATTATGTGATACCCTTGAAATGGGTCATATCTTTTTTTTTTTTTTGATAATTAGGAATTCATGTAGATGGCGGACTGGGCGTTATTTGAGCTTTGCACACTCCGTAGAACATGGTTTTGTCCAATGACTAATCCTGAGGCATATGCAACACCTGCACATCAAACGCACCAGGTAAGTGAGGGTGTGCCCTCACGGGTGGCCCCTGAGGAAATAATTCTTATACTAGGTATTGAACTCATGACCTATGGGCATTAACCACTTATTGGTCCAAAATTGCCATTGAGCAAACCCCTTGGGATTAAATGGGCCATAGAATTTGGCCCATAGTTCAATAAATTAATATTTCAAGCTCATTCAACATAAAATTATATCAATAAAAATTACCAAATGGTAGTTGAACATTGAATTTCCATATATATATATATATATATATATAGATATATATAGGGAGTGGTTCAGCAGCCCTAAAGTTTGCCAAACATTTTTCAAAACATGGGTTAGAAGCTTTAGAATGAGTTGATTTTTTGTGAGGATGATCTCTATAGTGAAGAGATCATCCTCTACAAAAATCAGCTCATTTTGAAATTTTTAATCCTAATTTACAAATTGAAGAATCGTGGACCGTCCAATTTTTGTAAATCACTTTTGATGGGGTTAGAAGTTTTGGAATAAGATGATTTTTGGTGAGAATGATCTCCTCTTCATAGAGATCATCCTCACAAAAAATCAGCAATTCCTAAACTTCGAACCTATGTTTTGAAAAATGTTTGGCAAACTTTAGGGTTGTTGAATATATATATATATATATATTATGCCCCCTCTGTCATACGTCGCTTACATCCCCATCATAGAATAGTAGATCATTTGCCTTGGGATACACGACTTCGAGTTCGAGCCCCGTCAGTCCCGATCTAGGATCCGAGGAATCCATCAATTCATTTCTCTATTTTCTGTAAAGAGGGAGGGGGCAAGGAGCAGAATATAATTCCCAGTGGGGGATCCTTATTGATTTTTTATTTTTTATTTTTATGGATTGTTTATTCAATTAATATGAATTTCAAATAAGTCGTATCTTGCTCAGACCAATAAATAGAGCTGGGGTTATAGTTGAAGCTGCCAGTAGAAAACCGAAATAACTCGTTATAGTAGGCATGAAGGAGCTAAATGAGATACGTTCTTTTTATACATATGTTTATAAAACACTTACCTAAGTTTCAATTTTTTGAAAGATCCAAAATAAGACTCTATATCTCGAGGCAAATGATCTATGCTTCTGTGATGGGGGCGTATGTCAAAGGGGAGCATAAAAAATTATTACTCTCTCTCTCTCTCTCTCTCTCTCTCTCTCTCTCTCTATATATATATATATATATATATATATATATATATATATATGGGAAATGTTCAGCAACAAACATTTTGACAAACATTTTGGCAAAACATTTTTGAAAATATGGGTTACAGGTTTTGGAATGGGCTGATTTTTGGTGAGGATGATCTCTACAGGGAATAGATCATCATCACCAAAAATCAGCCCATTCCAAAACTTCTAACCTATCAAAAATGGTTTACAAAAAATGGACGGTCCACGATTTTTCAACCTGTTAACATGGGGCTAGAAGTTTTGGAATGGGCTGATTTTTGATGAGGATGATCTCCTCACCGTAGAGATCATCCTCACCAAAAATCAGCCCATTCCAAAACCTCTAACCCATGTTTTGAAAAATGTTTTGCCAAAATGTTTGTTGCTGAAAGGGACCCTATATATATATAATGTGGTAAATTTAAGTTGCCTCCCCAAATATTAAAAGTGTTTTGAATCTTGTACTACTGGGAGTTGGGTAGCTACTTCATTCTCTATCCTTAATAGACTAAATGTACTATTGGGAATTGGTCTTTCATATTTATTTGTTGTTGGGTTTGATGATATAAAATCACCACTCTTTTGTTTCTAAGGGTTGGTGGGCTTTTCCACTTATGTAGGTTATTTTGGTTTTTTCTATGTCATTAACTTATTTTGATTATTTCCTTGTGATTAACTTATGGTCTCTAGATGGTTGTTAGTGTTTATAAAATGATGTTTATCTAAAATGTGATTTTCTCTTTAATAGAGTGTGAGAAAACATTTGAGTTTTTATGTGAGTATTCTTCTTCTCTTGTAAAACCTAGATGCTCAAGGCTTTTGAGGGTGATCTTCACATTGTAGTCACGGACTTATAATAACGAGAGTGAGATCAATGTCTTTTTTGGATTTTTATTAAAGTTAGATGTAGAGATTTAGTAGATTTCCCTGAGTTGGATGTAAGTATAAACCTTTATTCTTCTAACTACATATATCTTGTGTTGTGGTTGTGTTTTTTATCTACTTTCTTTATTATTACTTACATGTGCTTTACAACACATCCTTGGGGTTTGGTTATTGAAATTAATTACTTTGGTATTAGAAAGGATAGATTTCAATAATCGAGTTTCCATGTGTGGCTTGGGATCTAATCACGACATTTATGATCTATCCAATTATTCATAAAACCCATGAGAGGTGAGTCCAACATTCATGGGCTGGGCCAAAAAAGTGCATTGATGCGTGCAAGAGGAACAAGTATCATGGCACCAGGCAAGAGTTTCTTATCTTTCTTCTAGACAAAATGTTCTATGAAATCACAATCACAATCACATGCATGAATCACCTTCTACCTTGCAGGACTATACATATGATCATTTTGGGAGTTGGGCTTAGTTGAGAATTTGAAGCCCAACCCAAGTTAGATGGGCTTGGATTAAGATTTAGAATAGCCCAACACCTTTCAGGGGGACATAGTAGCCGCCCAGTCTAACTCACACTCTAGTGGTGCTATACGGAGGGAAAAACAGACAATAGTTGATTATCTCACATAGTAGTTAACTGGCAATAGCCAGTTTCCTTCCACATGGTGTGTCCAAATGAATATGTCTAACTGGGAGCCTGACTAACATAATTAAATTAGAGTTTAGCTTAAACAAAACTAAAAAGCCCAATCAATTAGATTATAGTGTCCAATAGAGTGCCCACAAGAAATTTGCAGGTAAAGAGTTGGTGGTTTCCCCCTTAAGTAAAACACCTCAATGGACACCCATAGTGGATCAAGTTTTTAAATTTATTATTGGACAAATAATCAAGATGGATCAGGTTTGGATCCAAATTGGTATTAATCCGATAAGGTCTGTATTGTTCTGGATCCAATCTAAAGCATCACTATAATTTGATTTGATTTAAGAAATGCAAAATGAAAATTTACATTATTTGTATATTTCTACACATTATTGGTTAGGATCACTATCGGATTAGAAGGATCCGAAATTGGTCTTATAAGTTATCAGACTGGGTACTTCTTGGAACCCAACTCCTTGAAATGGGTCTAAGTCTATCATGGGCCTATAGTTAACTCGTATTATGGTTGGGACTTTGAACCATCATATTAAGATGGAGTTGGGGAAAGAAATTTTCATGGAAGTGGAGTTTGGATGCATTCCTAGCAATTTCAGTAAATAAATTGGAGCTTAGATTTGGAGATTGAAAAGTATTATAAAAAGGGACCCAAGGTTTCTTCAAATAATATCTCTTCCCATAAGTTTCCAATTGAGAGAGAGTGACTGGTAGTAAGCTTTGTATTGGGTTATTGTTTATGTTCCTCCGATGTCACACTACATATTCTCACCTACGGATGCAACCTTATTGCGCTACCTCAAAGCAAAGATAAACAAAGAAATACTTGAATCAAACCCCATTAACGACTGCGATGTCTACAACTTTGAACCATGGAATCTCCTGGTATTATCTATATATATTCTTTTAATTATTTTCTTGGGAAACAGATCTCAGAGGCGTATCTTTGAAAATATCATCCAAAAGTTCTCTTGATAGAAAATATGATCATTTTGAGGTCAACTTTTGTCCTGATAAAGATATTTAAAAACATTATTTGATTAAATGCCTAAAATACTTTTTTAAACACCAAAGTTTCCATTCCATAATTTATGGTCCATCCACGCTTTTGTGAATAGTTGAGATACCGCTAATTTTTTAATATTGACATCATGCCCCTTAACCTCAAACATCTCTTATAAACTAATAAAGGCATTATCATTGTCGTCATCGTCATCATCCAAGAGGTTGAAGATGATTGGTTTTGGGAAGAAAAATCAAGGGGTACTAAGTTTTCATATTTTATGCGAGAAGACTAAGCATAAGGGTCGTGGGCATGTCATCAATTTTAAAACATAGGGATATCTCAAATATTTACCAAAACGTCTTTAAAAAGATATTTTAGGTATTTTTAAATAATGCTTCAAAAGGTCTTTGTAAGGATAGTGTTTTTTTTTTTAAAAAGAGCTTTGAATAATCTAAATTTTCTTTGGGGAGACATTTTGTTCCATATTTCAAAAATAAGTAAATAAATAAATACAGTATTTAAGATCATTTTTCCTATTTTCTTTCTTTCTTTCTCTTTCCCCTAACTATTCTTCTTCTTCTTTTTCAAGTCTTTTATGAGCCTTCAATGTATTTTTATGATTTTAGGATATGAGAGCATGGAAGTAGAGACTAAAGAACAATACTACTATAGTCAAAGGAAGAGGTTGGTGGAACACTAATGATAATACTAAGGATATTCTTGATGAAGAAGGAAGATTTATGGGACGTATGCAAGGGCTAGTATTTTATCACTACAACAATGATGATAAAACATCTAAAAATGGCATGAAGACCAAATGGATAATGCACGAGTACACTTTACCCCAAGTTTTAGACCAATACAAAAAGGTTGGTGCAATTTAAAAAAAAAAAAAGATAAGTTAAGCCAATTTTTATTTATTTATAACTTTTTTTAGCTTTGTATTTTAGGTGTAATTTCAAGAATGGGTGGTGTGTAGAATTAGAAAGAGTGGGTGGGGAGGACATTATGAAGAGAATGAGGACACCACAGTCCTCATTGATCTTAATGCATCCGTTGTGAATTCAGAATTGGATCATAGAAAACGAAAACGACAAAGACAATCAACAAAATCATCTTGTTGCCTTATAGAATCATCTTCTTCCAACCAACTATTTACTATGAGCCAGCCACAACAACATCATACTTATTAATATAATACTACTAGAACATGATGTATTGTAATAAAGTGTATATTGATACACTAGACCATAGATGCATTATTCTAAGGGGGCATTATTCATACACAATAACAGATTATGGTGAGATAAGTAAGACTTACACTTGATCTTTAGTTAAGAGCTCTTTTCACTCTTTTTTCTATGCATATATGAAAGAAAAAAGATAGAATTACCATCCAAATTTAGTAAAAGAATTATAAGGGGTTGAGTGTTTGCACATCACCTTGTACCGATCAATTCTATCAAGATTGTTTTTACTTCAAGAAGATTTGAAATAAGTGAAGGGAATCAGGAAGAAAAAGTATTTAAAATTAAAAATTAAAAATAAAAAATGAAAGAAGGCAAATCTCGCATTGTGATTTTATTGGTCAGACCCAAAGTTTTAAGATAATTATGTTGGAAATTTGGGTTTTGGCCAAGTAATGTCATGGGTCCCATTGATCTACTTTATGTGAGAGTTTTGAAGATAATTCCAAGCTTAAAGCATTATGACTCACACTGAAAATTCTACAAGGCAACATAAATAATGCTCCTCCAAATACATAAACGTAACTATAAGTCATAGTTGTGCATTTTGGTGCATTAAAATTTTGTTTGATCTAGATCAAAGGTGGTGAGTCTCGATACAAAAATTAAAGTCCAAAAGTAAAAAGATCTGACCCGACCATGATTATATATATATTTTATCAATAAGTTGGGATTGAAGAGCCTCACCCTTTTTATTAAATCATCACTGAGAATTGTTACAAGTTACATCGTCAATTACTATTCTCGTTAGCTCTTGAGGAATAATATTTGAATCCTCTAAATTAATCACATTTAGTTTGTAAAATGATCCCCCATTTTTAATGTGTGGGTCCCATGCATTTGATGCAAAAAGTTTGATACACTCCCTCTAAAATTATAATGCCATGTATAACTATGAGTTATAAATGAAAGAAAAAACATAAAATAAAAAAGAGAAGAAAAAGGAAAGAAGGCAAATCTGGCATTGTGAGCTTATCGGTTAGTAAGATGGAGTTATATTCAAAATTTGGTTTTGGCTGAGTAATGTTGTGGGTCCCGCTAATCTAATTTATGTGTGTTTTGAAGATGATTTCATTAAGGCATCATGACTCTCAGTGAAAATTCTAAAACGGTAACAGAAAGAGTTTTATACACGCCATGTGTGCATTGTTGTACATAACTATAACTCATATTTGTGCATTATAGTAGCTCGAGTTGAGTTCCACCCCCCCCCCCCACAAGGACTTTTGACTGGGGAGAGGACATCAAACATTTGCACCATAAGAAAAACAACAAAATTCAAGTTTTTTATTGAACACATAGTCAAGATGATAAGCTGGAATTATGATGGACCTTAAAGCCCTGAAATATAAATATAAGATGTAGTTAGATTCGGAATTTTATTTAATTAATGTCTCTTTCTAGAAGTGATGTGGCAGTGTGTACATGTTCAAGTGTAACTTGGTTTTGGAGTTTGAACTTTAAAATAATAAATCTTTGGTCTTTATAGTTTATACTCTAACTTCCTCTAAAATTTTCATTGCAACTTATATTTCTTCTCTTAATTTCCAATTGAGAGGGTGAGAGTGAGAGAGAGATATTAATAAAATGTCAGACTACAAACTCTTACCTAATGATGTAGTCTTATTGTGTTATCTCAAAGCTAAGGTAAACAAAGAAATACTTGAATTAAATCCCATTATGAACTATCAAATCTACAACTCTAGACTATGGAATTTCCCAGATATGACTGTATATTTCTTTGTCGTTACTATTTTTCTTCTATCTTACAAGTCTCCAATTACATGTTAAATGAGCTAGTTTGTATAATGGAAGAAGATTTGAAAGGTCACAACTTTGTAAAATGTAGAGTTCTTGACTGTCATGGGGGCCTGTCTTAACTCTTGATTGTCTTTCAATTAAAGAATGAACATTTTAATAAACTAATTTTATGATTTTTTTTCCTAGACTTGAAAATGTAAAAGACAAGACTACAAACCAATATTCATTTGTTCTAAGAGAAAGAATGACAACAAATTCGTCTAGATCTAAACAAATTGTATAAAAAAAAAAGAGGTATGTGAAAAATTAATGGTAATGGTAAGGATATTCTTGATAAAGAAAAAAGACCAATTGGACACAAACAAGGGATAGTGTTTATACGCGACAATGGCAAGAAAATCCCATGGTTAATGCATGAGTACACTTTACCCTCAATTTTCTATCAAAATAAAAATGTTAGCTTAAGTTTTTAATTTTGTAATTTAAATCAAACTATTTACTCCTATTAAAAGCAAAGGGGGTATAAAAGTAAATTTATTGAAATTTGTGAGATTCCCATTTTAGGCTTTTAGCACACCATTCATTATAACTGAAATTAATTTTTTTTTACTAATTTAAATTAGTTTTAGGAAAAAAACTAATTTAAAATTCAAAATATCCTTCCTAAAAATGCAATGTAATAGTAAAATAGTAAAGGGGTATTTTAGTAATTTCAAAAATTATTTTCTATTTGGTAAAAAAAATTGAAAATGACACTTTGCTTACTCTGTAGATATATTCATAATAAATTGACCCCCAAAGTAGCATATCAAAATTATTAGAAACCCAATGATTTTTATTTTTAATTATTGGTAACTTCTCTTTAAATTTAATTATGTTTGGTATTTTTGAAGAGAATGAAGTGGTCAATCATTTAGAAGAAAGAGATGGAAAACAACAAAGGTGATTCGACGAAACAAGCAAATTTAAGCAACCAAAATAACAACAACAACATCATACCAATGATCAAGGATACATCGAATCAAGCCTAACCTCCATGGATTATTTTGACGATGAAGAAGAACGTTTGAATCCGGAACTCATATCAATTTTATATACCAACAATTATTATAACTTTTCAAGGCAAGATGAATCTATTACCCTGGACCACCTTATTGGGTCCATTATAAATTTCTAATCCAACAAATATTCGGTTTATATTTGTTTGCATGTTATTTTGGTTTCGATCAATATTTCTCACTTTGTAATTAATCAAGCTTGGATTCAGTAATCATTAGGCAGGGTTTAATATATATATTATGAATTATTTTAGGAGTTGAGACATAGATTAATCATTAGGCAGTGATTTAATGTATGAAATTTTATGTTTACCATACATTTGTTTCGTTCATTGAAAAATGCTTTTTACAATTTATAGAATATTGCAACCCACGTACCGAAAATAATAGTGTTTGATAACTTGTATCCATTAGATCTAAGCTCTTGAAAAAAAAAATTAAATCCAACGATTAAAAATCATTCTAAAGACAATGCTATAGTCAGTGGATGCACACCACCAATCAAACGAATCTTTTGTGTGTAGATTCACCAGGGATTAATTACATATCCACATGGCATAAAATGGGGTGTAAACTTAACGGGACACCGTTCTAGATCCCTATTCTAAATCCAAATCTAAATCTAAATCATTATTTTTGACCCATAATTTAAGTATGGGACACTGTTCTTGACCTATAATTTAAGATGGAGTTATGTTGGAAATGACCATCTCTAAGATGGACACTGTTCCGACGGATTTCATTTGTTGCTCCGATAAACATGACCCTATTTTTAGGTGGATTTATGATTAATGTTAACGACAAATCAGGAAAATGTTGAAATGTCAAAAAGTATTTACTGTAATTCTCACAAATCTGACGTGGTATGTGCATATAACCATAGATGTGTTTCCTCGCGATAAGAGTAAAAACCATCTCTCTCACAGTAAATCACAGTAAATCCTGTGTCACTCCAGCACGACTCCTCTCTATCTCGCTATCTCGCCCTCTCTCTCTCTCGAAACAACTATCTGTCTCTCTCTGAGACGCAATCAGATTTCGAACCTCTAGGGTTTCGATCTCTCTCAGATGCTATAGGATTTCAACTTTCTAGGATTTGATCTCTCTCATCGAGTTTCTGCTAGGATTTTCTGACTCTTTTAAGGTATGATTTCTTCAGATTTTTTCCCCCAAATCTTATAAATTTCTAATATTGTGGAATTCTAAGGTTTTACAGATTTCCAAGTTCAATTATCTCTTAGATCAAATCAATATTGCTTTGCTTCTGGTGAAATCTCTCAATCGAATCCTTTAAAGTTCTTTTGAATGTAGACATAATGTTTTGGATCTGATGTATGATTGCTTAGAAGAAAATTCCTATTTTTTATTTTAAAATTTTTCCTTGATAGAAATTCTTGTTTCAGAACTATTCTTTTATGTTTATTATCAATTTTATGATCTATGAGTAGTAAATTTGTTGCAAAATTCTAATGAGTTTATTACATTTTAGACCTAGGGCAGAGCATGTAAACAAATAGAGCCTCTATATATGAACATATTTTACCAGTAAAACATAAGGTAATAAGGATGTAAAATATGGTTTCCATTAACCTACTGTGTTTATTACATTTTAGACCTAAGTGTTATGTACCTGATACTTATCATATCAGTTTTAGGTCCAATCTGACCCTCATAGGTCCAATTTGACCTGTATAACTATTCTATTTACAAGTAAACTATACAAAGCAATCAAGGATGTTTGCTGCATAGATTGAAGTTCTTTTTTAAATATATGTTTGTGTCATGTCCTCTTCAAGATGTTAGCAACCATAACTAAGAAAATATATATATGGATATGTTTTCACTTCAGTCATAGCTCTGAATACCTTACATTCTAATACTTGGACTATTGTTTTGAATCAATTATGGATTGTTGATTCCATGCTACTCCTGCAACCACTATTAAATGATCATCAAAGGAAGTGGGATCACCAATGAAGATTGCCAAAATTTTCAGGTTGGAAGTTGGAAAAGTAATTCAAAGGTAAACATATACTTTAAATTAGTTCTTTTTTACCAATACTGTAATTCTAGTATGGTCTTTGAAATACTGAATTTGAAAGACCTCTGTTGTTCTTTGCTGCTTTTAAAAATCTGTAATATTTCAATGATTTGTGAGTTCTGATGACTCCTATCTCCTACACGTGAATATCTTGTAACACCTGCCATCAGGCATCAGTCTTACCCTTATACCGGCAAAACACGATTAAATTGATCATTTTTTAATCAATCGATTTATCTAGATCAGTTTCCATGAAATGGATACATTACTTGTTGTATTTCATTAGGAGACATATTAGACATCCTTGCTGCTGAGTTGAAAATTGAAGAAACAAAACCTGACAACACGGTCATGGTATTTATGTCAATCACTCAATCTTAATAGCAGCTTCATCATTTTCTTGTGTTCTCTAACAAGCAGATTGTTAATTATGACATGATCCTCATGGTCTCCCCAATATTAATTTTTGCCTTGCACAATAAAAGGCTCTATAGAATGTTCACATTTACTATAATAGTTGTGCATATTCTTGTATAATATTGAAATATCATATAGTATTAATTTCTGGATTTTGTGGCTGCAATGTGGCACACATCATGGTATGTTGTTCGTTTCCATACGTGCATAGGACTCTCCTGTGGATCACATGGATCATGAGCAATGGGGTAAAACAAGCTCATTTTTTTCTGCCATCTCTCACATATGAATCAAAATTTTGTCATGTTATTTGGTCTATATTGTACACTATATTATACTACTATCACAAATTCCTACAATAATGAATGCCTCCAATATATTTTTTTTTCACTACAATGTTTGGACATTTTGGCAGTCAGTTTTTCTAGACCACCATATATATATATTTTTTATTTCTTCACCTTGTCGGGTGGTGGTGGGAGGTGAAGTTCAAATCCTCGAAGGTTACATTACTAGTATCATAATCTCTCAAGAATGCTTGTTTGATCACTTGGAGGTTTGCGTCATGAAACACAAAGAATTGAGGAAGATAGACATCACTTGCTGTCGCTAGATAACTCATGTTGCTATTGACAGTATCACAACTTCATGCACCTCTTTCACTTCCTTCGGAATGGAATCTTGTAACCTAGTTTCAAAGGAAGTCTTCATCCACATAGGGAAGTGTTGTCATTTCTTGGAGGAATTGGATATTACAGATAATGAAGTTGACGATAAAGGTTTCATTGCAAACCCAGCCTTGGTCTTTTAAACGTTTTTCTCATATTATTGTTTGTTCAGGTTTGAAGTCCATCTCAAGATGTTCCAAACTTTCTAGTTTAAAAGTAGGAATTTGCTTGAATATAACTGATGAGGGGCTTACCCAAGTTGGCACGTTTTGTTTGAAACTGACAGAGCTCGATTTGTACAGGTTTGTGAGTTTTCACCATATGAGTTTTATGTCCATATTCCTATTTTAATTAGTTGCAATTACATAGATGGCAGTTTTAGTAAAGCTTAGCTTTCATTCAATGAAGGAGGGTTCTACAATAGTTGAAACTGTGAATCTGAATTTAGTGTACTTGTGCATGTAAATGTGTGAGTATGTGTAAATGATGAATGGTGTTGGGCATCCATCAAAGGAGTTTGAGAGTACTTTCCACTACATTGTAAAACAAGACACTCTGATGGTTTGTACTCAATTATCAATTAGATTCTTGGAAAGTAAGAAAAAGTAGTATTGGTAGTTTTGGTTCTTCTTATTTTTGTTAATGCTCTCTCTTAATTTGTGATATGGTGTAGACGATGCTGATTTTAGTAATTTACTTCTCGCCAATTTATCTGCATAGGGATTTGGGGATGCACTCTATCTTATGTTAACTTTCACTCTTTCATTTTGGACATGGTATTTATTGTTGAATGGCTAAAGATAAGTGTACAAACTATCACCATCATGTACGTACATATGAGAAATCGAGAATACACTCGTAACTAATTTTATGAAAGCAACATTCTCAGGTCCATTTATCCCTGTTTTTTTTGCTTGTGTCATTGCTCAACTCGAATAATATTACTTGTTATTTGTTTCATTTCTAATATTTGTTCAACTCAAAAGAACTCTCAATTCTATTCATTTGTGATTTTTTTAAAATCTGAATTGCACAGAATAACATTGCTCTTAGAGGCCCCCCAAGCTCTGGGAAGACCACCTTGCTCTTGGCTAGAAAGCTTGATTCGAATCTTAAAGTACATAAAATTTAATTTAATTTTTTTTAAATTTCATTACTTACTTTGTTCATCTTGTTTGATCCTAGTCAAAAACTAAAACGGGTTCCTTTTGAAGTATAAGGTTACAGGGCAAGTAACTTACAATGGTTGTGGAATGGACGAGTTTATCCCACAGAGAACTTCTGCATATGTAAGTCCATATGACATGCATATGGGAGAAATGACAGTAAGAGAAACCTTGGATTTCTCAGCGAGGTGTCAAAGTGCTGGAACACTTTACGGTAAGTACATCAATGTGTTTGGTTTCGATATATATATATATATATATATATATTTATTTATTTATTCAGTTATTCCAATATTAGGACAATTTCTAGAGATGTTGGTAGAGTTGATTTGTTTATTAAGTATCTATTGCTACCTCGTATTTGGGAATCATGGTGGAGCAGGTTGGTTGTGCCAAGTAGAATTTGTATGGAAGTCACCTATTGGGTCATTCCCATTAATTAGTGATCATTGTCACTGTCACTGAACCCTTTGGAAGGAAATTGATTAATATAATTATGAACCTTTTTTTGCTCAAAAGTTCAATTGTTCAACGAGTCGTGCTGGAGTAACTTTAAAATTCACTCCATTTCACACTTAGCTGACGTGGAGATTTGCAAAGAATCATAGATGCTTTTCACTCACATCCTGATGAAAAGAATCTATGATTCCATACACACGTCCACATCAGCAAAGTGTGAAATTGAGTGAATTTTAAAGTCACTCCAGCATTTTATTTTCCTTGTTCAAACCAAACTAGTCAAAGAGACCTTAAACTAGATTAGGTCTGGGATTTGCAACTAACTTAACTTAACTAAATGGGTACATTGTGTCTAAAAGGATTATTTATTTATTAGAAAGATGGGTGCAGAGTTGCGATGCTCTTGAAAATTGATTATTGGTTAATGGGTTCAATCAATTTTGATTATTGAATCAATGAGCTTCTTTTAAAACAAGTAGGTGCTTTGTTTGTTTAATCACTAAGAAGCACGTTTGTCGATAAAATCCATTATTTGTATATTGGTTAATGGGTTCAGGCCCTCATTTATACATCTCACTGTAACAGTCTTATTCCGAACTTTTTTTTTTCATGCTATTTTATTTTTTGTCCCTGTTATCAACATCTCACCAATGGAAATGTCTTTTATGCAATTTGTGATAACCCAAAGGAAGGACAAAGACTAAAACCTCAAAAGAAGAGATTACCTGTTCAAGCTCTAAATAATTATTAGTCTAAGGAAGAGTGTGTGTATTCTTTTGTGGTGTGGTCATAGTATCATGTAAATTTCTGTTAGTTTATCAAAGCGTTTTGTTCTTGATTCCTATCATAATAAAATGGAAACTAGTGCAAGCTTTCTAAAAGACAACATGATTTAGTTTTAATAAGACCTTAGTGAGAAAGCATGAACACATTAAGGGAATCACAATTAACAAATCTAAAATGGTCAATAATTTTTTTTAATTGAAAATTTGCAAAATAAAAATTTATCTCAGAATTTCAGATGGCTTAAACGACGATTATGGATCGTTGATTTTTTCGACAACCAAACCTCGTTTTTTTCGATGCTTATAATCAGTCGTTTTATAAAGAAAACTGTGTTTTAACGAATGCATTTGCGACGTAGGCAATAGTCATTTTTGTGGAAAACGACAGCCCAGAGTTGTCGTTTTGCCCGCAATTTGACGTAGTGCTTCTTCGTTAGTGTGATTAGCTAGTTTATGAAATGTCCAACCAAACAACATATGACTACTGCTTACAGAGTGTTGAGATATCTCAAGATGACGCCTGGTAAGAGATTATTCTTCTCAAAAATACCCAAGAGGGATATCGAAATATTTTTAGATGCAAACTGGGCAGGATCTGTTATAGATCAACGATCAACTTCAGGATGTTGTTCCTATATATGGGAAAACTTGGTTACTTGGAATATTAAGAAGCAATCTGTTGTAGCCCGTAGTAGTGCAAAAGCTGAATTTTGTGCCATGGTTCAAGGTATTTGGCTACAGAGACTGCTATTAGAATTTAAAATGTCGATAGAACACCCTATGAAGTTTTTCTATGACAATCAAACAACAATCAGCATTGTAAAAAATCTTATTCATCATGATCGAACAAAGCATGTGGAGATAGATTGACACTTCATTAAAGAGAAGATTGAAGAATGAGTATTCACAGTTAGTTACACACATACACATTGTCAAACAGCTGGCATTCTCACAAAGGCTCTTGCTAGATCAAACTTTGATGATATAATGGAAAAATTAGGTATGATAAATATCTACAATCCAATTAAGCGGGTGTGTTGGAATTCAAGCTTTAATCCTTAATTCTAGTGCATTTCTTTTTGAACTTTCTTAGTTGTATCTTATGTTTATTATTTCCTTAGTTGACGGGATTTGATTGTCTAATTTCCCAATTCTTGGAATTTCCTTAATGGTATTTTTTATTTATTAACATGATTCCCTCCGGTATTATGGTTAATTTCCAGAACGGGCAACCACTATAACCTATATATTTGCTTATCCTATTTATAATAAAGTATTGAGGGGACTCACAGAAAGATTAAGAAGTGGGTTCCTCCAATCTCTTCTTATTTTCTTCAGAAATTGTTTTTTTTTTTTTTTTTTGTCTTTTTCGATGAAAATTAGTAGATTGTGGGGTGGGATTGCTGATGTGGTAATCTATTTGTGCGAAATGGCCCTTAGTAAGGCTTACAATCTTACTATGTTGGTAAGAAAAGTGTTTAAATAAAAAAGAGAAAATGGTATTTTTTATTCTAAAAAATAGACATTACTGTTCATTTTATTGTTTACCATTTTGGTAAAAAAAAATATTTTTCAAAAATGATAAATTACCATTTTTAAAATTAATTTGAATAATGTACCATTTTGAAAATTAATGAATTTTCAGTGTATGTTTTGGTAAATTAGTCTATAATCATGATAATGTTATTACGGTTTGGACTTTGGAGGCCAAACTTTATAATATAACTTCAACTAAGAGTTAGATTCTGAATGTTGCACATCATGTTCGATGGTAATGTTGATGTGACATGTTCATAAAGTTTATAATATAACTCTAACTAAGAGTTATATTCGGAATGTTGATGTGTACATGTTCAATTAAGCGGGTGTGTTGGAATTCAAACTTTAATCCTTAATTCTAGTGCATTTCTTTTTTTAACTTTCTTAGTTGTATCTTATTTTTATTATTTCCTCAGTTGACGGGATTTGATTGTCTAGTTTCCCAATTCTTGGAATTACTTTAATGGTATTTTTCATTTATTAACATGATTCCCTCCGGTATTATGGTTAATTTCCAGAACGGGCAACCACTATAACCTATATATTTGCTTATCTTATTTATAATAAAGTATTGAGGGGACTCACAAAAAGAATAAGAACTGGGTTCCTCCAATCTCTTCTTATTTTCTTCAGAAATTGATTTTGAATTTTTTTTTTTTTTGTTTTTTTCGATGAAAATTAGTAGATTGTGGGGTGGGATTGCTGATGTGGTAATATATTTGTGCGAAACGGCCCTTAGTAAGGCTTACAATCTTACTATGTTAGTAAGAAAAGTGTTTTAAAAAAAAGAAGAGAAGATGGTATTTTTTATTCTAAAAAATAGACATTACTGTTCATTTTATTGTTTACCATTTTGGTAAAAAAATGGTAAACATTTTTAAATTAATTTGAATAATGTACCATTTTGAAAATTAATGAATTTTCAGTGTATATTTTGGTAAATTAGTCTATAATCATGATAATGTTATTACGGTTTGGACTTTGGAGGCCAAACTTTATAATATAACTTCAACTAAGAGTTAGATTCTGAATGTTGCACATCATGTTCGATAGTAATGTTGATGTGACATGTTCATAAAGTTTATAATATAACTCTAACTAAGAGTTATATTCGGAATGTTGATGTGTACATGTTCAACACCTTGAAATGCTTATAAAAGGAAATTCCTAGCAGCTCTTCCCTTACTTTCCTTTTGAGAGAGTGAGAGAGTGAGAGAGAAAGAGTACGGAAATGTCTGACTACACATTCTCACCTGCAGCCTTGTTGCGCCATCTAAAGAATAAGGTCGACGACGAAACATATGCGTTTCAAAACATTATGGAGTGCCCCATCTACAACTCTTTGCCATGGAACCTTCCAGGTATGTATGCATTTGTATGATGTTTTAAATCTCGTCTGAGACAGATACACAAGTCATCTCAAAGCTTGGTTAGTTCTGGCTCTAAGGAATTTTTCTATATTTCGTCTGAGATGGACAGGACGAGGTATCAAAACAAGTTTCAAAACCATGATCTATGTATATACATATATATATAGATCATGGGACATGTAAAAACAATGGTTTTTCAAAATATGAGTTAGAGGTTTTGGATTGAGTTGATTTTTTTGTGAGGATGGTCTCTATGATGAGAAGATCATCCTCACAAAAATCAGCTCAATTTGAAGCTTGTAAGTCCATCAAAAATGATTTACAAATTATTAATAAAAAATCAACGGTCCACATTCTAAATCACTTTTGATGGGGTTAGAAGTTTCAGATTGGACTGATTTTTTTTAGGATGATCTTCTCATCATAGAGATCATCCTCACAAAAAATCCGTTCAATCCAAAATCTCTAACTCATATTTTGATAGTTTATTATTATTACATTGTTTTTACATATGTCCGATGATCTGTCCCCATATATATTTATTTCTTTTGGATATATATTTCTTTCTCATTTTTTTTTTCCATATATATAATGGAGTTTCTTTGTATAATGGAAGACAATCCAAGACTTTCAATTGAAGAATGAAGTGTTTAATAATTGTTTATATGATATTTTTTCAGGCCTTAAACACGTGAGAGACAAAGGAACAGAGCAGTGTTACTTTGTCCCAAGAGAAAAGTCAGAAAAAAATCCATCTAATCCCAAACGAACTATAGAAGTTACAAATGCAAAAAAAGGGTTGTGGCTGACTAATGGTCGGGTTAAATATGTTCATTGTGATAATGAAACAAGGGACATGATTGGATGCCAGCACGGACTAGTTTTCATGTACAATGGCGAAAAAACCCCATGGATCATGCATGAGTACACTTTACCCCTGACTGCAGAACAAAATGGAAAGGTTGGTTTAATTTTTTTGTTTTTGTAATTTAAGTTAATAATGGTCATTTGCTCTAGTTAAATCAAAGGTGTATAAAAGTAAAATTTCATTTTTATGTACAGTATTTGATAATAAATATTAAAGGGGCATGTTAATAATTTCAAACAGCATTTCCTATTTGGTAAAAAAATTTGAAAACGATATTTTGCCAATAACCATTTAGACCTATTAATAATAAATTGATCCCAAGAGAGTATCCAAATTATAAGAAACCTAAAGAATTTAACACTTTTTTGGTAATTAATTTGTCCTTAAATTTGTTATTCATTTATTTTTGGATTGTAACATTTTTATGTTTTGTGTTCTAGGAGAGATTTCAAAAATGGGTGGTATGTAGAATTACAAGGAATGGGCGAGCAAAATGGTCTGGAGATATTGAAGAGGTCAACCATAATGGATCAATTGTGAGCTCAAATTTTGAAGGAAGAGATGCAAACAATACTGCTCAATATATTAACGCCGAGCAGCTACCACAACAACATCATTATAGTGATGTTCAAGAAAACATCGAAGATGATGTGATCCCAATGGAATATTTTTATAATGAAGAAGAGACTTTGAAATTTGAGCAAGCTTTTGAGTTTGTCGGGCAAAATGCAAGTTTGTTAAATTGCCTTTATTAGGTTTTAGGTGGCAAGTGACTTTTATTATGTGGTGTTTGGTGAATAAAAGTTAAAAAGAGGTTATATTTATAAATATTAATATAATGAGTTGTTCTTAGCCAGTAAAGTTTTTTACAATGTTGAGGTGTAACTTCACTCTTTGAAATATTAATGGATTTTGATGATATTCCAAGTGGTACAAGATTAATTTATTTTATTTAATCTGTGAATGTCATTTAATTTATTTTAATAAAAATGCTATTGTAACTGTGACTTTTTGTATGTTGCAAAGTGTAAATTTATATAAATAAATTAAAAATCATCATCACCGTCACTATCATTATCATCATCATCCAGCACAACTGATTGACTAACAAATGTTAACATTGAAAATGAAGTAACAGTCTTGATTCCAAGTATGGATTGGTGGCTACAAATGCTTTTGTGATTGGCTACAGAATCGTCTTCTACCCAGTGGATGGCTTAGGGTCAAGCTTTTGTGGGTCTATCACTTTGAGAATCAAGAAACCAAAGAGACTACAAGAGATAAGGAGATGTTATTTTGAACCAGAATTTCTATTTCAAAATATTGCCACCAACCTCTATTTGTTACATTCTTTAATCTAGAGTCTCTGCCCAGAGGAAAAAATTCTAGTAAGAAAGATGATGAGCACAAACAATTTCATATTGAAGAAGATGGTGATAAAAATCTTTGGTACATTTAGACAATGTTTTCCTCAAATATCTTTGTAAGTTAATAGTGTGGTTCTTATTTCTAGTGGAGGGTCTACCTTAATCTCCCGAGTATCTTTAAAAAAGAATGAATTCTTTAAAAAATTACTTCTATGAATCTTTTAGGCCTTGAAAATGTAAGAGACAAGACTAAACAACAATACTACTTCATTTCAAGAGAAAGGAAAACGAAGAATTCATCCAGACCCAAACGAGTTGTGAAAGACAAAAGAGGTAGGTGGAGAGTTAATGGTAATAGTAAAAATATCTTAATTGATGGAGAAAAATGTAATCTCTAGTATCATTAATAATATCCCTCTCCGTTTGCACGTGGATGTAGGCGATTTGCCGAACCACTATAAATCTGGTGTGTGCTCTTGTTCTATGCTGGATTTTGTTCATTATTTCGTGAAGCTAATATCCATATTGAATTCTATTTGCTGCGTGACTTAACAAATTGGTATCAGAGCGCTAAGGTTTGCTTCTTGGTGTTCATCAGGAGTTAAGGTAATTGGTTTTACCTTGATTCATTGGTTTGGTTATTAGTTTATAAAAGGTTGAGAAAAAAAAAAAAAAACTATGGTGAATTCTAGTGAATCAGAGAATAATTCTATTGCTTCAGCTAGTAGTAAAAAGGGTAACACAACTATGATGTTTTCTAATGCTAAGATCGAAGTCGAGAAATTTACGGGTACAAACAACTTCGGCATGTGGAGATGTGAGGTCATCGATGCCCTTTGTCAACTCGATTTGGACAAGGTGTTGGAGGATAAACCGAAGGAGATGGATGATAGTGTTTGGAGTAAGATGAATAAAAGGGCTTGTGGCCAAATTAGGTCATGTTTGGCGCAAGACATAAAGTACCAAGTTATGAACGAAACTTCGGCCAAGACTATGTGGTCGATGTTGGAAGAGAAGTATCTGGTTAAGAGTATTCAAAATCGTCTCCATTTGAAGAAGAAGCTTTATCGATTCAGTATGAGGAAGGGTATTTCTATGTCTGAGCATTTGAATGATTTCACCAAGTTACTTGCAGACTTGGCAAATCTTGAAGAAGTTATTGGTGATGAAGACAAAGCTTTGTTGTTCTTGAACTCGCTTCCCGGGGAGTATGAGCACTTTGTCACTACGATAACCTATGGGAAGGATACTTTGAGGTATACAGATGTTACGACGGTAGTGGTCAACAATGAGTATAGAAAAGAGGAGAAACGCGATGGTGACCAGGCAACGTCAGAAGTATTAGTGACAAGAGGGAGGTCTGTAAACCGTGGTAGGTATAAGGAGAAAAAGAAAGAGAAATATAGTAGTAACAACTCTCGATCGAAATCGAGAGATCGCAATTTTGATCGGAAGAAATTGGCCAAAGATCAATGTGCGTTCTGTCGGGAGATGGGACATTGGAAAAAGGATTGCCCTGTTCTTCTGAAAAGGAAGCAAGGTGGGAAAGATGGTTCCTCAGTAAATATTGCTCATCGTGAGGACGGTTCTGATTCTGATTTTTCTTTGGTTGTATCATCGAGTGTGTGTGTTGCTGATTCGAAGGGATGGATTTTGGATTCAGGTGCTACCTATCATATATGTCCTGAAAGAGAGTGATTTTCTAGTTTTAAAGGGCTAGACTGTGGTACTATGTTGATGGGAACTGATCAGTCCTGTCGCATTCTGGGAATAGGTACGCTTCGTTTTAAGTTGCACAACGGTACAATTAAGGAGTTGGAAAATGTTCGTTATGTTCCTGCTTTGAAAAAGAATATCATCTCGGAAGGCACCCTTGAGGTTGAAGGGTGCAAAGTCGTGTATGAGAATGGTGTGAAAAAGATCCTTAAAGGATCCATGGTGGTTATGAAAGGGCATAGGAGGAGTAATAATCTTTACTATTTGGATGGTGAGGTTGTTATGGGAGATGTTGCTACTACGAGGAATGTAGAGACTACTTCCAGAGATACTACAAGGTTGTGGCATATGCGATTGGCGCATACTGGTGAGAAGTCTTTGCGTGTTCTAGTAAACCAAGGGTTATTGAAGGGTGCTAAGACGGGCAAGTTAGATTTTTGTGAGCATTGTGTTCTGGGCAAGCATACAAGGGTGAAGTTTGGCACAGCTATCCATCGTACTCGTGGAATCCTCGATTATGTTCACTCAGATGTTTGGGGACCCTCCAGGAATGCATCGCTTGGAGGTATGCATTATTTTGTGTCCTTTGTTGATGATTATTCTAGGCGAGTGTGGGTATATACCATGAAACGTAAGGATGAAGTCCTAGAGATATTCTTGCAGTGGAAGAAGGTTATGGAAACTCAAACTGGCAGAAAGATCAAAATGCTCCGTTCAGATAACGGCGGGGAGTATACTAGTGATCCGTTCCTGCACGTATGTCAGAATGAGGGTATTGTTCGGCATTTCACCGTTAAAAGGACACCACAACAGAATGGGGTAGCGGAACGTATGAATCGAACTTTGCTAGAGAAAGTTCGGTGTATGTTGTCTAATTCTGGGTTAGGCAAGGCGTTTTGGGCTGAGGCAATTACTTATGCATGTTACCTAGTAAATAGGTTGCCTTCGTCTGCAATTGGTGGTAAAACACCGTTGGAGGCCTGGTCTGGAGAACCTGCTACTGATTATGACAATATTCAGATTTTTGGGTGTCCAGCTTACTATCATGTTAATGATGGTAAATTGGATCCGCGTGCAAGAAAGGCAATTTTTCTAGGTATGAAGAAAGGTGTAAAAGGTTATAAGCTTTGGGATCCAGATTACAGAAAGATAGTTCTTAGCAGGGATGTCACTTTTAATGAGGCTTCTATGTTGAAGTCACATGACTCTAGGCATGAAGAGAAGAGAACAAGCGAGATATTGCAGCAGGTGGAGATTGATGTGTATTCACCAAATCCTGTTAGTTATGTACCAAGAGATGGTTCACTTACCGATGTGACAGCAGGAGTTGGGCAGTTGGCTGATGTCTCGTTTGATGAAGACATAGATGAAGAAGAGGCAAATGATGGTACAGATGAGACGACTCCAGTTGTGAAGTCAATTGCAACTACAAAACCGAAGAGGAATTATAAACAACCAGCTTGGTATGTTAAAGACATGGTACATCCAAAGAAGAAGTCGAATATGGAACTTCCTAGTGCAAAGGCTATGATAGCCTATGCATTACCAATCGTTGAAGAAGATGTTCCCTCCACTTATCATGGAGCTGTTTATGGTTCTGAAGCTAACAGTTGGCAGGAAGCAATGAAGGAAGAGATGTTTTCTCTTCATAAGAATGGAACTTAGGAACTTTCTAAGTTGCCTAAGGGAAAGAAGGTGATTGGGTGTAAGTGGGTGTATACAAAGAAACAGGGATCTCAAGAAAATGATGTGCGGTTCAAGGCAAGACTTGTAGCCAAGGGCTATGCTCAGAAAGAGGGGATCGACTACAATGAAGTATTTTCTCCAGTGGTGAAGCACTCCTCCATTCGTATCCTTTTGGCCTTGGTAGTACAATACAATTTGGAGTTACATCAACTCGATGTAAAAATTGCATTTCTACATGGAAATCTGAATGAGGAGATCTATATGACTCAACCGAGTGGTTTCAAAGTTGCTAGTAAGGAAGAGTATGTGTGTAAACTGAAGAAGTCGTTATATGGTTTGAAACAATCTCCAAGACAGTGGTATAAGCGATTTGATCAGTTTATGGTTGGACAGAAGTACAAGCGAAGTCATTATGATCATTGTGTCTATTTACGCAAGCTACGTGACGGGTCATTTATCTATTTGCTCTTGTATGTGGATGATATGCTTATTGCATGTAAGCATAAAGGTGAGATTGATAGGTTGAAGAAACAGATGAGTCAAGAATTTGAGATGAAGGATTTGGGTGACGCTAGGAAGATTTTGGGTATGGAGATTGTTCGTGATAGGGAGAAGGGAGTGGTTCATCTATCACAGACATCATATTTGACGAAGGTACTTGCTCGGTTTGGTGTTGATGAAAATACAAAGACTGTGAGTACTCCCCTTGCTCCTCATTTTAAGCTTAAGGCTTCAATGTCTCCTACTACTGATGAGGATCGTGATTATATGAGTCACGTTCCTTATGCTAGTGCGGTTGGTACTTTGATGTATGCTATGGTTTGTACTCGACCAGATATTTCACAAGCAGTAGGGATGGTTAGCAGGTATATGCATGATCCTGGTAGGGATCATTGGAGAGTTGTGAAGTGGATTCTATGGTATATTAAAGGTACTGTAGACGTTGGTTTGGAATTTCGTAAACAAGATTCTATGGATCAGTTTTGTGTTGGTTATGTGGATTCTGACTACATGGGTGACTTGGACAAGAGGCGATCTACTACTGGGTATGTGTTTACATTAGGTGGAGGACCGGTTAGTTGGAGGTCAACGCTACAATCTACTGTAGCCTTGTCGACTACAGAGGCGGAGTATATGGCGGAGACAGAAGCTATAAAGGAGTCAATTTGGATGAAGGGTCTTTTGCGTGATTTGGGAATCAAGATTGAGCATCTTGATGTTTTTTGTGACAGTCAGAGTGCTATCTTTTTGGCAAAGGATCAGGTTCATCATCAGCGCACGAAGCATATTGACGTGCGATACCATTTTGTCAGAGAGGTTCTTGAAGAAGGTGAGATTCTTTTGAAGAAGATTCGTACAGATGATAATCCTGCTGATATGTTTACAAAGATTGTTTCGGGGATTAAGTTCAATTATTGTTTGGACTTGGTCCAAATTGTTCGTATGGCTTGAGTTGGCCCCTGAGGGGGATTTATTAGAACTACGGGCGGCTTGATCTGTTTTATCACAGTACGTAGGCAACCATTGTTGGTGCAGTCGTTTTTTGGTCCTTTGGGATATTTGGGAGATGGGTGTTAATTTTTTTTGCTATTCGGGATGCTTGGGGTTCGGCTCAGTTTTGGGAAATCTTCACCGAGGTGGAGAATTGTTGAATAAGAAGCCTATTGGATTTCAGCCACGCTATTGAATAGAAGCCTAAATCTGTTGCTGATTTTGCTCCTCCTTATCATGCTCAATATAAGGTAGTAGATGTTGCTGCTGCTGATTTTTCTGCTTCTTATTCTCCTCAATATAACGTAGCTGATGTTGCTGATTTTTCTCCTACTTATTCTCCTCAAGATAACGCTGCTGATACAGCCTTCATCTGTGGCATCGCAAGAGGACAGAGACAGAATTAGAGATAAATTAGTTTCCTAATAGGAAACCCATTCTCTACAGCCTTCATCTGTGGCATCGCAAGAGAATAGAGACTAAATCAAAGATGAATTAGTTTCCTAATAGGAAACTCATTCTCTATTGTCGATTGAGTCTATTTTACTTATAAATAAGTAATAAATAAGGTAGAACAGAGTGTGAAGAAAAAACAGAGAGAGAGAGAACAGAAAAAATTCTCTGGTTCTTGAGCCAATTGTAATCTCTAGTATCATTAATAATATCCCTCTCCGTTTGCACGTGGATGTAGGCGATTTGCCGAACCACTATAAATCTGGTGTGTGCTCTTGTTCTATGCTGGATTTTGTTCATTATTTCGTGAAGCTAATATCCATATTGAATTCTATTTGCTGCGTGACTTAACAAAAAAGAGCCAATTAGACGTAAGCAAGGACTAGTGTTCATATGCGACAATGGCGAGAAAAGCTTATGGATAATGCACGAGTACACTTTACCACCAATTGTTAACCAAGATAAAAATGTTGGTGTAATTTTTCATTTTTTGTTATTTAAATTAAAACCATTGTCATTTTAATTCAAAATTAAATATTCTTACCAAATAGGAAATACCCTTCCCAAAAATTATGTTGTTTAATAATAAATATTAAAGGGGTATTTTAGTAATCTCAAATAATATTTTCTATCTGGTAAAGAAAATTCTGAAAATAACTTTTTGCCAATAATTATGTAGACCTATAGACCTCAAAATAGCTTATCCAGATTATAAGAAACCTGAAGAATTTCCCACTTTTCTACAACTTTTTTAGTAATTTCTCCTTAAATTTGATATCCATGTGTTTTTGGGTTATAATTTTTGTTATATTTGGTATTTTAGAAGCAATTTCAAGAATGGATGTAGTGTAGACTTAGAATGAGTGGGCATTCAAAATGTTCTCAACCATAATGAATCGGCTGGGAGCTCAAATTTCAAAGAAAGAGAAAGAAAGCAACAAAAGCGATCCCACACAGAAAACAACAGTCAATTGATTAATGTCGAGCATCGCATTGATGATCAAGAAAACATCAAATCAAACTTGACCCCTATGAATTATTTTGACTATCAAGAAGAGAGTTTGACCCTGGAACTGATATCAATTCAGCAAAATAGCAATTATTTTAACTTTTCGGACTGATGGGTCCATTCTAAATTTCTGACTCAACAAGGATTGGGTTTATGCTTGTTTGCTAGTTTTGTCATATAGTTATGTTATTCCGCTTATCGATCAACATCTCTCTCTCTCTCTCAATAATCATATTTCAAATCTACTAGTTTTGTCAGGATTTAATTTGGATAAATTTGAGAAAATTTCATAAAAATCAGATAAATTTTTTAAGAACCTTATCTTATGCTTGAAATATGAATTTATAAGAAAATAAAATTTTAGTGTGAATGGTGAAAATGTTACCATATTCCATGATTAATCAAATAAATTATTGATTAATTCACTGTTGATTTAATTGACCAGTCTCTATGTGCCCATCAGTGGATGGAGTCTGATCTGATTAAAACATGATAATGACCATGACACCCTTGAATTTCAAGCTGCCACGATATGAGTTGTACTTGAATTTTTTTTCTTAAATACAGATGATAAATATAATTGTAAATTTTTTAATATGAAAACATTGAATAAATTTGCATTATTACCCCTAAGATAATGAGATGTTTTTGACAAAACTCCCTTAACGGTCAATATGATGAAAGGGCAAGTTTTCTAGAAAAAAGCTTCTACTGCCCCATCAATTTTTACTTAGAGCATCCCAATCATATTACAACAATAAAGACTTAACATACAACACATATCTTGAGGTGTTATATGATCGATTGTAAATCTTGCTGTGTAAAATAGAGATTAAGAGATGTAAAACAAGACTTTGAACAAGTCGAATTCGTTCCACAGGGATAGTTTGGATTCAAAATCTCATTCAGATAAAAAGGTCAAAATAGAATTAGAAAATAGATTCCTTAAAAATAAAATTGACTTGTAAAAACAGAGAAGAAAGTAGCAACTAATTTGTAAATAAAATTAAACTAACAATAGAGATTGAAGATATAAGGAAAAGAGCTTAGAGAGGTCAGTTCAACCTTTGCAATTCATTAAAAATTCTGATTTATTCAAATTATAACTCAATCCACGTAGCAAGTCATTACTCGTGGATCGGAAGATAAATCGAATTAAACATTGATGGTAACCGAAGAGTATTCATGAGAATTCCAACTTCAAACAAGTGTAGCTGACTTATACTTCAATTCTTCACATAGCATGATTGTTCTTGAGCTTATCTAAATAACAATCATCTAAGTTTGATTTGAATGTATAAGTTTGCTAATCTTATCCTAAGAGGATTCTCAGAATTAACTTGTAAAGCAAAAATACAAAATTAAAACAACATTGATAGGATGAAATTGTTGCGGCATTCTTGTCTCTTTAAGGAGAGTCTAGTCGATCATCGCAAGAATTGTAATTGCAGAAAATAACAAAAGAACGAAGAACATGGGTGAAGAAGATGATGATCGATCTATAATCCTTCTTTTATAGCTCTCCAAAGGATTACAAAAATAATGAATAAATTACTCTTGATGTTCTCACTACACTCAAGAGCTTTCTCAAAAGGAAATTACAGAAAATTAAAGAAAGAAAAACCAAAAATTGTAGAAGTAGAGAGCAAGAGAAGACCCCTTCTTTAAAATCAACACTCCAATTTATAACATTCGTATTCGGATAATCGGATTGATTTGACGGATGATTTGATTCGAATGACCCATTCAGTTACAATCACCGAAGCAATTGGAAACTTCTGTGCAAATCTCGAGGACAAATTCCTCAAGATGACCGCGGTGCAGTGACGTGGCGGTCAAATCCTTCAAATTTTTTCTGGATGCTTCCTTTCAGCTCGCGTATTGTAACCGTAATTGCTGTGTCTTTTGTTGATTTTCGAATGTGCCCTTTTTACCTGAAATTAGTAACAATTTATTGTTAGCTACATAAATTTGATAAATAATAAAATTTATTATTATTTTTAAGGAACTAATATTCAAACTTTAATAATCTTGATGAAATTAAGATCCCAAAGTGAGATTATTGGGACCTTATCATTATACATAAGTGATAGTTGGTCTGACAATAGGATCTCTTTCTAAAATCCACAAGTGTGAACTTTTTATGCTCAATTTTCTTTTGAAATTAGAAAAATTAATCAAGTCGACAAAACTTGGTATAGAGACTTGTATTGAGGGCAGGTGATTTGTATAGGTGTATGTGGTGGAATTAGGTGAAAAAAGTTAAAAAAGAAGTCATATTTGTAAATATTATTATAAAGAGGAGTTCTCAGTAAAGTAAAGCCTTTTGCAATGTTGAGCATAAATCTTAACTTTTCTCTTTGAAACATTAATGGATTTTAATGATAATCCAGGTGCTGGAGGCTTAATTTATGTTAATAATTTTTCATTGAAATAGAAGGGAGGATGATTAAAATAATTAACCATCAATTATTTTTTATCTTTTTTTTTTTTTTTACTTCAAATATAAAATAAAAAATGGAAAATTTTAACATTAATTGAGCCAACCATATTGATAATTCTACTAAATTTGATGAAGGGTTGACTCGAAACTAGACTGAGTTTGACTTGACTCAATTAAATTTCAAGGTAAAAAATACACTGAGGCGGGTAGAAAAGTTAGGCGAGTTATCCCATTATGTATAATAATTTAGTACAAGACCACTCTTGACTTGATGATGTGGTACTACAGAGACTCACTGATACAATTTCAACTCAAGATTGATCAATAAAATTAGACTCATATTGCCAACTCAATATTTTTAGTATAGCTCGGCTAATGATAATTGTCATGTGAATTCATATAATAATTTGTAAATTGTGATGTGAGAATTGATGATAATAATAATAATAAAAAATTACAAAATTTAGGTGATTAGATTTAAAACCCTCTCATAAAAAAATTCTTAAGAAGAGTTACAATGAATATTTAAATCATGCAAATCAAATTATCCAATGACCTTCTCTTTACTATTATATTGAGAGAAGGCGGAGTAGAAGTGGTTCGACAAAAAAATTTATATCTCACAAATGTCTCAACCATTACATTTAAACTTAATATAATCATGGTCATTTTCGTCAAAACTAGAAAATTTTCAATAATACCCCAAAATCACATTGTTTATTTTTCAAAATTATAAAGTATCCTCTTTCTTACTATAAAATCTTCAAAAACCCTTTCATCATTATTTTACATTACAAATAAGCCCTTTTGATAAATGTGTTTTTGCACGTGCCACCTTCTAGTTAAAATTATATATATAGTATAAATGAATGATAATTATATCTACACTTTTACTTCCCAATTAAATGAGTCTGATTTAGTAATTTTTAAAAGAGTAGGGATCCAAAACAGTGTCCCATACCTAACCAAGGTAAGGTAGCACCCCATTTTATGGTTCGTGGCATTTTTGAGACAGACTGACCATATGGATATTGGTCCATCCCTTGGTCATGAACCTACTTACCAAAAATCATAGTGTTTGGTAACTTATATCCACTAGATCTAAGCCCTTAAAAAAGAGTTTAAATCCAACGATTAAAAATGATTTTTAAGATAATGCTATACCAATCAAACTGATCTTTTGTGCGTAGATTCATCAAGGGATGGACCACATATCCATACCGTCAGTGAATCCTCCAGTAATTCCACATGGCATAAAATTAAGATTCTTTAATAAATAGTAATCTGTTTCGACAAAATTGAACTAAGTGGCAATTGATTTGACGAGAGTTTGACCTTTGTAAATGATTCCAATCCTAGAAACAACAATGAACAAAGTGCCGACCTTACCGCTTGGAATTCCTTAATGTAGAAGTCAATTTAAAATGTTTTATACACTCGTTTCAAAAATGTTTAGTGGAACATAACTATAAGTCATCGTTTGGACCAAAATAGAAAGGTTGGTTTAATTTTTTTGTTTTTGTAATTTAAGTTAATATAATGGTCATTTACTCTAGTTAAATCAAAGGTGTATAAAAGTAAAATTTCGTTTTTATGTACAGTATTTGATCATAAATATTAAAGGGGTATGTTAACCAGTACTATCATACTCCACAAACCACAACAAAGCTTTGAATGGGTCCATTGTAAATTTATGATCCAATAAGGATTCGATTTATATTTATTTGCGTGTTATACCCAATCGGATAAAAGTTTTTCAAAGTTTATGAGTCGGTTACAATTTTAAAGTATTTACATACCCAGATGAATTATATATTTCAAAAATTATGTTACCGAATATTTTAAAATCAAAAGGGTAATAAGGTATATTCACTACAAAAGTTTTTTTACTCACACAAGTACATAAATATTTTAAAACCATGTCCGAATATGTAATTGGATCAAAAGTTATATTCATTTCGTAATCTCTCCTAGTATGGTTTGGGGTGTAATGAGTGTACACATTTAACTAGAAATGAATCAAAATCACAATCGATTGAGAACTAAAAATGATAAGATCTGCGAACCCAAACCCGTTCGAAGGGAAATTTTTTGACAATTCATATTTTGATTCTTTCAATTTGAGAATCAAGCAACCAAAGAGACTAAAAGAGATTAGAAGATGCAATTTATATCCCAAAATATTGCCACCAACGTCTATTTATTACATTCTTTAGTCTAGAGTCTCTGCCCAAAGGAAAAAATTCTAGTAAGAAAGAGAATGAACACAAATAATTTCATATTGATGAAGATGGTGATAAAAATCTATGGTACATTTAGACAATGTTTTCCTCAAATGAATAGTCAAGACTTTGGAAAATAGGACGAGGGCCCAATTATTATGGAAATGGAGTGTACTTATATCCTATGTTCCTACTTGATAGGACCAAAACTACCTCTTGTTTTAATATTTACAAGTTAAAAAAATCATGATTTTTACATTTAATGATTGATGATTAGGGAGTCTTTCCAATATGAAAATTATACTATTTTTCTCAAAAGGCCTTACCTTAAAAATGGATAGGGCTTTGATGAATCATTAAAATAACTAATGAAAAATTCAATATTTGAAATTTTCTTTTAAGTATAATCGTAGTACATGTTATTAGAATACATATAAAAATAAACGGTTGGATTTTGCATTTATATGGTCAAGATCACACATTTTTTTTCATGAATCATCATATATATTGGACTAGTAAATTAATCACATTTTATTTTGAAAAATGCATAAAGCATGATGTATCCCCCATTTTTAATGTGTGGATCCCATGCATTTGATGAAAAAAGTTTGATACACTTCCTCTAAAATTATAATGCCATGTATAACTATGAGTTATAAATGAAGTTGGTTATCCCATCAAATCCCCTAATAGATGTGGGGGAAATGTTCAGCACCCTACACTTTACCCTATAATTTACCCTACGTGTTTTATCCTACATAGGTTAGAAGTTTTGGAATGGGCTGATTTTTTGTGAGGATGATCTCTACGGTTAGAAAATGCTCCTCACCAAAAATCAGCCCATTTTGAAATTTCTAACCCCATGTTTATAAGTTGAAAAATCGTGGACCGTCCATTTTTTATAGGGTTAGAAGTTTTGGAATGGGCTGATTTTTGGTGAGGATGATCTCCTCACCATAGAGATCATCCACACCAAAAATCAGCCTATTCCAAAACTTCTAACCCATGTAAGACAAAACACATAGGATAAAGTGTAGGGTGCCGAACAGGACCCTAGATATGGTGGTCCCCTTATAAGGAAAATTTTCCAAGGGAGGACCATGGGTCTGCCTTAGCTTAGAAAGAAAAAAACATTAAATAAAAAAGAGAAGAAAAGGGTAAGAAGGCAAATCTCAGATTGTATTGTGAACCTTCAATAGTACCTCTAAATTTTTTTTCTGTGTTTCATTCTTTACACTCTAAATTGTGCTAAAGCTCTTTTGCTCCCACGAAATATAATTATAAGGAGTTAGATTGGGAATTTTTGTTTGTTGATGTCTCTTTCATAGTCTAATGAACTGGCTCTGAAAGTGTAGGAACACAGTCGATGATTTGAACAATGAAACTTGTGAAAAATTCAATGTATTCCCGTTATTTTTGTTTTTCTTGATGTTCTTATGATGGTGTGAGATTAAATCATCGTTCTCTAGATAAATGCTTAGTTTTTATTTATGATATTACAAATATATAATATAGATTTACCAAAATCCCTATAGGATTAGTGAGTCCAATTGAGTGCCCCACATCAAACTAATGTTTTAAAAATTGGACCAGTTCATTGACACATATGATTGATCCAGTCTATGCAAAGTGGTCCAGCCGTTGGGCCAAACCAATTTACCAAAAAAATGAAATATTAAGTAATTATTTTTAATTTCTTCCCAAAATCAAGTAACTTCAATTCCAAAATCATGTAATTTCAGTAATTTACAATTATGATTAGGTTAATATAAAATCCTAAACTCAAAACAGAAATCTAGCAAAAATATATATATAATAAGTAAAAGTCAGGGGTGCCAATAGCAGCTCTCTAAGATACCGTTATTATGATTTGGACGTCAGTCCACACTTTGTAATATGACTTTTAAGTAAGTGAGTTAGTGTTAGATTGGAAATATCTGTTGATGTCTCTTTCGAAAAGAATTACGAGACACTAATGTGCACATGTTTCAAGTGCTTTGGTTTGGATTTCAAATAGTAAATTTTTCATCTTTAAAAGGGGAGGTTTTATCACGAAAATTTATTCATTCTTCTTCCCTTAGTCTCCATTTGAAAAGAGAGAGAGAGAGAGAGAGAATGTCGACTTATTGCACTACCTCAAAGCTAAGGTAAATGGAAAAATAATTGAATCTAACCCCATTAAGGACTGCCACACCTACGAGTCTGAACTATGGAAGCTCCCAGGTACGTATGCATTTTATGTGCCTACATATGTTTATGTGGATGCATATATTCCTGTTTTAGTACTAATTTTCTTCTTCTTTTATCTTACAAAATTTTCTTGACATGTTGAGTAAGCTAATTTGTATAATGGAAGAAGATCCACGAGATCACACGTTTGTAAGATAGTAGAATTATTCTTGTCTCTAGTGGATTGAGGGTTTACTTTAACCCCAAGTCTATTACCTTTCAATTAAAGAATGAAGTTTATAATGAATTACTTTTATGACCTTTTCAGGACTAGAACATGTAAGAGACAAGAACACAGAACAATATTACTTCGCTTATAGAGAAAGGTCTACGCCACATTCTTTTAAACCCAAACAAACTATAAATGGAGAAAAAGACGTGTGGAAAACTAATGGTGGAAAAAATAAAATTTTATATCAAGAAAAAAAGTGTATTAGATACAAGCAAGGGATTACACCAAAATAATAAGGTTGTTTTAATTTTTTGTAATTTAAATTAAAAGAGGAGTCATTAATTTACTCTGGTTAAATCAAAGAGGTTTAAAAGTAAATTTAACATTTTTACTATACAATTTATAGTCATTTTTATCAATAACTTATCTACAAATTAAGTCGGATATATAGAATTACTATTCTATAAATATTTTCAAAACATAGTTTGATGCATAATTTTAGAAAGCCTGATTTACAATATTGTCTGTTGACATTTGTGAAATTCCCATTCCAGCCCACGATTCATTTTAATTCAAAATAAATATTTTTACCAAGTAGGAAAAATATATATTATATTACAAAATACTCATCCCAGAAGTACAATATTTAATAAAGGGGTATTTTAATAATTTCAAACAGCATTTCCTATTTGGTAAAAGAGAACCTGAAAATAGCATTTTGCGAATAACTATGTAGACTTACGCATAATAAATTGACCCCAAAAAGGGTATCCATTCAAATTATTAGAAAGACGAATAATTACACCTTTTTTTATAACTTTTTTTATTTTTTTATCTTTTTTATTTTATATTTAGTATATTAGGAGATATTTGAAGAACTGGTGTTGTGTAGAATTATAAGGAGTGGGCACGCAAAATGGTCTGAAGAGATTGAAGTGGTCAACCACAATGAAACAGTTGTGAGCTCAAACATTTACGATAAAGGAAATAGAGAATCTGACAAGGCCTCCATGGAAACTTTTTACAATGAAGAACAAGAGGTTTTGAGTCCGGATCGGATTTTAATTCCGAAAAACAGTGATTTGGAGATGTCCTCCATCGAAGATTTCAAAAGTGACCTAGTTTGTATAATGGAAGAAGATTTGAGAGGTCGTAAGTAAGGCGTAGAGTTCTTGATTGTCGTGGGAGTCTACCTTAACTCCTGATTGCCTTTCAATTAAATAATTAACATTTTAATAAAATAATTTTATGATTTTTTTTTTTTTTAGGACTTGAAAATGTAAAAGACAAGAGTACTGAACAATATTACTTTGTTCAAAGAAAAAAGAAAACAAAAAAATCTTCTACACCCAACCAAACTATAAACGGAGAAATAGGCAAGTGGAGAACTAATGGTAATGGTAAAGATATTCTTGATGAAGAAAAAAAATCGATTGGACACAAGCAAGGGCTAGTGTTCATAAGCGACAAGGGCAAGAAAACCCCATGATTAATGCATGAGTACACTTTACCCTCAATTTTTAATCAAAATAAAAAAGTTGGTCTATGTTTTTTACTTTTGTAATTCAAATCAAACCATTTACTCCTAATAAAGCAAAGGGGCGTATAAAATTAAATTTATTGAAATTTGTGAGATTCTTGTTTTAGGCTTTTAGTAGACTATTCATTATAATTGAAATTAATTTTTTTTATCTACTAGGAGAAACTAAGTTAAATTTAAAAATATCCTTCCCAAAAATGCAATGTAATAGTAAAATATTAAAGGGGGTATTTTAGTAATTTCAAAAAACATTTTCTATGTGGTAAATTTTTTTGAAAATGACACTTTGCCTACTATGTAGATATATGTATTTATAAGAAATTGACCCCCAAAGTATCATATCCTATCAAAATTATTAGAAACCCAATGAATTTCACACTTTTTTCTACTTTTTTATTATGATTTTTTATTAGTGATAATTTCTCTATTTTTTCTACTTTTTTAATAATTAATTTGTTATCCATTTGTTTTAGGATTGTAACATTTTTATATTTTGTGTTTTAGAAGATATGTCAAAAATGGGTGATGTGTAGAATTAAAAGGAGTGGGCGAGCAGAATGGTCTGAAGAGATCAACCATAATGGGTCAATTGTGAGTTCAAATTTTGAAGGAAGAGAGGCAAACAATAATGCTCAATTGATTAATGTCGAGCAGCTACGATAACAATAGCATACTGATGTTCAAGAAAACAATGAATCTGATGTGATCTCAATGAAATTTTTTTTACTAATAAAGAAGAGGTTTTGAAACTTTATCAAGTTTTTGAATTTGCATACCAATTTACAAAATTACCCTCATTAGGTGTACTTGACAAGTGACTTTTAAGTGGTATTAGGTGAAAAAAGGTTATATTTGTAAATATTAGTATAATGAGGTGTTCTTAGCTAGTAAAATCTTTTTCAATGTTGAAGAGTAACTTTACTCTTTGAAATATTAATGGATTTTGATGATAATCCAAGTGGTACATGATTAATTTATTTTATTAATTTGTGACTTGGAAAATAGGACGAGGGCCGGATTATAATTAAGGGTACTTATATCCTATGTTTGGAGATACAATGATGTGGTGGCGTGCATTTAACCGTAGGTACTTTTCCATGAGATACAAGTAAAAAATCATCTATGGTTATGTGTGCGCCTCCACTCTTTTGTGTCACCCATGTGTCTCTATTTTTGTCTCTCTAACATTAGAGGAAAAAAGAAATAAAAATAAGACAAAATAAAGAAAATAAGGCAAATCTCGCATTGTGAGCTTATCTTATATTTGAAACTTGGGTTTGGCTGTAATCACTACTTTAAATTACAAATAAACTCTTTTAATAAATGTGTTTTTGCATGTGCAATCTTCTAGTTAAAATTAAATATATAATATAAATAAATGATATTTATATCTACACTATTATTTTACAATTAAATAAGTCTGATTTAGTCATTTTTAAAAGAGTAGGGATCCAAAACGGAGTCTCGTACCTAACCAAGGTAAGGTAATACCCCATTTTATGCCTCGTGGCATTTTTGAGACTGATTGTCCGTATGGATATGAGGTCCATCCTTTGGTCATGAACCTGCTTACCAAAAATCATAGTGTTTGATAACTTATATCCACTAGATCTAAATTCTTGAAAAAGAGTTTAAATCCAACGATTAAAATTGATTTTTAAGATAATGCTATACCAATCAAACTGATATTTTATGTGTAGATTCATAAAGGGATGGATCACATGTCCATACCCTCATTATGTCCCCAAAAATTTCACTTGGCATAAAATTAAGATTCTTTAATAAATAGTAAAATCTTTACTATATATTAAATGATAATATTATCTTTAAATTACAACAAAAACTTTTACAATTTATTAAATGATAATATTATCTTTAAAATTTCCTTTGAAGAAATTTTAATCATTCATTAAATTCTGAAGTTTGCACTTTAAGGCCTAGGCACGTTGATAATCTTGGCGGGCAGAAAGGGCCTATGCGGGCATAATTGCAATTTCATAGGTTCAGTGCACAACGATGTCACGCTCAATGTAACCTGTTTAGCAAGAGTTTGACCTTTTAGATTCCAATCTTAATGCACAAGGAAATTTGCTGTTCTCTTTAACATAAAATGTTTGATACAGTCGCTTTAAGTTGTATTGTGACACGTAACTGTCTTGACATGCCTATAAAAGAAAATGCTCACCATCTAAAACACTAGCAGCTCAACCCCTTACTTTCCAATTACTTTTCAGTTGAGAGAGTGAGTGACAGAGTGAGAGTACGGAAATGTCAGACTACAAATTCTCACATGCAGCCTTATTGCGCCATCTGGAAAAGAAGGTAGACCACGAAACACATGTGTTTCAAAACATCATGGACTGCCCTATCTACGACTTTTTACCATGGAAGCTTCCAGGTATGAATGCATTTGTAAAATGTTTTAAATCTCGTCCGAGACAGACACACAAGTCATCTCAAAGCTCGTTTAGTTCTGGCTCTAAGGATTTTTTTAAAATTTCGTCCGAGATGGACAGGATGAGGTGTAAACAAGTTTCAAAATCATGATATATATATATAGGGAAATGTTCAGCACCCTAAGTTTTACCACACACTTTAACAAACGTTTTTTGTCCTACATGGGTTAGAAGTTTTGGAATGAGCTGATTTTTGGTGAGGATGATCTCTATGATTAGAAGATCATCCTCCCCAAAAATCAGCCCATTCCGAAATGTTTAGCCCCATGTTTACACGTTGAAAAATCGTGGACCGTCCATTTTTTGTAAATCAATTTTGATGGGGTTAGAAGTTTTGGAATGAGCTGATTTTTGGTGAGGATGATCTCCTCACCATAGAGATCATCCTCACCAAAAATCAGCTCATTCTGAAACTTCTAACCCATGTAAGACAAAACGCGTTTGTTAAAGTGTGTGGTAAAACTAAGGGTGGCGAACGGGACCCATATATATATGGGTAGCGTTCAAGGGCCAACTTTTTAGCAAACTTTTTGACAAAACATTTTTCAAAACATAGGTTAGAGGTTTTGGAATGGGCTGATTTTTGGTGAGGATGATCTCTATGGTGAGGAGTCATCTTCACCAAAAATCAGCCCATTCCAAAACTTCTAAACCATGTTTACAAGTTGAAAAATCGTGGACCGTCCATTTTTTATAAACTGTTTTTGATGGGGTTAGAAGTTTTGAAATGGGCTGATTTTTGGTGATGATGATCTCCTCATCGTAGAGATCATCCTCACCAAAAATCAGCCCATTCCAAAACCTCTAACCTATGTTTTGAAAAATGTTTTGCCAAAAAATTTGCCAAAAAGTTGGCCTTTGAACGCCCCCCTATATATATATATATAGGGTCACGTTCGCTGGCTAACGGATTAGCCTACGCTTTAGCAAACGTATTGAAATCGTTGGATTAAATACGATCAGACGGTTGAGATTGAACCTAAACGCGATCTGCGTTTAAGTTATAAACTATAGATGATTTACAGCGCCGTCCTTATATTTTTAAATATTTAATGTTACCTCCCTGAGCTGAATTCAAAGAGGGAGAGTTATTCTCTCTCGCCTGAAACCCTCTCGACCTTCTTCTCACTCTCTCATTCTCTATCGCTCTCGCTGCAACTTCCTCCTCTCAACCAACTCCTTCTCGTCCCTCTCTCTCACTCTCTCATTCTCTCTCCGTATTCTTTCTCGCTCTCGTTGAAATCCTGTTTGAACGGCTTCGCAACTACCTCCCTCTCGACGAAGACAGGTACGCACGCTCTCTCTCTCTCTCTCTCTCCTCCCATCACTCTTTTATATTAATTTGATTTCCGATTTGATGAAGATAAAAAATCCGTAATTATTTAGGATTTTTTTCAATTCCGATTTGAGAATATTTCATCTAGCTTTCATTGTTGGTCTTTCTATCTTTGGCAGGTACTCAATGTCGACAAACCATGAGGAACATTCACTAGACCAATCTTTCGATGCGGTCATTATGACGGTGAGTAAACTTGCTCTATGGAAAATTTCAAGTTTAATAATAGTGTAATAAAAATATAAAAAAATTTAATAAGTGATACAGTAACTTGAACCAAACTTTTGTAATGTTTGAGGATGGAATGTAGCAACAATTGAAGTTATTTAATAGTTTTTTGTTTGAGTCGTAGGACAGTGATAGTCTTTTATAGTGCTGGAGTTGTTTGAAAGTGTTATAATCCTTTTTAATGTCGAGGTAATAACTTGAACCAGACTTTTGTAATGCTTGAATTGTGTGTTTTAATATCTTTAATTGGGGCGTGATAAGTAAAAGTTGGGGTGCCAATAGCAGCTCTCAAACTTTCGGTTTCTAGTAAATCTGCTCCAAACACATTTTCAATTGGTGTCCTGCAAGGAGAAAGAACTGCCCACTGTTAAGATCAATGCCGTTGATGTGGACATTATTTCAAATGAGCTAGAGGTTAGTATGTCTTGCCATCTTACTGTTATACTTGGCGTGCTTTCGTCAACATAGCTGTGGGAATGGAAGCAAGTATCCAATTATGAATTAGTAGGCTAATATAGACATGTGTATGAACCTCAATGACATTCTTGACTTTCAGGTATTTGAGAAGAAGGCAAAGGCATGGTATGCCTCCAAGGGAAATATCCCTAACTTCGAGACTTCTGCAAAAGAAGGTTTCAATGTGGAAGCAGCTTTTGAGTGCATAGCAAGGAGTGTTCAGGTTGACAACAAAGATCCTCGGGTTGTGAATGTTAAAAGTGTTTGGTTGCAGTATTAATTTGTTTTGGGATGGAACGGCAACTACATTTTCTCCTCTTCCATTCATTATTACCCTGATAAATTCAAGGAACTTTATTAAGGTTCTATGTGTATTGCAAGTGGTCGAAATGAGAGAAACTTTGTTAAGGCTTTGAATTATTGTTTTTTGCCCCAATGTTGTATTAAGATCGTGCCTCATTTGCTTATTTATCGTACATATCATTAGTATTGTACTCTAATTCAAAGCCTCTTTTTCTTCCATGTGGTCTACACCTAATCCATTTTTGAGGAAAATTCATCCTGAAAGAACAAAATCATATTACTGCAAGTGAAACAAATGCTTATTTGAATAGGGAAATGCTAGCCTGACTAACAGGTTGACGTGCTCTGTCAGCATGACTGTTGGGATGCAAGGATTCCTTGGAAAAGTGTATTAATCCTTAGAAGATTGGAATTATCTCAATGAAATCTGTGTTTTTTCTCAAATTGTAAGGGTTATGTTGATGGAGAGCCCCAAGCAACTAGACCTTCTTTATGGTGGGATTTTATATTATTTAAAGTAGCAACAAAGGAAAGTCAATTATGGTCTTATGCCTTGTTGACTGTTGGTATCCTTTGATAAAGGGATATTTTCTTTGGAGATAAGTGCTGATGATAATTTATATACCTATGGACTTGTTGAAATTCAAAAAATTCCAGGTTTGTTTGTGTTGAGACTGCCAAGATTATATACACGCACAGATCCTCTCAAGGAACATTTCAAATCCCATGAAAACAAAAGTGCAGAGGATCTCTTTTTACTAATAAAACTCTTTTAAGACATTATCAAGTCTTGAGTGACAACCTAGGCTACCTTAAAATTTAAAATGCATGAAACAGGGAAGGTTAATTGCAGCTCTTTGATTCACCAGAAACCAAAAAATACATTTTACATTGATCACTCTTTATATATCTTTCACTATAATCACAAAATCAGAATACAGGTTTAACACGACAAGGGAAAACTTCGGAAAAAATGATGACATATAAAAAATAAAAGATTTATTAAAAATTATGAAAAAGTACATATATCTACGGGTTACTTCATCCCCATATGCAAACAAGGGGTTACAATTATCCATGTTTACAATTGCAGACTTAGTCAATCGAACATCATTTACATTGGCAGATGCATATCCCAAGTTCTGATAATTGTTGCCACCAACCCTCTTAATAACAACATGAGAACCAAGTATTCCTTGTCCACGGACAGTGGGTGAAGGTTGAGAACCAATAATGTTGTTAGATGCTTGAACTTTCGGACGAAATGAAGCAATAGTGTCATCACTACACTGAGACTTAGCAAGGGATATGCATACACTTGGAATGGCCTTCAGTCAAAATCAGTAGCAGAAATGTTAGGTCCAGACTTCCAATAACTCATTACAAATGAGCCTAAAATGAGTGGCAAGAGAGTGTATGGTATGAACAGGGTGGCATATCAAACCATTCATTTATTCCATTGGCTTGGCTGTTTGCCGCATATCGAACACCAAAAGTGTGCCATTCTGCAAATATTTAAAAAATTGAGTTCATTACACCATCTTTAACAAAAGGAAGGAAACATTAAAAATAAAACATTTTTTCCTTTCTTCAGTAAAACCACAGAAAGCATCATCATAATTTAGACCATGCTTTAAAGTCATGGTTGAAAAATGAGATTTCACTGTGGTGACAAACCTCCAATATCTCATTCGAACACACCCCAGGACATCCCGAAACTAAATTTTGATCCATGGCTCCAAAACTAGGAAGAAGAAAGAAGATGTACTCATACATTTATCAATTGTATGAACTGGACAAAGGGATAGACATCTAAGAAATTTTGTAACTAAAGTTCTGGCCATGTTATAAGCTCCTGTAGCAGATCCTAATACCCAACAAGCATATTTTGGATTACATATTTGAAATCCAAAATTTAATATTTTAATCTAGTGGCTTCTCATTGATAACATTATTACAAACATTGTTAACCGCAGCTTAGTATTATGGCGTACAGAACAAAACAAAATGGACAACAAAAACTAAATCCAAGATTCACAATTTAGGGAAGCAACATGACCAGCCTCAACATGATCTTATGCTGAGCTTTTCCTAGCCCAGGGTTAGGCTTGGGCTGAGATTTCAGAATGTGGCTGAAATTTCAGACTCAACCCACCTCAACGCAATGTGTCTATTCTGCCACAATTTTCCCATTTGAGCAAAAATCAGTCAATTGATAGTTTTTAAGCTTCTAACCATAGGATGCAAGGAAGGATAATTACACTATGTAAGCATCATATATAATACATATATATTTTGTGCTTGGGGTTGGTGATGATCAGCTTTGGTTGGCCCCTGTTTGGTGATGATCAACTTTGGTTGGCCCCCAAGCTCCCTATGCTGCACCCCAATCCCAACAAAATATGCTCACAAGAAATAAGACACACATAACACAACCCAAGAAAAAGAACCCAGATAAATAGGAGAGAGAGAGACACTAGAAACTAACTTAGAAGGTAACCTAGAATTCACCAATGCCAGGATATCTCCACCTCTGCTTTACAGGATATGCTGGGTACTGTAGCTCTCCACATGGACCCAATCCAAAGAATTTCCTGAGCATGCACTCTGCAGCCATTCTACTCTCCAAAACAACACAATCTCTATATTCCATTGATTTGGATGTGTGACTGGACATAGTAGTGGACCTAACATGAAAGATATATCCATGTAGACATTAAACCAAGTTGCCTTTCAATTAAGATATAGAGAAAAACATGAAAGGAACTTGGAAACATCAGAATCCTTACAGAAGCTTTATCAAATGTGCTCTGCCCTACACCAACAGCAATAACGGGAAGGCCCTGGAAAAAAAAAAAGAGGATGACAATTTTAAGTTGCAGTGCATGAGAGAGTATTACACTATTTTTCACCCACCCACTATGGCTTGACTAACATCAACAACATTGCAATAATCAGAATATTTTAGTTTTTTTTTTAAAGAGTATTACACTATTTTTCCTCCTAATTGCAATAATCAGAAATATTTTGTAACAGTCACTGCTTTTAATCACATAATCAATCAAGAATGATTAAATGAAAAAAAATATAAAATTTAAAATAAGAACTGAAACAATTCACAATGCAGAAAAAGCAAATCATATATGTAAACCTAAATACATGAAAGAATAGAAAGAGTCATCTTATTCCATACCTCTGAGTGTCAAATTGGTTAAACCCTTGGTTATTAGAATGCAAAGAACCCTAACCCTTCCTCGATTTCTCCAAAGTACTTTGCTGCCGATGGAGAGCATAGACAGCCCTCAAACAGAGTTCATGATCGGAATAAAAAAAAGTCCTAAATAATTCTCAAATCAGAATAAAAAACCCTAAATATATATTTTTTTAAAAACCTAATCAAATTAATCCAAAAAAATGAAATCGGAAATCAAATTAATATAAAAGAGTGATGGGAGGAGAGAGAGAGAGAGAGCGTGCGTACCTATCTTCGTCGAGAGGGAGGTAGTTGCGAAGCCGTTCGAACAGGGTTTCAGCGAGAGAGAGAGAGAATACGGAGAGAGAATGAGAGAGAGGGACGAGAGGGAGGTGGTTGAGGGGAGGAAGTTGCAGCGAGAGCAATAGAGAAGGAGAGAGTGAGAAGAGGGTCGAGAGGGTTTCAGGCGAGAGAGAATAACTCTCTGTGTCTTTGAATTCAACTCAGGGAGGTAACATTAAATATTTAAAAATATAAGGACAGCGCTTTAAATAATCTATAGTTTATAACTTAAACGCAGATCGCGTTTAGGTTTAATCTCAACCGTCCGATCGTGTTTAATCCAACGATTTTAATACGTTTGCTAAAGCGTAGGCTAATCCATTAGCCAGCGAACGGGACCCATATATATATGGGAGCGGTTCAGCAGCCCCATTGTGGTGCCCCATATGGTGCCATGCGTTTTTCAAAACATGGGTTACAGGCTTTGGAATGAGCTGATTTTTTGTGAGGATGATCTCTATGATGAGGAGATCATCCTCACCAAAAATCAGCTCATTCCAAAACTTCTAACCCCCTCAAAAGTGAATTACAAAAATTGGACGGTCCACGATTCTTCAACTTGTAAACTAGGGTTAGAAGTTTCAAAATGAGCTGATTTTTTGTGAGAATGATCTCTTCACCGTAGAGATCATCCTCACAAAAAATCAGCCTATTCCAAAACTTGTAACCCCATCAAAAGTGATTTACAAAAAATGCATGGCACCATATGGGGCACCATAAGGGGTTGTTGAACCGCTCCCTATATATATACATGGATTACAGGACATGCAAAAATAATGATTTTTCAAAATATGGATTAAAGGTTTTGGATTGAATTGATTTTTTGTGAGGATAGTCTCTATAATGAGAAGATCATCCTCCCAAAAAATCAGCTCAATTCAAAGCTTATAAATCCATCAAAAATGATTTACAAATTATTGATAAAAAAATCGACGATCTACATTTTAAATCACTTTGATAGGGTTACAAATTTCAGATTTGTCTATTTTTCTTTTCTAGAATGATCTTCTTATCATAGAGATCATCCTCACAAAAAATCAGCTCAATCCAAAATTTCTAACTCATATTTTGAAATTTATTATCATTACATTATTTTTACAGATGTCCCATAATCTGTCCCCATATATACATTTATTTCTTTTGGATATATATATATTTCTTTCTCAAATTTTTTTCCATCTTTTTCATCTTACGAGTTTAGAATCAAATGTTGAGTGAGTTTGTTTGTATAATGGAAGAAGATCCAAGACTGTCAATTGAAGAATGAAGTCTTTAATGAATTATTTATTTATTTATTTATTTATTTTCAGGACTTGAACACGTGAGAGACAAATGGACAGAACAGTGTTACTTTGTTTCAAGAGAAAGGTCGAAAAAAAGTACGTCTAATCCCAAACGAACTATAAAAGTAAAAAAATGGAGAAAAAGGGTTCTGGCAAACTAATGGTGAGTGTAAAGATGTTTTTTGTGAAAAAGAAACAAGGCACATGATTGGACGCCGACGAGGACTAGTTTTCATGTACAATGGCAAAAAAACCCCATGGATCATGCATGAGTACACTTTACCCCTGATTTTAGACCAAAATGGAAAGGTAGGTTTATTTATTATTATTATTATTTTTTGTATTTTAAGTTAATATAATGGTCATTTACTCTAGTTAAATCAAAAGGTATAAAAGTAAAATTTCATTTTTATGTACAGTATTTGATAATAAATATTAAAGGGGCATGTTAATAATTTCAAACAACATTTCCTATTTGGTAAAAAATTCTAAAAACCGTATTTTGCCAATAACCATTTAGACCCATTAATAACAAATTGATCCCAAAAGGGAGTATCCAAATTATAAGATACTTGAAGAATTTAACACATTTTTGGTAATTAATTTGTCCTTAAATTTGTTATCCATTTATTTTTGGATTGTAATATTTTTATGTTTTGTGTTTTAGGAGATATTTCAAAAATGGGTGGTATGTAGAATTACAAGGAATGGACGAGCAAAATGGTCTGAAGATATTGAAGAGGACAGTCATAATGGATCAATTGTGAGCTCAAATTTTGAAGGAAAAGATGCAAACAGCAATGCTCAATATATTAACGTCGAGCAACTACCACAACAACATCATCATAATGATATTCAAAAAAACATCGAATATGATGTGATCTCAATGGAATATTTTTACAATGAAGAAGCGATTTTGAAACTTGATCAAGCTTTTGAGTTTGTTGGCAATGCAAATTTGTTAAATTGGACTGAATCCGATATCCACCAATGACATGAGAATACTTCCCCAATTTACAAATTACCTTTATTAGGGTTTACATGGCAGGTCACTTTTATTATGTGGTGTTAGGTGAAAAAAAGTTAAAAAGAGCTTATATTTATAAATATTAATATAATGAAGTGTTCTTGGCAAGTAAAGTCTTTTACATTGTTGAGGTGTAATATCACTATTTTTAAATATTAATGGATTTTGATGGTAATCCCAAGTGGTACAGGATTTATTTAATCTGTGACTGGCATTTCGTTTATTTTAATAAAAATGCTACTGTAACTATGACTTGTTGTATGTTGTTGCGAAGTGTAAACATATATAAATAAATTAAAAATCATCATCATCGTCACCGTCACTATAATTATCATCACCATCCAACACAACAGTTGACTAACAAAGTTTAACATTGAAAATGAAGTAACAGTCTTGACTCCAAGCATGGATTGGTGGCTGTAAAAAAAACTCCATCATTGCACCTAAAAATGCTTTTGTGATTGGATGGCTTAGGGTCAAGCTTTTGTGAGTATATCAATTTGAGAATCAAGAAACCAAAGAGACTACAAGAGATATGGAGATGTTATTTTGGATCAGAATTTCTATTCCAAAATACAGGAAAAATCAGCTACGCTATAGAGTCTTTGTTTTGCGAGATCGGATCTCTTTCATTACGTGAAAATCGCAAACTTTGATGAAAAAAATTGTTGGGCTCTCTCTCTCTCTCTTTCTGATCTCTCTCGATTAATCCATCGATGTCTCTCTCTGTCTCTCTCGATCGATCTTACCTCTCCAGCTCTCAAATCGGCAATTATTGTAACCCAAAGCATCCATCCAACCAATTTATCTCGATCCTCAAAGGTTTTTTTTAGTAAGGAGGTTTCATATTTACTGTATAAAGCTTTCGATTGTTCTGTGTTTGAGGTAATTTTGATTGGAATCTCTCCTCTCTATCTCTTAGTATTTATCTTTTTCCTTTCAAAATTTTCTTTGTGCTTGTCATTTCCAGGCTTTATTGCATTAGAAAAACCTGGGGTTTCAATGGTTTTCATCCTCATTTTGTTGGTTTTTCCATTGTTTCTTGTGTTTATCAGATTCACTGATAATCTCATAATTCTCTTTTAGGTCTACTTTAACCTTTTTTTTTTTTTTTTGTGGCTATAATGATTTTGACTATTTGTTGGAAAGGTTTTTTTATTAGAGAATTATGAGATTATCTTTGGGGGCCAATAAAAATGCTACTTTTATTTTCTTGCCGACTGTTGTGACTTCGAACCACTTGCAAATGTTAAGTAGAAGATTGAGACTGTTTTTCATCTTCGTTGTGGAAATTTCCAATTAATTTTAGGATTTTGGATGACAGAGCTCAAATTTTTAAGAGTAGAAGATTGTGTCTTTCTTTGAAAAACCAAGTCAAAATCACATAGCTAGTATTTTCTATAATGTAAATTGTGGGTTGGGACCCTTTTTAATACTCAAAATAGTGGCTCAATCTTGATGACTAACCCTTAGTTCAAGTTGGTTTCCAATCAACTTGGGTTTAAGACTGGTTCTAAACTCAAATTGTTACATCATTTGCCTTGGTAAGTCATGAAAGTTTAGAGTAGATTTTCTCTTTACTTGTTGGCCCAAATCAGTAACAAATTCATCTAAAGTTCGTTTTGGATCAACTTGGGTTTGAGACCATGTTTCCTCATGCTTTTATAAGAGACACAATATAAATGTAAAGACCAAGACAAATCTGTTGATAGATTAGTTGTATGTAAATTAGCATCTTTGTAGAGTTAAAAACATCTTGTGTTTTTCTATGAACATATTGATTTATAACTAATTCATATACTTGGGTAATGTTGGATGGAGGAGTACCTATAGTAGTTGTTGGAATTGAAGAGTCAGCTGCTTATGGAGAATTGATATCCATTGGAGGGCTTGGTCCGAATGTCAATGGAAAGCTCAATCCAACCATTACAGAAATTTTTGAAACCAAGCTTTCCTTGGATAGCTCTTGATTATGCTTCAAGTTCTACGATGTTGAGGTGAGTTCAACCAGAACCATAAGTCTTTTCTTGTTTGATGGCATGGATATTATTGGGATTAATGTTAATATATTGTCCTTGTATAACATTGCTACGTTCTTCTATTGTATATATTTACTAACCTTAGGAGTTTGCATGATAACTTTTACTATCTAAATTGTTGAATGACTTGAATGTTTTAAGAAAGACTTATTTGTTATCATTGTCCTAAATTGACGTAACTCTTGTTTTGCCTTTCTAATATAATAACTTGTGTGCTTCCGTTGGTTATATTTCCAGTTGGATTGTTCATTGTTAACATTTGTAACTAGTAAGTGATATAATGTTCAAAATGCTGGCAGTACTGAAATTGAGAACGAATCCAATTCATCCCTTGGTGGTCCATTCACCTTAAAGTGGAATGGTATGTCTAAATAACACACAAATGCAAAAAATGGAGGATATTGAGATCAGGCTTGGACATCACAACATTACCCCAAGAATGGTATCCATTTTGATCTAATATTTTTTTATTAGTAGAAAATTTTCTGTGAAAACTCAACTGTAATATGATTTTAGCATTGCCTAATTTGTTTAGAATAGTATCTTTTTTAGTTTGTCTTTTAGAAGTCTAGTTAGTGGGCTTCTTTGTTATAAGAGATCAGTAACAAGAGATGATTTAGTAGTTTCTATGATGATATGGCTCAAGAATCAAGATAGATAGGAATGGCTAAATAATATTCTTATTATTTAGCCAATGGGGTAAGGCATACTATATCCATGCCAAATCAGTAAATTAAGTTGTTCAAGGAATACGATGAGATATCGGTTGCTCAATGTGTTGTGAATGGCTGTTGTCCAACAAACATGCCACAGTACTTACAATTTTTTTTTTTTTACTTGATCCTGATATCTCCTTCTCATGAGGGTTTTCCCAACCCCTTGAGTTACGAGGGGATTTTTAACCTAGCTATCTTTGTTCAACCATGTTTTTTGGAGTCAAAGTTGGATGGCTATTCGTTCAAAAGTAGTAAAAGCTTCACTTGATGTTTCTTGATGGTATCCTTACTCCAGTTTATGTTTTGATCTCCAGCTTGCCGAGACGAATGGATCATCAACAATGCCACCATCTATTCTTCGAGTCTTTAATTTCAGAGCATGCAGAGGTAGACATGTTTAAATCCTCCAATCTTTATATGAGTTTTATGTGATATTGATATGTGGTTTACTCAACCTTTATTAAATTGAGTTGTTCAAGGAATAGGATGAGATATTGTTTGCCTTGTGTTGTGAATGGTTGTTGTCCAACAAACATGCCATGGTAGTTACAGTTTTTTTTTTAGTACTTGTTGTGAAGGGCTCATATGGCCTTTCCTTACAAGGAAAACAAACATTTCACTGGAACAACTCAATATGCAAGTGTCAACACTCACCTCGGAGTTGGTGAGTGAAGTTGTATGTTATTTATCAAATACTTATTTAGAAACCTGAATGGGTCTTCACTCTTGGTGATAAGTTCATGCATTCTTCACTAGGTTTCCTCTAATTGTAGCGTATATAGCGTTCTAAATTTCCCCCCACAATTGACATAGGTTACTTCACATATGTTTCTTTATTGGGGGTATTTTAATCTTCTTTTATTATTCCACTTTTATGTTATAGATATCTGTCTTTTATGCCACGTACATTCTGTTTTTCTCTCTGGAATTTCATCATATGCTTGTGTGTCTCTAGTTTGTGTGTGACAAAAATGTACAGCAAATCCTTTTTGTACTTTTTAGTAAATGATGAATGTCTTATGATTTATGATTTATGAATATAAATCCTAATCAAGTGGAATTTCATAACATCAATTTTTCTATCTGGAATTTCATCATATGCTTGTGTGTGACTAAAAATGTACAGCGAATCCTTCTTGTACTTGCTACTAAATGGTGAATGTTTTTTTCCAGATTTTTAGAGGGCTAGCTTATATTCACACTATTCATGGAGTTTTCCATAAGGATGTGAAGCCACAAAATTTTCTGGTACGTACTTCTCTGAGAGTCATATTTATAATTAAGGAAATATGCAACCTATCATCGTTGCCCCAATATATATCCTCAAACTCTACATTCATAGTCCCGCTTGTTTAAAATCCTACTTTTAGTGTTGTATCTAGTTAATAAGTAGGGCTGTAATCGACCTTCACTGAACATGCAGGACATTCAATACCATAAAAACCCAAATCGCTTGTTAGTGTTATTTTTTATTTGGAATGTTTCATTTTCTTCAAGGTATCATTTTCTTGATACCGGAGGCAATGATTATTTCAAGAAGCAAAATTATCCGGAGGCCGTGAAACATTATATTGAAGCCTTGAGAAGGAAGCCAAAAGACCCCAAGGTAACAAATTCATCTTTGTTTCTGTGGTGTTGGTCATTGTTTTGAAAATAAAACAAAAATATATCTTACCCTGCTTACTTAGCAAAGAAACAAAAAAATTCTAACCAAGATTTAGTAGTTTGTATTACTGGATTCACAAGGCTTCTTCTTGTTGCTTCACAGGTGTACAGTAACAGAGCAGCATGCTACACAATGCTGGGTGCTTTGCCCAAGGGGTTGAAGGATGCTGAGAGGTGCATCGAACTTGATCCAACATTTTCTGAAGGTTACACTCGGAATGGTGCAATCTAGTTCTTCATGAAGGAACGAGACAAAGCATTGGAGATGTATCAGGAGGGGCTCAAACATGATCCGAATAACCAGTCTCCTGGATTTCATAAAAAAAATTCATGGCAAATAAATAAATTTTATTTTTGAGCTTGATCAATGGTGTTTTCATTTGAAGAGGGTCGAGTCTAAATTATGTGACACCCGTTGGAATGGGTCATATCTTTTTTTTTGATAATCGGGTATTCGTGTAGACAGCGGACCAGGCCATTATTTGAGCTTTGCACACTCATAGACCATGGTCTTGTCCAAGGACTAATCCTGGGCCACGTGCAACACCTGCACATCAAACACACCAGATAAAGATAAGTGAGGGTGTGCCCTCGTGGGTGGCCCGAGGAAATAATCCTCATATTGGGTATTGAACTCATGACCTACAGGCATTAACTACTTATTGGTCCGAAATTGCCATTGAGCTAACCCCTAGGACTATATGGGCCCATAGTTCAATAAATTAATATTTCAAGCTCATTCAACATAAAATTATATCAACAAAAATTACCAAATAGTAGTTGAACATTGAATTTCCCTATATATATATATATATATATATATATATGAGTTGTGATAATCTGATGCCCCCCTACGTCCCCGTCATAGAATAGTATTTCATTTGCCTTGGGATACATAAGAAACAGATTTATGGTTCTCCATATCTGGAGGCAAATGATCTATGGTTCTGTGATGGGGGCATATGCTAGAGGGGGGCATCAAACATACCTATATATATATATGGGAAATGTTCAGCACCCTAAGTTTTACCACACACTTTAACAAACGTTTTTTGTCCTACATGGGTTAGAAGTTTTGGAATGAGCTGATTTTGGTGAGGATGATCTCTATGATTAGAAGATCATCCTCCCCAAAAATCAGCCCATTCCGAAATGTTTAGCCCCATGTTTACACGTTGAAAAATGGTGGACCGTCCATTTTTTGTAAATCAATTTTGATGGGGTTAGAAGTTTTGGAATGAGCTGATTTTTGGTGAGGATGATCTCCTCACCATAGAGATCATCCTCACCAAAAATCAGCTCATTCCGAAACTTCTAACCCATGTAAGACAAAACGCGTTTGTTAAAGTGTGTGGTAAAACTAAGGGTGGCGAACGGGACCCTATATATATATATATATATATATATATATATGGAACGGATCAAGGGACATATGAAAAAACATATGTAACATTGATAAATTTTCAAAATATGGCTTAGTAGTTTCGGATTGAGCTGATTTTTTATGAGAAGTTTCAGATTCGACGGTCCACATTCTAAATCACTTTTAATGGGGATAGAAGTTTCAGATTGGACTGATTTTTTTATTTTTTAGACGATCTTCCCATCATAGAGATCATTCTCACAAAAAATCAGCTCAATCCAAAACTTCTAACCCATATTTTGAAAATATATCAATGTTACATTGTTTTTACATATGTCCCTTGATCCGTTCCCTATATATAGGGGAGTGCTCGGAGGCCCTAATCATAGTGATCATCCTCACCAAAAATCAGCCCATTCCAAAACTTCTAACCCATGTAGGACAAAAAACGTTTGTTAAAGTGTGTGGTAAAACTTTGGTGCTGAACATTTCCCTATATATATATATATATAAATAATGTGGTAAATTTAAGTTGCCTCCCCAAATATTAAAAGTGTTTTGAATCTTGTACTAGTGGGAGTTGGGTAGCTACTTCATTCCCTATCCTTAATAGACTAGATGTTCTATTGGGAATTGGTCCTTCAGATTTATTTGTTGTTGGGTTTGATGATATAATATCACCATTCTTTTGTTTTTAAGGGTTAGTGCGCTTTTCCACTTATGTAGGTTATTTTGGTTATTTCCAGGTCATTAACTTATTTTGATTTTTCCTTGTCATTAACTTATGGTCTCTAGATGGTTGTTAGTATCTATAAAATGGTGCTATCTAAAATGTGATTTTCTCTTTGGTCTCTGAGAAAACATTGAGTCTCTATGTGAGTATTTTTTCTCTTATAAAACCTATATGCTCAAGGTTCTTGAGGGTGATCTTCACATTGTAGTCACAGGCTTGCGACAACAAGACTGAGATGATTTCTTATTTGGATTTTTATTAATATAGAGATTTAGTGGATTTCACCGGAGAGTTGGAATTAAGTATAAACCTTCATTTTTGTAACTACATATATATTGTGTTGTGGTTGTTTTCTTTTCTCTACTTTTTTTATTATTACTTGCATTTGCTTTACAACACATTCTTGTGATTTTGTTATTGGAATTAATTACTTTGGTGTTTGAAGGGATTGATTTTCTTGGGTTTCCATGTGTGGGTTGGGATCTAGTCACAACATTTATGATCCATACAACAATCTGTTACATAAAGCCCATGAGAGGTGTGTCCAATATTCATGGGCTGAGCCCAGAAAAGTGCCTTGATGTGTGCAAGAGGAACAAGAATCATGGCACGAGGCAAGAGTTTCTTATCTTTCTTCAAGACAAAATGTTCTTTTAAATCACAATCACATGCATGAATCACCTTCTATCTTGTAGTACTATTCTATATATGTCCATTTTGGGAGTTGGTCTTAGTTGTGTATTTGAAGCTCAATCTCAACCCAAGTTTGATGGGCTTGAATTAAGATTTTGAATAACCCAACACCTTTCAAGGGGACATAGTCGCCGCCCAGTCTTACTCACACTCTTAGGAGGGAAAAACAGACAATAGTTGATTATATCACATACTAGTTAACTGGCAATAGCCAGTTTCCTTCCACATGGTGTGTCCAAATGAATTTGTCTAACTGGGAGCCTGACTAACATAATTAAATTAGAGTTTAGCTTAAACAAAACTTGAAGCCCAATCAATTAGATTATAGTGTCCAATTGAGTGCCCACAAGAAATTTGCAGGTAAAGAGTTGGTGGTTTCCCCCTTTAAGTAAAACACTTCAATTGGGCACCCATAGTGGATCAAGTTTTTAAATTTATTATTGGACATATAATCAAGATGGATCAGATTTGGATCCAAATTGGAATTGATCCGATAAGATCTGTATTGTTCTGGATCCAATCTAAAGCATCATTATAATTCGATTTGATTTAAGAAATGCAAAATGTAAATTTACATTATTTGTATATTTCAACACATTATTGGTTAAGATTTATATCAGATTGGAAGGATCCGAAATTGGTCCTGCAAGTTATCACACTGGGTACTTCTTGGAACCGAGCTCCTTGAAATGGATCTAAGTCCATCATGGGCCTATATTTAACTCTTACTAAGGTTGGGACTTTGAACCATCATATTAAGATGGAGTTGGGGAAATAAATTTTCATGGAAGTGGAGTTTAGATGCTTTCCTAGTAATTTCAGTAATAAATTGAAGCTTAGATTTGTAGATTGAAAAGTATTATAAAAATGAACCCAAGGTTCTTTCAAATAATATCTCTTCCCATAAGTTTCCAATTGAGAGAGAGTGACTGGAAGTAAGCTTTGTATTGGGTCATTGTTTGTGTTCCTCCAATGTCACACTACGTATTCTCACCAACGGATGCAATCTTATTGAGCTACTTCAAAGGAAAGATAAACAAAGAAATACTTGAATCAGACCCCATTAACGACTGCAATGTCTACAACTTTGAACCATGGAATCACCCAGGTATACATATAGTCTTTTAATTATTTTCTTAGGAAACTGATCTCAGAGGCAAATCTTTGAAAATATGAACAAAAAGTTCTCTTGATATCACGTGCGGCCCGCCAAAGCAAAAAATATATATATTGAATCATGAATCGGTATGAAATGAATTGTTTTGTTATTTAGTTTTCACTAGGTTTGGAGAAAATAGGAAACTCAGATGCCTCTGTTTGCTCAATATTTGTAAATATGTTTGTACAAGGTTCGGTATATTCCACAAATTAACCCAACATGAATAGCACCAAGAGACAATTCTACATGTGCGAGAGAGAGAGATATTTCTAACGTGTGGGTCCTGTGCTTTTATAATATAAAAGTTTGATACACTCCCTCGACGAACATGAAAAAAAAAAACATGACGTTGCATACAACTATGAGTTATATATGTGTTGATTGGTGGCCTCTCACAAGGAATGTTGAATGGAGGACAATTACACTTGGAACCATTTGCACTAAATAAAATACGGAAAAGAAAAGAAATAAAGAAAAAGCAAATCTCAAATTGTGAGATTATGGGTTTGACCCATAGTGAAAATTCCAAAAGATAAGGTAACATATCAGGTTTCGTCCACTCACCTCGTGCACATTGTTGTACATAACTATAAGTTATATTTGTACATTATATTATTGTTTAATCTATTGATCAAAGTTAGAAAACAGAGAGATGTGACCCGACCTTGACATGAAAAGGATACGAGAGGGAAGTCAATTATCATTGAGACTCGAGTATATGGGATAATCAAATAAACATGATTTGATGGAGTACAGTGAGCATGTTTTCAAATGTTTGGGAAGGAAGGGGAATTGCCTATGACAACTGGGACGTAGGCGACCATATTAACAATGAACCATGTCAAATATTTGATGTATACTCTCTATTTTATTTTTGATGGTGTGACATTAAATCATGACTATTGGATATTTGATTAAATCTCAAGGTATGAATGCTTTGATTTTAAACCTAATAATATAAATATATAAATAGATCAACCAAAATGCCTAAAAAAATTAAGAGAGATTTTATTGCCACATCAACTTTAGCAAATGCCATCCCAATTCGTATGTAAGATGGAGTTAGATTGGGAATTTTTATTTGTTGATGCCTCTGGTTCTAAAAGCTTAGGGATGTAGTCAATGATTTGAATAACGGAACTTGTGAAAAATTCAATGTATTCCCGTTATTTTTTTCTCTTGATGTTCTTATGATGGTGTGAGATTAAATCATCATTCTCTAGATAAATGCTTAGTTTTTATTTATGATATTATAAATATATAATATAGATCTACCAAAATCCCTATAGGATTAGTGAATCCAATTGAGTGCCCCACATCAAATTAATGTTTTAAAAATTGGACCAATTCGCTGACACATATGATTGATCCGGTCTATCCAAATTGGTCCAGCTGTTGGGCCAAATCAATCTGACCAAAAAAATGAAATATTAAGTAATTATTTTTAATTTCTTCTCAAAATCAAAATCAAAATCAAGTAACTTCAACTCCAAAATCAAGTAATTTCAGTAATTTATAATTATGATTAGATTCATATAAAATCCTAAACTCAAAATAAAAATCTAGCAAATATATATATAATAAGTAAAAGTCAGAGTGCCAAAAGTGTCCAGCCGTTGGGCCCAATCAAGTTGAATAGACATACAATCGAGATACCCTTTTTATGGTTTGGACTAAATATGACTCCAAGTTAGTGTTAGCTTGAACATTGTCATTGCTGACTCGACATGATGTTAACATGTCTCAAGTGCTATTTATAGGACTTTGATCCTGAAGATTCATTCATTCTTCTTCCCTTAGTCTCCATTTGAGAGAGAGAGAGAGAGAAAATGGTACCCTTCAAATTCTCACCAAGCGATATCGACTTAGTCGAGCATCTCAACACTAAGGTAAATGGGGGAATACTTCAACCATACCCCATTAAGGACTGCCAAGTCTACGAGTCTGAACTATGGAAGCTCCCAGGTACATATGCATTTTATGGATACATATATTTCTGTTTTATTACTATTTTTTCTTCTTCTTCTGTCTTACAAATTTTCAATGACCTATCAAATGGGCTGATTTGTATAATGGAAGAAGATCCAAGAGGTTACACCTTTGTAAAATAGTAGAATTATTCTTGTTTCTAGTGGATTGAGGGTCTACTTTAACCCCAATCCTATCACCTTTCAATTAAATAATGAAATCTATAATGACTTACTTCTATGATTTTTTCAGGACTTGAACATGTGAGAGACAATAACACAGAACAATATTACTTTGCTCATAGAGAAAGGCTTACGCCAGGTTCTCCTTATCCCAAACGAAGTATAAAAGGAAATATAGGTGTGTGGAAAACTAATGGTGGAAATAAGGAAATTTTGAATCAAGAACAAAGGTGTATTGGATACAAGCAAAGACTAGTATTCAAAATCGACAACAATGAGAAAACCCCATGGATCATGCATGAGTACACTTTACACCACAAGAATAAGGTTGTTTTAATTTTTTTTTAATTTAAATTAAAATAGGGGTTTACTCTGGTTAAATCAAAGAGGTTTAAAAGTAAATTTAACATTTTTTCTATACATGTTAAGAGTCATTTTTATCAACAACTTATCTACAAATTAAGTTTGATATATAGATTGACTATTTTATAAATATTTTCAAAACATATTTTGATGCATAATTTTAGAAAGCCTGATTTACAATATTGTCCATTGACATTTGTGAAATTCCCGTTCTAGCACACGATTCATTTTAATTCAAAATAAATATTTTTACCAAGTATGTAGACCTGGTGAGTAGACCTATTCATAGTAATTTCAAAACACATTCCCTATTTGGTAAAAGAGATTCTGAAACTATGTAGACCTATTCATAATAAATTAACCCCAAAAAGGGTATGCATTCAAATTATTAGGACTAAGAATTACACCCCTTTTTATAACTTTTTTTTTTTTTTTGTTGGTTTTATGTTTGGTATTTTAGGAGATATTTGAAGAACTGGTGTTGTGTAGAATTATAAGGAGTGGGCACGCAAAATGGTCTGAAGACGCAAACAACGAATTTGATTGGATTGTGAAACTAGATGAAGCTTTCGAGTATCTCGAGAACTACGAAGTTGGTGGATTGGATTGAATCTGGTATAACATGGGAATACATCCCTAATTTACAAAATTACCCTCACTAGGTTTGACGTGGCAAGTGACTTTCATGTGCTGTTAGGTGAAAAAAGTTAAAAAAATTGGTTACATTTGTAAATATTAATATAATGAGGTGTTCTTAGCAAGTAGAGTCTTTTACTATGTTGTTTATTAATTTGTGATTGGCATTGAATGCGATGTTTTTTTTTCACTCTAAATAAAAATAATATAAAAAAAGAGAACTTCTATTGCCAAATTATCTTTTGCTAAAAGCACCCCAAATACTTATTGTCAACCATTGACTTATTTTCTTTAAAAAAATTGGGGTGGAAAAAGTAAGAGTTGGGTGCCAATAGCAGCTCTCTTAAAAAATTGTTATGCAAGAAAATCAAATTTACAATATCTCAATCATTCCTTCTTAGAAAAAATTAAAAACTCCTCATAAAAATCCTTAAAAAGAGTCTGCCATGAATATTTCATATTAGGGCTGTCAACGGATAGATATTCGATCGGATAGTGCTATATCCGAATTCGAATCCGAAAAAAATATTGATATCCGAATTCGAATTCCAATCCGATCGGATATCACAAACCAAATTCGAATTCGAATTTGAAAAATATATCGGATATCTAATATTATTCGATTCGATAAAAACCCTACAAATCTGTAAAAATCAAATCAATTTTCCTATTTTTTTTTCAAATAAACTTTGAATTTTTGAAAAAAAAATGGTCTTAAAATTAAATAAACTTTAATTTTTGAAAAAAAAATGATGAAAAATTCGATTAAAACATCAAGTATTTTTTGCATCAACCTGAAGAAATAGATTTTCAAAAAATAAATCAAGATTATTTTGATTGAAGTTGAAATCGATGAATTTTGAAAATGAAAAAAGGGTTTTACTATGGGGTGTGTGTGTGTGTTTATGTGTGTGTGAGAGAGAGAGAGAGTACTTAGCTTGATGCTCTTCGGCTGCAGGAGAAGATGGTGGCTATGGAGTTCGCACAGTTGAAACGATGAAACCCACCTGCTGGCTACTGTTGGTTCTTGGGTTTATGTTGAGAGAGAAGATAACTTTGTAAATTAAATTTGGTTGTGTAACATGAATACACAATAGGATATACATAAATAAGTTTTGTTGTGTAACATGAATACGTAACACATATATTCAATTTGGAATGGATATTTTCAAATCGAATTTCGTAACATAAGAATTCGTATCCGAAACTAATTCGAATGTTAAAATAACATCCGAATCCGAATTCGATATCTGAAAATTTCAGATAATATCCGATTTTTCGAATTTGAATTCGGATTTGGATTTCTACTATCCATTTACACTCCTATGTCATATAAACGACAGGGCATTGAAGTAACATTGAAATTGACGTCGTTTTAGGCATTGGACATGGATGCGTCTATAGTACCATAGATGATTTTCATCAAGATATGAGTGAGAAGCATTTATGATTTTCTGCAAGGTTGTTAAAAGCGAGCGGGACCTAAGTGGTGGACCCTCTTAGGGCCGTGCTGGGACCTAGGCAGGACTTAAGCAACAGAAAAAAAGTTAATATTTCAATTTTTTATGTAGTAAAGGCCATGCAAATAAGAGCAAAAAAGAAAATGTAAATATCATTACCAAGATAGTACTAAGTTACCCAACTACTATGCAAACATGAACGTCAACACAACTAATATGTAAGAAAAATGAAAAATATAACCGTAAATATTGAAGTAATTTGATAACCCTCATCTTTATTGTTAAAATAAGCACTACAAGAAAACTATGAATTAGGAACAAGAAATTGAAACAGATTTAAGCCGTTTCAAAATAAAAATGGGTTTAAGCCGTTTCATTTTTAAAAATGTCCCCTACTTTACATCTAAGTAATTATTATTAAAGTCATCTTTATCAAAATAAATAAAATTATGATCGCACGACCCTATAACCACATTTGAAAGTTTTTACCTTTTTAAAATAATAGAAATATCATTTTATTATGTTATCCTCAAAATTTAATACTTTAAATTACAACAAAAACCTTTACAATATATTAAATGATAATATTATCTTTAAAATTTCCTTTGAAGAAATTTTAATCATTCATAAATCCTGAAGTTTGCACTTTAAGTCAATTTGCACATGCAACCTATTAGTTTTTTTAATCTGTGACAACTCAAGATTAGTTAAATATTTGAGACACCATTTATCCTTAAAATTGCTTGATTATATTTTTAAATATAATTTATATAAAATTATTTTATAAAATTATCATTTTAACCCCAATTTTTGAAATCACACTTTAGGTAAGGCCTAGGCACTTAAATGATCTAGGCGGGCAGAACGGGCCTATGCGGGCGTTGTTGCAATTTTTGGAAACATAGGTTCAGTGCACACCAATGTCCTCGACGATGTCACTTTCGATGTAACTCCAACACGGCTCCTTTTAAAATTCTTTAATAAATATTAGTGGGTTTTGATGAATTTGAACTAACGTGCAACTAGTTTGATAAGATTTTGAACTCTGAAAAAGACATTTAGCCAAAAGAAAGAAAGAAAAGAAAAAAAAAAAGACAACTGTTAAGATCAGGTGTTAGGTAGTGAAGGTCTCAATTTTCAATCTCTCAATATGACCACCTATAGACACCTCATTTTTTGCACTCTCCTGATTAATCAACTTGTGAAAAGTGTATTGATGCGTCCAAGAGGAACAAGTATCATGGCACGAGACAAGAATTTCTTATCTTACTTCTAGACAAAATGTTCTATGAAATCACAATCACATGCATGAATCACCTTCTATCTTGCATTGCTATACATATGTTCATTTTGGGAGTTGGGCTTAGTTGAGAATTTGAAGCACAACCCAAGTTAAATAGGCTTGGCTTAAGATTTTGAATAACCCGACACCTTTCAGGGGGACATAGTTGCCGCCCAGTCTAACACACATTGAAGCGGTGCTATATGAAGGGAAAAATAGGCGATAGCCAGTTTCCTTCCACATGGTGTGCCCAAATGACTTTGTCTAACATAAATAAATTAGAGTTTAGCTTAAATAAAACTGGAAGCCCAACCAATTAGATTATAGTGTCAGAATATATATATATATATATATATATATATTATCTACTAAATAATAATAGATGAATTCTACAAGGTTACTGTTCCAATTGTAGTAGATTGATTGATTGTATATGTAAAATTGAACAAATAATAAAAGAAAACTTTGGTGAGTAAAGTTTGTTCCACAGGGACAAGTCGATTTAGATCTTCTTTCGAATTAAAACCAAAACAAATTTAAAATAGAGTATAAAAATTGCAGCAAAGAAATATAATGAAATTAAAGCAAGAAACGAATTTAAAGTAACGTAAAGGAAATTAGAAAAATCAAATCTACATTTGCAAGTCAACTTAACAAGTTAAGTAACTCTAATTCAATCTCAATCCACACAACAAACCATTATTTATGGATTGGAGGATCATACAATTAATGTTCTTAGATAAATCTGAAAATGTGTGAATTATGAATCAATGTGATATTATCAGATTTCTATTTCAAGTTGTCACTAAGCATGATTAAACTTGATTTCATCTAAGCAATAATTATCAAAGTAAGAACAATCAACACAAATCGGATAATCTAAACTTAATAAACTTTATACAAACACAATGAAAACAGAAAATATAGAGTTGTTTAAACGAAATCAAGTAAGACTTGTTTCGGCATCATTATTCTCTCTATGGAGAATCTAGCCAATCATTGCGAGGAACAAATTATAGTAATAATAAAACAGAGAAAATATGGTGGAAGGATAATGAGAGAAATTGTTACTGCACTTTGATTCCCAACTTAAAGGTATTTCAAGAAGAAACTAAAGAAAAAAAGGAGAAGAGAAGATCCTTTTAGCTCTCACTTATAAGAATTCTCTCAAAAGTAGAAAATAACACAGAAATTAAGAATAAGAAGAAGGATCCCTTCCTTTAGGACAACCCCTCAATTTATAGATTTTATATCCAAATTTTCAGGTCATCTTTTTGCAATATTCGATTAGAGAAGGGTCTACTGTTACAATGTCCAAAGAGTCCAAAAGGTTTAGCTCGAATCTCGAGGCACAACTCCTCTAGATCACCGCGGCCACCACAAAAGTGTAGCGACAAGGTAACGTGGCAACATTTGCTGTTGAGTTTTGGTTGGTGGTTCCCTTTTTTGCTTGCATATTGTTACAAAATTTATTGGTCTCCAAATTTGTCCTTTTTCACCTGCAAATAGTAAGAAAATTCTATTAGCTTCGATAATTTAGTAATTCAATATAATTTATTTTTATTTAAGGGGAAATAACAATTACATTTGATAATCCTTGTGCAATTACGATCCCAAAAATGATTTTATGGGACCTTATTAGTTACTTAATGTCAAGCAGCATGGGTCATTAAGATACATCAAGATGCATCAAATTATTATCTTACGATTAGAATGTATAATCAGGGTGTACTTATACAATTATGTAACTTCCACATATTAGATTTCATGTAATTATCTGGAAACTTCAGTTATCAAATCTTTTCAATTAAGAATGACCCATGTCACTCAACATTATAACACTTGTTCGTAAAACATAATTTGCTTTTCTCTTTAACATTGAAATCTAATACACTCTAAAATTGCATTGTAGATTATAACTTTTAACTTATCTACAAAATGGAAAATTTATAAATAGGGATAGTGGGTCCAATTGAGTGCCCACAAGAAATTTGCCGGTAAAGAGTTGGTGGTTTCCCCTTTAAGTAAAACACCTCAATGGACACCCATAGTGGATCAAGTTTTTAAATTTATTATTGGACATATAATCAAGATGGATTAGGGGTTTGGATCCAAATTGGTATTAATTCAGTTCTGTATCAATCTGGATCCAATCCGAACCATCAATATAATTTGATTTGATTTAAAAAATGTAAAATGTAAATTTGCATTTTTCATTTATTTGTATATATTTCAACACATTATTGGTCCATTATGGTACTAAAGTTAACTTTTATTATTGTTTGCACTTTTAAGTTCAAAGAACCAACTTTAGATTTGCCCATACTTTTTAACACATTGAGTCAACCATGCATTTATTTAATATAAAAAAAATACCATACACCGAATCTAAAAATAATATAATATAATGCGGCATATAATTATAAGCTATACATGAAAAGAACGGACTGTTTTTATAATGGTCCTACCACCCCAAGGAAATTTTTCTTGAGAGGACAATGACATGGAAACAATTTGCACAAGAGAACCAGGAAGAAAAAGTATTTAAAATAAAAAATAAAAAATGAATTTCAAAATGTTTGATATACTCAAAGGATTAGTCGGGTGCTCTAAGAGGCCCAGATGCCTCAATTTTGAAAAATAAAATATCTAGAAAGTAACTCGTTGTTTCCCCAAAATGTTTGATATATTCCTCCAAACATGTATTATTGCACATGATTGTAAATCAGAGCTGTAAATGCCGGTGCAGTAAAACTTTGTTTAATCTAGAACGGATGTGTGACATCTTAATACATGAATAAACTCAAAAACTAAAGATGTCAAACTCGACGGTAATAGAAAAATGATTTGAATTGAAATTATCACTCTCTTGGTTTCATTGTGCTTATGAGCCACTTTGTTTTAGAAGCTTGTTATTATATATTCTAATGTCAGTAAAATATTTTTAGTTGAATTGATTAATTTTACTATTTAAAAAACTCTACTATGTCCATTTTTATTTTTACCATTTTGGGTAAGTACAGTGAGAGTAAATGGTAGAAACACTTTAATACTTTGTTTGGATTGGGAGAAGTGGAGAGAAGAGAAACTCGATTGGACAACTTTAGAGTTTTAAAATATCTTAAAAGAGATCTTGGGATAGAGTTAGAATTATAAAATATTTTAAAATGGTTTCTCTCCATTTTTGGAGTGAAAGAAAACTCACATTTTCTTCTCTTCTCCCCTCTTCAATTCTTTTCTCTTCTGTCACTACTTAACAATCCAAACAAGAGAAATGGAGAGAGACTCATTTATTTTCTCTCCTCTTCTCTCTATTTCTCACAATTCCAACACAATGTAAAAATCTTGCTTACCAAAAAAACATTAAAGCATGAAGTTTGTGGATATGGAATTTTGATTTTAATGATTATTATGAATATTCAAAAATCCAATATAGGCATGTTCTTAAATTTAAAAGAAGGGGAGGGGGAGGATGTAAAATAATTTGTAACAAAAATCATAGTCTAAAAGCTTAGGGATATAGTCGATGATTTGAACAACGAAACTTGTAAAAAATTCAATGTATTCCCATTTTTTTCTTGATGTTCTTATGATGGTGTGAGATTAAATCATCATTCTCTAGATAAATACTTAGTTTTTAACTATGATATTATAAATATATAATATAGATCTACCAAAATCCCGATATGATTAGTGAGTCCAATTGAGTGCCCCACATCAAACTAATGTATTAAAAATTGGACCAGTTCGTTGACACATATGATTGATCCGGTCTATCCAAAGTGGTCCAACTATTGGGCCAAATCAATCTGACAAAAAAATGAAATATTAAGTAATTATTTTTAATTTCTTCCCAAAATCAAGTACCTTAAACTCAAAAATCAAGTAATTTCAGTAGTTTACAATGATGATTAGGTTCATTTAAAATCCTAAACCGAAAACAGAAATCTAACCAAAAAATATATATATAATAAGTAAAAGACAGGGGTGCCAATAGCAGTTCTAGAAGATACTGCTATTATGGTTTGATCCACTTCTCTTTGCAAAACCTAAGCACTTCTCTTTCCAAAAGAAGTGCTTAGGTTTGGATTTGAAATAATAAAATTTTCATATCTATAAAAGGGGAGGTAAGATCCTGAAGATTTATTCATTCTTCTTCGCTTAGTCTCCATTTGAGAGAGAGAGAGAGAGAGAGAGAGAGAGAAAAAGAATGTTGCTTTACAAATTCTCACCTAGTGATGTCGACTTATTGCACTATCTCAAAGCTAAGGTAAATGGGGAAATATTTGAATCAAACCCCATTAAGGATTGCCACGTCTACGAGTCTAAACCATGGAAGCTCCCAGGTATGTATGCATTTTATGTGCCTATGTATATATATGTGGGTACATATATTTCTGTTTATTCACTATTTTTGTTCTTCGTCTATCTTACAAATTTTCAATGACATGTTGAGTGAACTGATTTGTATAATGAAAGAAGATCCAAGAGGTCACACTTTTGTAAGATAGTAGAATTATTCTTGTTTCTAGTGGATTGAGGGGTCTACTTTAATCCCGATCCTATCACCTTTCAATTAAATAATGAAATCTATAATGAATTACTTTTATGATTTTTTCAGGACTTGAACATGTGAGAGACAACAACACATAACAATATTACTTTGCTCATAGAGAAAGGTCTACGCCAAATTCTTCTAGACCTAAACGAAATATAGAAGGAAAAATAGGTGTGTGGAGAATTAACGGTGGAAATAAGGAAATTTTGAATCGAGAAAAAAGGTGTACTGGATACAAGCAAGGGCTAGTGTTTGTGTCCGATAAGAAAACCCCATGGATCATGCACGAGTACACTTTACACTAGAATAATACTGTAGTTTTAATTTTTTTTGTAATTTAAATTAAAACATGGGTCATTAATTTACTCTGGTTAAATCAAAGAGGTTTAAAAGTAAATTTAGCATTTTTTCTATACAAGTTATAGTCATTTTTATCAACAACTTATCTACAAATTAAGTTGGATGCATAGATTGACTATTCTATAAATATTTTCGAAACATATTTTGACGCATTTAGAAAGCCTGATTTACAATATGGTCTGTTGACATTTGTGAAATTCTCATTCCAACACACGATTCATTTTAATTCAAAATAAATATTTTTACCAAGTAGGAAAAAAAAATATTATATTACAAAATACCCATCCTAGAATTGCAATATTTAATAAGAAATATTATAAGGGTAGTTTAGTAATTTCAAACAACATTTCATATTTGGTAAAAGAGATTCTGAAAATAGCATTTTGCCAATAACTATGTAGAGCTATTCATAATAAATTGATCCCAAAAAGAGTATCCATTCAAATTATTAGAAGAACTAAGAATTACACCCTTTTTTTATAACCTTATTCTTTTCTTTTTGGTTTTATGTTTGGTATTTTAGGAGATATTTGAAGAATTGGTGTTGTGTAGAATTATAAAGAGTGGGCACGCAAAATGGTATGAAGAGATTGAAGTGGTCAAGCATAATGGAACAATTGTGAGCTCAAATATTAATGATAAAGGAAACAGAGAATCTGACGTGGCCTCCGTGGAAACTTTTTACAATGAAGAAGAAGAGGTTTTGAGTCCAGATCAGTTTTTAATCCTAGAAAAAAGTGATTTGGAGATGACCTCCATCAAAGATTTAGAAAATGAAAGAGTGCATTTGAACCCAAAAATGGTGTCAATCTTGCAAAAAAGCAATTATGCTAAAGAGGATGGGAACGGTGAATTTTTTTTCGATGACTTATGGGGGCCACCAAAATATTTTAAGTCTTTCATAAATTTCTAATCCAACAAGTGTTGGGTTTTAATGTAATTTAGATATTCAATCAACAAATTTTGGTATGAGAGAGAGTTTAATTCTCTCACACTTTCAATCGAAATCAAACTTGTTGAATGATTTCTTGATTCAAAGATTGAAAAGTTTATTCTAAACCGCTTCATTTAATTTCCTTCGATCAATTTTCATGTTGAAAATCACATTCTTACCGTTCTTGAACATGGGGTCACCGGGGTTCGTGTCGCCGACGTCATGCCACTCTTTTTTTACCCCGTCGCCCTCTTAACTGCTGTGGTGCTTGTTGTTCAGTGTTTGAGAATTTTTACCAAAAATAATGCTATTGTAACTTGTTGTATATTGCAAAGTGTAAATTTATAAGTTGTGACATGTAACACAAATCGACTTTGATACAATTGTACTTCAAAATTTTGGAGGAATCCACTTTTTTACATGATAAATGTCCCTTTTATCTTTAAAAAAATAATTACATGACCTTCTAAATTTATTTGAGATTACACATTAATTTATCAAAGAGTCATGATAATATGATGCTAGTAGAATAATTCGTTGTCCCACTTTCTTTGAGTCCAATATATAGTTTTGACTTTTGTGTCCTGACTTTAATAACTCGTTGAGTCTTCATGGATTTTAAACCACTCAGTCCCTTAAACTCAATGAAACCATTTGCCTAAGTCAACTTGGTAAAATGTATCGTAGATTATAACCATATGAAGATTTTTATCCTTTCCATTGTTTCATTTTTTTTTTCACACCTCATTCCCACATGACACCCGTAAGTGTTGGTCACAGTGGGGGCCTACCTAACATAGTCGACCAGGTACACTTCTTCCAACGTGGTGCGCCCATAAGTGTTAGTCAAGGTGCAAGCTGACTAGTCGGCCAGGTACCCTTCTTCCCACGTGGCACGCCAATAAGTGTTAGTCATGGTGGAAACCTTACTAACATAGTCTACTTGGAAGTTTTTCTAATTACATGTATCTGTGCATACATTTGAGAAGTAAGATTGTATTACTTCAAGCAGATTTAAAATAGGTGAAAATCAATTGCTTTGCTTAGAGATATAAAAGACATGTTGGTGAATTTGTTCATGATTTGAAAAACATGAGTTTTCAAAAGCTATTAAAGAGCAGTGTTGGTCTAATGCACCTGAGATTGGAATGTCTAATCTTGTTGGCTTAGGGACCCATTGTCCATTGATACTTACTCACACCTTGGGTGAACCTCAAAGTCGAAAAGACAAAAAACTAGAGAACAGCTTCATTGATGATTTTTAGTGGTCAGAACTCATTTTGACTATGATAGTCATGGCTATTTGGATGAGAGACCACAACCGCTATGGATATGTTCCATGGACTCTCACCAGGTATTTGGAATCCCCTTAATTTTTACAGGAATTTTTTTCCCCAAATATTGCCACCGACCTCAATTTGTTAGATTCTTTAGTCTATAGAGTAATTATGACAAACAATTTCTTATTGATGAAGATGGTGATACAAAATCTTAGGTACACTTATACAACGTTTTCCTCTAATCAATTATCAAAACTACAGAATACAGGATGAGGGGCTCGATTATGTGACTTTTATTTTCTCAGAGTTTGAGATTGGTCGACAAAGAAAAGAGCTTCATTTTTTTGGAGAAAGGCTTAGAGGTTGATCTTCATTAGAGATGATATGCGTTTTTCTTCTCTTTGTACGCTTAATTTTCTCCAAAGTTGGAGTCAAAGTAGTGCTATTGTTGGATAACTTAATTACTTATTTGGATAAATGCTTTTTTTTTTCTTCGTTGAAGAGGAAACTTAGGTTTTCTCTTCCATTAATTGGTCTAGTTTTGGTATTTGTAAACTTGATTAAGGTGGATTTGGCTTTTTTAATTATAATCTATTTGTTTAAAGGTCAAATACACATCAGATCAAAGAATTTTATAAATAAATTACTTTGATCGAAAAATTTAATCAACAATAAAATAATAAATTCAAGAACATCAAAACACTAATTTATCAAAAAAAAATCCATTTACAATTATGTGGGTGCCTTTCTCTCCTTAATAGTGATTTTAGTCGATCATTTTAAATTTAACGTCTTTCTATCAATTAAATCAAATAACAAAAATAAATGGAAAGTTGAAAGGATGCGAAAATAACTCAATTTCTTCTTTACTTTTAATTCCTCTTTAATTCTTTACTTTTTTGTTATTGATTGTTCAGTTATTTGATAGATCCAAAAAAAAATTGAAGAGATTTAGGAGAAATTGGTGAAAAACGAATTTTTGAATTATAATCATAGGAGATGGATATTAAGCAAGGGATTTTGAAGATGATAATCACATTAGCCATTAAGATGTTTGAGGATAGGAGATTAAATAGAAGATTAAAAAATATGGATGAGAGTGAAAGATTGAATGAGATTAGGAGATTAAAGGAAAGATAGAGAGTGGCAATGATAAATTTGCTTTGGAAATTATATTTTTAGGTTTTTTAAAATATCTTTTTCTACTACTTTAATAAAACATGAATTCTCATAAAATAAAAGGATTATAGTGATAAAATACAATAGTACTATAGCAATTAGCAAAGAAGAATACCAAACAAACTATTGTCTAGTTCGAAATTATTCGACCCGACCCGAATCAAATAATTCAGGTTGGTTGGATCCTGATTAAGTTAAAGCAAAATGATTTGGATATGGTTCTATCTGGTAGGATCCAAGTCGAATTTGGATATAGATAAAAAAAAAATTTGGATCTGAATTTGCAAATACTCAGATCTGCCCTAGATCCAACCAATTTAAGCCCTAATCGTACGGCTAGGAAGGTGCATGTAGCTTGGTACATAGCTCAAGCTCTACCCAAGACGGTGGGACTAGGGCTTGAGCAATTCAAGCCCAATAGATGTTTAGGGTTACAATAGATCTTTAGAGTGGGCTTGGGCAAGCCCACAACAACCGATACTGTTGGAGATCATATTCCAATCTTAAGGAAAGCCAACAGTCTGACACGTCTATAACTATGACAAGGAATATTCCACTCCTACAAAAATGCATTGTGGAACAAAGTTTTTAATATTGGAAATACAATCAAGAACATGAGTAACACTTGGTATAGTTTGAATCATTATTTTAAGATTGAGTTTAAGTTGTATTTGTTGATGTCTTTTTATGAAAGTTCAAGCTTTCCGAAAGTGAACTTTGAATGTATTCAGTGGGAAGCTGATTAATGAATTGCAACTTGCACTTGGAGATCCAATAAAGTAGTAATTTATTATCAATCAAACCTATCAGATATAAAAGATGGAGTTAGAGTTCTTAATTTTAATTTGAAGAGTGAAAAAAGAAAGTAGCGGTTTATGATCAATCAAACTTATTAAGACATGTATATAAAATTGAGTTAGACTTTGGCATTTGGGTTTGTGGGGAGATGCTTTTCAAGTGCAAAACTTTAATTTGGAGAGTGATAAAAAAAAATTAAATATTTTTACCAAATAGTAAAAAATGTTTAATTACAAAATACCCTTCCCAAAAGTATGTTGATTAATAATAAATATTAAAGAGGTATTTTAGTAATCTCAAACAACATTTTTCTCTGGTAAAGAAAATTCTGAAAATAACTTTTTGCCAATAATTATGTAGACCTATAGTCCTCAAAACAGCCTTTTGCAAATATTATTATAAAAGAAGTCATATTTGTAAATATTATTATAAAGAGGTGTTCTTAGAAAGTAAAGCCTTTTGCAATGTTGAGCATAAATCTTAAAATAATTGACCATTAATTATTTTTATTTTTTACTTTAAATATAAAATATAAAATATAAAATGGAAAATTTTAACATTAATTGAGCCAACCATATTGATAATTCTACTAAATTTGATGAAGGGTTGACTCAAAACTCGACTGAGTTTGACTTGACTCAATTAAATTTCAAGGTGACTCAACTCCAAAACTTGATCAAACCAACTCATCGAGTCAATTCTTAAAACCATCAGATCAAGTCATTAGTACAATCGAGTCTGCTAAAAAATACATTGAGGCGGGTAGAATAGTTAGGCGAGTTATTCGATTATGTATAATAATTTAGTACAAGACCACTCTTTACTTGATGATGTGGCACTAAAGAGACTCACTGATACAATTGAAACTCGAGATTGATCAATAAAGTTAGACTCATATTGCCAACTCAATATTTTTAGTATATCTCGGATAATGATAATTGTCATGTGAAGTCATATAATAATTTGTAAATTGTGATGTGAGAATTGACGATAATAATAAAAAATTTACAAAATTTAGGTGATTAAATTTAAAACCCTCTCATAAAAAAAAAATTCTTAAAAAGAGTTGACAATGAATATTTTAATCACACAAATCAAATTGTCCAATGACCTTCTCTTTACTATTATATTGAGAGAAGGCGGAGTAGAAGTGATTCAACACAAAAATTTATATCTCACAAATGTCCCAACCTTTACATTTAAATTTAATATAATCATGGTTATTTTGGTTAAAATCAGAAAATTTTCAATCATGACCATAAAATCATATTGTTTAATTTTCAAAATTACAAAATATCATTTTTTTTTACTATAAAATCTTCAAAAACTTTTTAATCACTATTTTAAATTACAAATAAGCCCTTTTGATAAATGTGTTTTTTTTTTCACGTGCCACCTTCTAGTTAAAATTAAATATATAGTATAAATGAATGATAATTATATCTGCACTATTATTTCACAATTAAATGAGTCTGGTTTTTATAATTTTAAGAAGAGTAGGGATCCAAGAGAGTGTCTTGTGCCTAATCAAAGTAAAGTGGCACCCCATTTTATGCCACATTACATTTTTAGGACTGATTGACCATATGGATATTAGGTCCATCCCGTGGTGAATCTACTTACCAAAAAATCATAGTGTTTGATAACTTGTATCAATTAGATCTTAGCTCGTGAAAAAGAGTTTAAATCCAATGATTAAAAATGATTCTTAAAATACAGCTCTTTTATCTATTTGAAAATGATTCCAAACAATGAACAAAGTGCCGACCCTATCACATAGAATTGCTTAGTGTAGAAGTAAATTCCAATCTACAACTATAAGTCATCGTTTGAATGAAGATTTTAAAAGCAACTGACCTTTATTTGCCTGAGAGTGGAATATCTACCCTTATTGGCTTAGGGACCCATGTTTAGTCACACCTGGGCACCCAATAAAAGTCAAAAAAAAAAAAAAAAAACAGCGAATCTCATGCGACCTCAAAGGAATACAGGATTAATTTATTTTATTTTATTTTATTAATTTGTGACTGGTATTGAATGGGATTTTTTTATTTTTTCACTCTAAATAAAAAATAATAAAAATGAAGAGAAACTTCTATTGCCAAATTGTCTTTTGCTAAAAGTTGGGTGCCAATAGCAGCTCTCATAAAAAATTGTTATGCAAGAATCAATGATAATAAAAAAAATTACAATATCTCAATCATTCCTTCTTAGAAAAAATTAAGAACTCATAAAAAATCCTTAAAAAGAGAATGCAATGAATATGTCATATAAAATGTTTAATGCAGAAGGAAATTTGCTGTTCTCTTTAATATAAAATGTTTGATACATTAGCCTTAAATTGTGTTGTGGCACATAACCATAAGTCATCCCTGAAAACCTTGATTGCTTTATAACCAAACCAGAGCACCTGTTTCTAGTTAATGGGTCTAGTTAACCGGTGTCTAATTTTCAAGGAGAGGACATCAAAATAATTATACAAGAAAATACAGCAAAAATTAAATTTTGGACGTTTGTGAGCTTATAACTCATAGTTAAAATTCCAAAGGTTACATGATAAAAGACTTAGTACACTCACCACTAAGTAAGTCATATTCGTGCATAACTATGAGTCATAAATGAAGTTGATTGGTTACTTGCATCACAAGAAATCTTATCACAACATTTATGATCCATCCAACAATCTGTTCATAAAAACCCATTTTTAATGTGTGGGTCCCATGCATTTGATGTAAAAAGTTTGATACACTCCCCCTAAAATTATAATTTCATGTATAACTATCATTTATAAATGAAGTTAGTTGTCCCACTAAATCCCCTAATATATAGACATGATGGTCCCCTTACAAGGAAATTTTTCAAGGGAGGACGATGGGTCTGCCTTAGCTTGAAAGAAAAAAAAAAACAAAAGAAAAAGGAAAGTAGGCAAATCTCGCATTGTAAACTTATTGGTTTGACCCATAGCAATGTAGTGGGTCCCGCTAATCTAATTTATGTGTGTTTTGAAGATGATTCCATTAAATCATTATGACTCACAGTGAAAATTCTAAAAAGGTAACAGAAAAAGTTTTATACACACGAGTGCATTATTTTACATAACTATAAGTCATATTTATGTATTATAATAAGTCCAGTTGAGTTCCCCACCCACCCCCACACCCACACCCGGACTTCTTGTCGGGGAGAGGACATCAAACATTTGCACCATAAGAAAAATAGCAAAATTCACATTTTTTATTGGACGTATAGTCAAGATGATAAGTTGGTATTATGATGGACATCAAAACAAGATTTTTAAACTCATCCGAGACCGAGGCGTATCGTCCCAAGCTAATTAGGTATCAAAGTTGAATGAGACCAACTCACAAAATCATTTTTTGATCAAGATTAACGAGTCACAGTTTAATTTATTAATTTGTCTCACGAGACGTCTCAAACGTATCAAAAAACTCGTCCAAGACGACTCAATATCGGAGTTGAACGAGACGAGATGAAATACCGAGTTTAAAAATCATGCCTCAAAGCCCTGAAATATAACTATAAGATGTAGTTAGATTCGGAATTTTTTTTAATTAATGTCTCTTTCTAGAAGTGTTGTGACAATGAGTACATGTTCAAGTGTAACTTGATTTTAGAGTTTGAACTTTGACACAATAAGTCTTTGGTCTTTATAAATGGAACTCTAACTTCCTCTAAAATTTTCATCTCAACCTACATCTCTTCCTTAATTTTCAATTGAGAGAATTAGTGAGAGAGAGAGAGAGAGAGAAACTAAGAAAATTAAATGTCACACTTCATATTCTCACGTATGGATGCAACCTTATTAGGCTACCTCCAAGCAAAGATAAACAAAGAAATACTTAAATTAAGTTTCATTATGGACTGCTAAATCTACGACTTTATATCATGGTATCTTTCAGGTATAAACAAAGAAATACTTGAATCAATCCGCATTATGGATTGCCAAATCTATAACTTTGTACCATGGAATCTTCCAGGTATGAATACTTGAATCAACATTTGTTTGACACATTGGTCATGGAATCAACTCTCAACACGCCTTACCAACTTATAGCTAAGTGGACACCTTCTAATACCCTCTACACTATATTTTACACACATGTTTTCATGTTTAATAGTTTGTGATGTTTACATTTTATTTAATAGAAATTAAATGAAATTGTCATGTTGTCATTTTATAGATTTGTAATCAGAAAAGATTGTGGGTTGGATCAACATGTATATAATATTCCTTCTTCTTCACAAGTTGCTGCAATATGAGTTGTAATGGGAGGGAAAGTTTGGAATCCATGAAGAATGAAATTCCTCCCTAATGAATTTATGGGAATTGAATATGGACTTTAGAAGAATTTTTTTTCATAGAAAATCCAAGTAGGACTTAATGCAATAAAAGAGTTTGGAGAAAAACAAAGAAAATCAGATTTATTAGTAGTTATTTGAAAACAAATAGAATCCAATTGAAAACTGAAAAGAAAAATAAAAAATAAAAAAAATGTTAGTGAGTCTAGACCCAATCGAATAGTTAAAAAAAGAGGTTGGTGGAATACCAATGGTAATACTAAAGATATTAATGATGAAGAACAAAGGTTGATTGAACGCATGTAAGGGTTAGTGTTTTATCACTACAAAAAATAATGATAAAACATATAGAAATGGCATGAAAACCAAATGGATGAATCACAGGTACATTTTACCACCAATTTTAGACCAATACAATGAGGTTGGTGCAATTCAAACACCTCCCCCCCCCCCTCCTTTTTTTTGTTAACATAGCTTGGACATATTCTTTTTTTTATACATTTTGTGTTTTGTATTTTAGGTGCAATTTCAAGAAAGGGTGGTGTGTAGAATTAGAAAAAGTGGGTGGGGACGACATTTTGAAGAGAATAAAGACCCCATAGTCACAATATGAAAAAAGCCCAAATTTGATGGCCTCAGGCCATCAAATTTCATAAAATTCACGGATCAAGGGGCCGAATTGGCATCGAATTTTTTATTGTCAAATTTTTTTTCTGTCAGATCAAAACTATCAAATTAATGAAGGATAGGACAAATTCAACAACTCTAAGCCGTCAAATCTAGGAACATCAAGAATTTTGATAGTCCTAAACCGTCAAAATTCAGTTTCTAAAATTCATGGGCTTTGGCCCGTCAATTTTTTTTGTTTTGGTCGAATTTTCCAATTTTTACATAGTGAGTCATCATCGATCTTAACGCATCAGTTGTGAGTTTAGAATTTGAGCAAAGAAAGAGAAAGCAACAGAAACGACCAACAAAATCATCTTCTTCCAACCAACCATTTACTATGGAGCAATTCCAACAACAACAAAACCATTTGACTAATTATTAGAGTATTACAATGTGATGTATTATAATAAGATGTACATTGATACAACGTATAACTATAAGTTATACATGAAATGAAATGTACTGTTTTTATGCATAGTTCCACCAAATCCCAATAGAGATGATGGTCCCACCAGCTCAAGGAAAATTTTCTTGAGAGGACAATGACATGGGAGCACTTTGCATAAGGGAACAAGGAAGAAAAGTATTTAAAATCCCAATAGAGATACTGGTCCCACCACCCCAAGGAAATTTTGTAATATAATGCGGCATATAACTATAAGTTACACATGAAATGAAATGGACTGTTTTTATGCATAGTTTCACCAAATCCCAATAGAGATGATGGCCCCACCACCCCCAAGGAAAATTTTCTTGAGAGGACAATATATATATATATATATATATATAAGATTGAGTTAGAGCTTGTCGGCACACACTTATATGGAAAATTCAAATCTTTTCTACTATTTGGACACAATATGGAAAATTTCGTGGAAAATTATTTTTGTTGTTTGAATTGCATAAAAAAAATATTATTTTAATTTGTCTTTTTTGATAATTATACAAAAAATAATGATAAAATCAAATTTTTTTTTTGGGATAGATTTGAATTCTTACACTCCAATTTCTTAAATTATTAGAGAATTACTATTACCACCCCAAATTTTTTAGACAGCTACCATTGGCACCTTATGTTTTAATTATTCCACTCCAATTTCTTAAATTATTTACAACACCCCAATTAAATATTAAAGCACATTCTTCAAACATTAAAAAGGTTTGGCTCAAATTATAATCTCAATATTATAACACTCATTCAAACAATTTTAGTAATTGCTTGCAATTATGATTGGGGTCATATAAGATCCTAAACCCCAAAAATAGATCAAATCTAAGAATTAACGAGATACTCTCTTTTGGCACCCTAACTTTTACTTATTATTTTCTTTTTTTATTTGATGTGTTATCAATAATTTGGGGTGCCAATAGCAGCTCTCTAACTTTATTTATAAACTAAATATTGATATAATTTAAAATTAATTATGCAATAAACATTTTACAACAAAATAAATGGAATGCTTTTTAAAATTTTTTGATAAAAATAATTGATTTTTAACAATTTAAATATTAATTTTATAAATAAAATTATGATTTTGTTTTATTTCATTTTGTGTGTATGTGTGTGTGTGTTTATTTTGTTTAACTTTATTTATAAAAATTTATTGATTTTGTTTGATATGTCTTGTGCTAGCAAATCTTTTTCCAAGGGGGAGGGGGTAAGAAAATTATTTACTGTTGATGAAGAAAAATCAGGGGTGTTGGCAAACCATTTTCCTCGCAAATTTAGAGGTTTTGACACATCAAACACTGGAAATTGTCAATTTCCACAGAATTTCAATTTTCTGCTAATTTTTCATGCAATCAAACATACCCTAAATTCTTTTACAATTCGATCATTGTATGAACGTGAAGTTGCAAGCCAGGGTCTCAAGAATGATTAATTTTTTTAATTTTTATTTATTAATTCGGTTCTCCTTTTTCATTTTCTTTTGATTTAATTTGATTTATGCTCATGAGCTATGATATATGGATGAATTTTTTTAGTATTTTCAAAGTATCATGTTCTCTTTATAAGAATTCGAGAGACATAAACGTTAATTCTAATATATTCATATTGTTTATGTTGACATCATGGGCTTTATGAACATGTTTATGAATGGATTCCAATAATAAAAAATAATTCAATTTTATAGGTAGAAATCACCAATCAAATTATTATTATTTTTTTAAATACTAAGAGCAACCACAACTATTATACCTAAACACACAAAGTCAAGTTGAGTGATGATTTCTAACAGTAACATGTTTTATATCATATGCTTTAGGAACATGTTTATGTGTAGATTCTAGTAATGAAAAAAACTTGAATTTTATAGCTAGAAATTACCAATCAATTTGATTTTTTTAATTTTTTATTTTATGTAAGTTTACTATCGAAGGACAACCAAAACGATATATACCTATGGACAAAAAGTGAACTTGATTGGTGATTTCTAACTATATCCTTTTAGCCAAAACTATATGCCTACACACACACACACACACACACACACACACAAAACACTTTGATCCGTGACTTCTAATTGTAACATTTTACCATATTCATTTTTATAAACAGGTTTATGGGTGGATTAGAATAATAAAAAAATTCTTCAATGTTATAGCTAGAAATCACCAGTCAATTTATTTTTATAAACAGGTTTATGGGTGGGTTAGAATAATAATAAAAAATAATACTTCAATATTATAGCTAGAAATCACCAGTCGATTTTTATTTTATTTTTGGGTATAAGTTTATTGAATGGTGATGAAGCTTGGGGAGAAATGATCAAACTCTCAAGTGGAATGGACTCCGACAATTACTGTTCTATAAGTTTTTATTTATTTAATAGGATTTGAAAAAGGAATAATAGGATTCCATAAGATCAAATAAGGTCATAACCCTATTCTTTTCATATTGAAGAGGGTTGCGTCTAAATTATGTGAAATGGGTCATATCTTTTTCTCTTTTTTTTTTTTGATAATTGGGTATTTGTGTGGACGCACGGACTGGGCCGTTATTTGAGCTTTGGCCACTCCATAGACCATGGTCTTGTCTAATGACTAATCCCGGGGCATATGTAACACTTGCACATCACATGCACTAGGTAAGTGAGGGTGCACCCTCACGGGTGGCCCTTGAAGAATTAATCCTCGTATTGGGTATTGAACTCATTACCTACAGGCATTAACCGCTTATTCGTCCAAAATTGCCATTGAACCAATCCCTTGGGATTAAATGAGCCATAGGATTTGGCCCATAGTTCAATAAATTAATGTTCCAAGATCATTCAATATAAAATACTATCAACAAAAATTACAAAATAGCAGTTGAACATTGAATTTCCCTATATATATATAGGTCCCGTTCAGCACCAAACATTTTGGCCAATATTTTAGCCAAAATCAGCTCATTCCAAAACTTCTAGCCCTATGTTTACAAAATCGTGGACCGTCCATTTTTTGTAAACCATTTTTGATGGGGTTAGCAGTTTTGGAATTGGCTGATTTTTGGTGATGATGATCTCCTCACCATAGAGATCATCCTCACCAAAAATCTGCCCATTCCAAAACTTTTAACCTACGTTTTGAAAAATGTTTGGTGCTGAACATTTCTCATATATATATGAGTCGTGATAATCTTATTACCCCTTTGTCATACGCCCCTCTATGTACCCGTCATAGAATCATAGATCGTTTGCCTTGGGATATATGAGAAAAAGATTTATGGTTCTCCATATCCCGAGGCAAATGATCTATGGTTTTGTGATAGGGGTGTATGTCAGAGGGAGGGCATCAAAAATCATCTCTCTCTCTCTCTCTCTCTCTCTCTCACATATATATATATATGTATATATATATATGTGATAATGTGATAAATTTAAGTAGTCTCCCCAAATATCATAAGTGTTCTAATCTTTAACTATAGGGAGTTGGGTAGCTACTTCATTCCCTAGCCTTAATAGACTAAATGTCCTTAATAGACTAAATGTAATATTGGGAATTGGTCCTTCATATTTATTTGTTGTTGGGTTTGATGATATAAAATCACCATTCTTTTATTTCTAAGGATTAATGGGTTTTTCCACTTCTATAGGTTATTTTGGTATTTTCCTTGTTATTAACTTATGAGAAACAAAATGAGATCTCTAGATGGTTGTTAGTGTCTATAAAATGATGTTTATCTAAAATGTGATTTTCCCTTTGGTAGAGAGTCAGAAAACATTGAGTCTCTATGTGAGTATTCTTCTCTTATAAAATCTAGATGCTCAAGGTTTTTTAGAGTGAATTTTACATTGTAATTACAGGCTTGTGACAACGAGAGCGAGATCGATTTCTTGTTTGAATTTTTATTAAAGTTGGATGTCGAGATTTAATGGATTTCACCAGAGAGTTGGAGGTAAGTATAAACTTTCATTCTTGTAATATCTTCCTTAAATAGTGAATTTTTACTTGCCGACTTGCCCGTGGATGTATCTCTATTGTGGGTGAACTACATATATTTTATGTTGTGGTTGTGTTGTTTTATCTACTTTCTTTATTATTACTTGCATTTACTTTACAATACAATCTTGGGGGTTTGATTATTGGAATTAATTACTTTGGTGTTAAAAGGGATTGATTTCGATAATCGGGTTTCCATGTGTGATTTGGGATCTAGTCACAACATTTATGATCCATCCAACAATCTGTTCATAAAACCCATGAGAGGTGAGTCCAACATTCATGGGCTGGGCTCAGAAAAGTGCATTGATGTGTGCAAGAGGAACAAGTATCATGGCACGAGGCAAGAGTTTCTTATCTTTCTTCTAGACAAAATGTTCTATGAAATCACAATCACAATCGCATGCGTGAATCACCTTCTATCTTGCAGTACAATATATATATGTCCATTTGGGGAGTTGGGCTTAGTTGAGAATTTGAAGTCCAACCCAAGTTAGCTTAAACAAAACTCTAAGCCCAATCAATTAGATTGTACGACAGCAAATAAATATGTATCTACTATCTATTAAATAATAAAAGATGAATTTTGCAAGGTTACTTAATGTTAATCTGTCTGGATCATTAATGTTAAAATATCAATTATGATGTAGTGTATTAAGGTCTATTAAGATGCATCGGATCATTATCTTATAATTAGAATGTGTAGTTAAGGTGTAATTATACAATTATGCAACTTCCGCATGTAATCTTTATCTATTAATAGAATTTCAATCAGAGATAATTATCTAAGAATTTCAATTGTCAAATCTTTTCAATTAAGAATGACCCATGTCACTCAACATTATAACACTCGTTCATAAAATGTAATTTGCTTTTCTCTTTAACATTGAAATCTAATACACTCTAAAATTGTATTGTAGATTATAACTGTAAGTTATCTACAAAATGGAAAATTTGTAACTAGGGATGGTGGGTCCAATTGAGTGCCCACAAGAAATTTGCAGGTAAAGAGTTGGTGGTTTCCCCCTCAAGTAAAACACCTTGATGAACACCCATAGTGGATCAAGTTTTTAAATTTATTATTGGACATATAATAATCAAGATGGATCAGGTTTGGATCCAAATTGGTATTAATCCGATAAGGTTTGTATTGTTCTGGATCCAATCTAAAGCATCACTATAATTCGATTTGATTTAAGAAATGCAAAATATAAATTTACATTATTTGTATATTTCAACACATTATTAGTTAAGATCACTATCATCGGATTTGAAGGATCCGAAATTGGTCCTATAAGTTATCAGATTGGGTCCTTCTTGGAACCCAACTCCTAGAAATGGGTCTAAGCCCATCATGGGCCTATAGTTAACTCTTATTATGGTTTGGACTTTGAACCATCATATTGAGATGGAGTTGGGGAATGAAATTTTCATGGAAGTGGAGTTTGGATACATTTTTAGCTATTTCAGTAAATAAATTGGAGCTTAGATTTGGAGATTGAAAAGTATTATAAAAAGGGATACTCCACCAAAAAATGGAAATTAGGAATGGTTATAAATCATTCTTAAACCTATCTAAAACGGTTGAAAGACCATCTCTTATCGAGGAGTCATTAATGAGTTTAAACGGTTGGTGGTTGTTTCAAATCTCAAGAATTGGAGTGACCAAAAACCGTTCAAAATCTCAAAATTTGGAACTGTTAAAAATCGTTCCAAAATCTGTACTTATAAAACAGAATGCACTAATAAAAAAATTGCCTTAGACATTGATTACAAACCGATATCTAAAGTCGTCATAAACCGAAATCTAATTTTTTTTTTTAAATTTTAAATTAATTTTTTTTTTCTACGCACCTATTACCCGCAATCAAAATAGACTCAAATAGAGAACATCGAGGTTCCCTATCACATTAATTTATACAAAAAAAAAGTTACAATGAGTCATAATTTACAAAATTACCAAGTACTTCACCATCAATGCTTTAAACCAAACATGCTTACAAATAATTAAGAACTATCCAGATTAAATCCAAATGTATCCACCAGCTTCGGTCTCATGTTTTGACAATCCGAATGCATCACTTGGATATTTGTTCAATAGAATCAACTCCAGAAACTCTCCCAGCTGCTTTTGCATTGGCATTTAAGCAAAATGGACAGTACCATTTACCATTTGGGATGGTTGATGGTTGCAAACAATCTGCCATAAGAAAATGGGGATTCACATCAAAACTAGTACATCAACAAGCCAAACATGTTGTCAATTTGGAAATAAATGGAGTAATGCGAAGTTGTCTCTTATTGAATCAAGAGTATAACCTGGTTAGTCACACTTGGTCAGTCAAATATTATTAGTAATGTTTAGGCATGATTATTTGATTAAGGAAATGAACTAAAATTCATCCAAATAACAACTGCCACCATCAATGTTTCCACAAAACTAATCCCCCCCTCCTCCTACAATGACACTCACATATGTTCTAATACTTTTACTTTCCACCACCAACACCACCTTTGACACTAAATTTGGTGGAGATCTCCCACCATTCAGAGAAGCCCTAGCTTTCCAAAATGGCATCAATTGCCTCAAAATATTACTTTGAACAAACATTCACACAATCCCCCAATCATGCACATCATTATGACCCTCGACACCTCATACCTCCGTGGATCCATCGTTGGAACCTTCTCTGTCCTCCAACACACCTCTTGCCCAGAAAACATAGTCTGCCACTTACTCACATCAAACTGATGCTCAAATCTTCGCCATTTGATGATTTTTTTTTTTTTTCTACCAATCTAAAGTCTAAGAGTTATAACAAGTGAGCATTTTCTTGGTTTCTTTTTCTTTCCTGATTGTAGCTGGTGAACCTGATTTAGTCACCCTACGTTGAACATCATATGTTTGATTACCATTGGATTCGAATGTCACATTTCATATATTTTAGCTTCTAAAAGATTAAAATTAAGGCTACATTCACACTCATCATTGATCCTAATAGAGAACCGTCTTCTCTGTGAACTGTTAAATGTTTCTATTGAATTCGCCTTGGCCACATATGCGACATCGACACGATGTGCAAAACCAATTTCATATTGGGATGAAATAGTCAAAAATAATAAAAATTTAAATATCTCTAAATATGTGAGTTTATATATTAAAGACTAAATCAACAATAGAGGAGATGAAAAAATAACAAAAAAAAAAAAAAAAACAGGACACTCACTAGTAGATTTTATAAAAGTATCAAATTCTTTTGAGATCGAAGAAATCATAATAAAATAATGAAAATAAGATCCATATCAATTCAGATCTATACAACCAAGATAACATTTTGCATGTGCTATTGCGATTAGATCTATTTGCTTAAAAGAATAGCTAAATATAGATGGAAACAATTATAAAAGCGCAATTTAATCACTTAAAAAGTATAAAAAAAAAAAAAAAACTTGCCATAAATCGAATTAAAAGGGAGAAAAACAAGAACAAGTAATTATATATCTCAGCAAAAATCCAAATGGACTAAAACAATGGATCTAGAAGTAATTGGAAACTTAAAACAATAGAGAGTTATATCTAGAGATAAGATTATGGATCTGAAAGCTTAGAAAAAAAAAATTCGAAAATGATTCAACTCTTACTTGAGCTAACTAGAGACGAGATTGATGAATCAATTATAATTCTCATTGCAACAACGATTCGAGAACGAATTTCAACTCAGATCTATGATCTTAAGTTAAAAACACACAATTTACTTGATCTGATTGACAGGGTTGGATTTAGAGTTGGGGCACTTGCCCCCACAAGAGTGTTCAAATTCTATGGATTAATGTGCTATTGCTATAGATTTTAACGGTGGATAAAGAAATTTGCCACTATTGCCCCCACACAAAACAATTCCACTCTTAGTTGCCCCCACAACTATTCAATTTTGGGATGAAAACAAAAGCAATGTATTACTATCTAGTCAAGACTTAAAATGGGTACAAAACAAATCACAAACTAATCGATCAAATCAATGAAAGTTTGAGGCCATGCACCATATGATCCCGTTTGAACTTCTCCCAATAGAAGCTCTTCCACAAGCAACGACATGTTTACGCCAAGATAACATTTTGCATGGTCTCCATTGATTTGAAGGTTTGGGATGAAAATTGAAGTTGAGGTAGTCCATTAGTGCATATTTGATTGAACCAATGCATTGATAACTACTTCAAATAATATCTCTTCCCTTAAGTTTCCAATTGAGAGAGAGTACCTAGGTAGTAAGCTTTGTATTGGGTCATTGTTTGTGTTCCTCCAATGCTACACTACTACATATTCTCACCTACAGCTGCAGCCTTATTGCGCTACCTCAAAGCAAAGATAAACAAAGAAATACTTGAATCAAACCCCATTAACAATTGCGATGTCTACAACTTTGAACCATGGAATCTCCCCGGTATTATGTATATATATTCTTTTAATTATTTTCTTGGGAAACTGATCTCAGAGGCATATCTTTGAAAATATGAATCAAAAGTTCTCTTGATAGAAAATATGATCATTTTGAGGTCAATTTTTTTCGATATTGTCCTTATAAAGATATTTATTTGATTAAATGCCTAAAATAATTTGTTAAACATCAACGTTTCCATTCCATAATTTATGGTCTGTCCACGCTTTTGTGAATAGTTGAAATACCGTTAATGTTTTAAAATTGATGTCATGCCCCCTTAACCTCATACATCTCTTATGGAATAATAAAGGCATTATAATCGTCGTCATCATCCAAGAGGTTGAAGATGATTGGTTTTGGGAAAAAAAATCAAGGAGTTTTAAGTCATTTGTCATATTTTTATGCGAGAAGACTGAGCATAAGGGGCGTGGGCGTGTCATCAATTTTAAAACATAGGGGTGTCTTAAATATTCACCAAAACGTCCTTAAAAAGATATTTTAGGCATTTTCAAATCATGCTTCAAAGGGTCTTTGTAAGGATAGCGTTCTTTTTTTTTTAAAAGCCTTGAATAATCTAAATTTTCTTTTGGGAGACATTTTGGCCGCTATTTCAAAAATTAACAAATAAAAACAGTAGTTGAGATCATTTTTCCTATTTCCTTTCTTTCTTTCTCCTTCCCCTAACTATTCTTCTTCTTCTTGTTTCAAGTCTTCTATGAACCTTCAATGTTTTTTTATGATTTTAGGATATGAGAGCATGGAAGTAGAGACTAAAGAACAATATTACTATTTCAAGAAAAGGAAGAGGTTGGTGGAACACTAATGGTAATAGCAAGGATATTCTTGAAGAAGAAGGAAGATTGATTGAACATATGCAAGGACTAGTATATTATTACTACAGAAATGATGATAAAACATCTAAAAATGGCATGAAAACCAAATGGATAATATATGAGTACACTTTACCCCAAGTTTTAGACCAATACAAAAGGTTGGTGCAATTTTATTTATTTATTTATTTATTTTAAAGATAAGTTGAGGCAATTTTTATTTATTTTATTATTATTTTTTAATAACTATTTTTTGCTTTGAATTTTAAGTGCAATTTCAAGAATGGGGGGGAGGACATTATGAAGAGAATGAGGACGCCACAGTCCTCATCGATCTTAATGTATCCATTGTGATTTCAGAATTGGATCAAAGAAAATGAAAATGACAAAGACGATCAACAAAATCATCTTGTTGCCCAATAGAATCATCTTCTTCTAACCAACTATTTACTATGAACCAGCCACAACAACATCCAAATTTAGTAAGAGGTCTTTTCACTCTTTTTTCTATGCATATATGAAAGAAATGAGAGAATTAACATCCAAATTTAGTAAAAGAATTGTAAGGGTTGAGTAGTTGCCCATCACCTTGTACCGATTGCACTATAACATAAAATAAAATATAAACGTACTTTTGGCTTTTATCTTAAAATTCCTATTCCATCCCTCCATGTTACACTTGCACCCCATTAAAGAATTTACACCAATAATGAAGATAAAGAACCCATCGTTCGCCGCTCTTGCATATTTTACCTAAGTTGTAGATCATAAAGATTTGAAAACTGAATCTAAAATTTATAAAGCTTTGGTGTCATGATTCTTCTCAGATTGTAACTTGTTATTTTAGAAAGTAATTGTATTTATAAAGTATAAATGATTTTTTTTTTTAAGTAATGGAGTGCAGCCAATACTAGGTGATGTGTAGCTAGTCGGACCCTAATTATAAAAGGGTCAAGATCCCTTGAGTCCTAAGAATGACTAATGAAAAAATCACAAGACCCCAACCCTTTAAATGCAAAATTCAATGATTGAGATTTATCCTTGGGATAAGTATCTTCGAGATTTATGTTATCAAGATACTTATAAATCTCAACCATTGGATTTTATGTTTAACTAATTGAGATCAGGTGTTTTTTTCATGAGTCATTCTTAGGAGCCAATGTATCTGACCCATTATAAAATAAGTACAAATTAGGTATCTTGAAACTTCAGGTTTGTCCATAATTTTAAAATTAGGGGTATGCAGAGCCTTGATAATCTTTGTTAGAAAATATTTCCTTTTGCTTCCTTGGATAAAAAAGTAAATTATTCTCATTTAATTTTTAAATTCTTCACTAAATATAAAATCCTCTTACCAAGTTGACATTATGTGGGACATGTCAATGACTTATGATACTCAAAACATTGCTATAACCTACAGTTAGAGCTATAATTTAGACCCAATGGGCCATAAACTGTGGCTGGTCCGTACAGAAAACAAGGTTAGGGCCTTAAACTTAAGCCCACAAAGTAGGGGATAGGTTTATAAAGTTTCAGTATGTTAAGTTACCATTTTTGTAATTAAAATGAATAAAATATGCCATTTTGGTAAAAAAACAAAAATTAATTTTAATGTGCCATTTTGACAATTCTCTCAAAGTTTGATGGTCTTGGCTTTGGTTACTTCAGGAATTGAAGCGGAGACCGATCCATTAATACGTACTTGAAGAAGATTTGAAATAAGTGAAGGTCGATTGCTTTGGTTAGAGATTTGAAAAATAAAAAAATCGGTGAATTTGTCCATGATTTGAAAAACATGGGTTTTCAAAGCAACTGACCTCTACCCATTGAAAGAAGAATGTTGTTGGTCTTATACACGAGAGGGTGGGATATTATCTACTCTCATTGACTTAGTCTTTGAGACCCTTTGATATGTTACTCACCTGGGTGGACCTAAAAGTCCAAAAATACACACACAAAAAAGGAAAAATAAAGTTTGAAAAAACCTTTCATTTGATGACTTTTAGTGATCAGAACTCATTTTGACCACAATAGTTGGAATCCCTTTATTTTGGACCAGATTACCTTGGGGGGGGGGGGGAGCTAGTGTATCTGAATCCTTAGAGTATATCCAAATAAAAAGGGTTAAATATGGTTTAGTGTCTCTTAACCTGACATTAATGGATCAGACCCCAATCTAGGGAAGAATTCTTTGAATGTAGGTATGTTTCAACTCGACCGAGAAACTTGATGAACCTGACAAGTTCAGATATGATCTTTCTTAATATGATCCAAATTAGATCCTGGTCTGGATCCGAATTTTTATTTAGATTTGAATATGGATATACTTAGATGTAAATACTCACATGGTGTCAAAGGTACATAAAGTCAGGACATGTCACAAATGTAACGAGTACAATACATTATTTTTAAGAAAGATATAACATGATTGTATAAGAAATGATTTAATCATGTAGAGTGATACAATCAGACGACAAAGTTATACAACCATAGAAATTAAAAATCTATAAATATAGGCATGTCCTCAAATGTAGAAGAGGAAGGCAGGGGTGAGGACACATAATCTGTAATAAAAATCATGCTCTAGAGAATTGGCTATAACAATGCCCCTCCTCCCACCCAAAAAGTAAAAATAAAAAAAATCGATATATTTCCTTTATTTTGTTCTTGATGTTCTTTTGATGGTGTGAGATTAAATCATGATTAGTTGGATAGGTCTAAAGGTAAGAATGATTGCTCAGATTTGTAATCTGATAATATAAATCTATAAATAAACCCCCCACAGAGTTAGTGGTCCAATTGAGTGCCCTCATAAGGAGGAGAGGACATCACACATTGTACACTAAGAAAACAGCAAAATTCAATGTTTATTGGATGTATAACCATGATGATTAACCTTTATTAGGTTTTGGACTTTAGAGTCCAATCTTTGAACCATATGGCTTTAAGTGGATTTGTTTGATGTCTCTTTCCAAAAGTGATGTTGGAATCAATCAATGGGGACATGTTGAAGTGTAATTTCATTTTGGGGTTTGAAATAGTAAATCTATGATCTCTGTAAAGGTCCACCAATTAAGAGAGAGAGGAGAAAGAAAATGTCAGACTACATCTTCTCACCTACTGATATAGACATATTGGGCTATCCTAAAGCTAAGGTAAATCAAGAAGTATTTGAATTAAACCCTATTAAGGACTGTCCGGTACCACAGAATCTTTTAGGTATTTATGTATGTATGTATGTATTTACATGCATATATTTCTTTTTTTTCTACTATTTTCTTCTTTATCGTCTTCATTTTACAAATCTTTAATGTCGTGACTTATATAATAGGAGAGGATGTGAGAGTCACATCTTTGTAAGGTAATAGTATTGTTCTTATTTCTAGTGAAGGGTCTATCTTAATCTCTTGATTACCTTTAAAAAAGAATGAATTCTTTAATAACCTACATTGATGAATTTTTTAGGCCTTGAAAATGTAAGAAAAAAGACTAAACTACAGTACTACTTCATTTCAAGAAAAAGGAAAACGGAAAATTCATCTACATCCAAACGAGTTGTGCAAGAAAAAAGAGGTCGGTGGAGAGTTAATAGTAAAAGTAAAAATATTTTAATTGATAGAGAAAAAAAACTAATTAGACGTAAGTAAGGGTTAGTGTTCATATGCAATAATAATGAGAAAACCCCATAGATAATGCACGAGTACACTTTACCACCAATTTTAAACCAAAATAAAAAGATTGGTGTAATTTTTCATTTTTTGTAATTTAAATTAAAATCATGGTCATTTATTCTGGTTAAATCAAAGGAGGTATAAAAGAAAATTTACCTTTTTTTTTCTTACAAGTTATACTTATCTTTGTCACAACAAAAATATTAGTGTAATTTTTCATTTTTGTAATTCAAATTAAAACAATAATCATTTACTCTTGTTAAATCAAAAGGGTATAAAAGTAAATTTACATTTTCCCTGCAATTTATGCTCATATCGTCATTTGACATTTGTGAAATTTCCATTCCATCACACTATTACTCATTTTAATTCAAAATTAAATATTTTTATAGGAAAAAAAGTTAAACTATGAAGTACCCTTCCCAAAAGTATGTTGTTTAATAATAAATATTAAAGGGATATTTTAGTAATCTGAAATAATATTTTTCTATTTGGTATAGAAAATTTTGAAAATAACATTTTGCCAATAATTATGTAGACCTAAAGACATCAACATAGCTTATTCAGATTATAAGAAACCTAAAGAATTTCCTACTTTTCTACAACTTTTTTAGTAATTTCTCCTTAAATTTGATGTCCATCTATTTTTGGGTTATAACTTTCTTTATATTTGATATTTTAGAAGCAATTTCAAGAATGGGTGTCGTGCAAAATTAGAATGAGTGGGCATTTGAAATGTTCTAAAGAGAATGAGGTGGTCAACCATGATGAAAGAGAGCGACAGAAGAGGTCCGACGCAGAAAACAACAATCAATTGATTAACGTCGAGCATCGCATTGATGGTTGAAAAAACAGCGAATCGAGCTTGACCTACATGGATTATTTTGACTATAAAGAAGAGTGTTGGACCCTGGAACTGATATCAATTCTGCAAAATAGTTGACGGGTCCATCCTAAATTTCTGACCCAACAAGGATTGGGTTTATGCTTGTTTGCTAGTTTTGTTATATAATTATGTTATTTCGTTTATCGATCAACATCTCTCTCACTCTCTCTCTCTCTGTCTCTCTCTCTCAATAATCATTTTTCAAATCTACTAGTTTTGTCATGGTTTAGTTCGGATAAATTTGAGAAAATTTCATAAAAATCAGATAAATATTTTAAGAACCTTATCTTATGCTTAAAATATGAATTTATAAGAAAATAAAATTTTAGTGTGAATGGTGAAAATGTTACCATATTCCATGATTAATCAAATAAATTATTGCTTAATTCATTGTTGACTTAATTGACCAATTTCTATGGCATCAATGGATGGATTCTGATCTTATAAAAATATGTTAATTCCCATGACACCCTTGAATTTCAAGCTGCCACGATACGAGTTGTATTTGATTTTTTGTTTTTTTTCTTAAATACAGATGATAAATATAATTGTAAATTTAAAATTGTGAAAATATTGAACAAATTTACATTATTACCCCCAAGATAATGAGATGTTTTTGACAAGACTACCTTAATGGTCAATATGACGAAAGGGCAGGATGGGGAATATGTTTTCTAGAAAAAGAGCTTCTACTGCCACACCAACTTTTACTTAGAGCACCCCAATCATATTACACCAATAAAGGTTTAACATTAAACACATATCTAAGGTGTGTTATGAGTGATAGTTGGTGTGACGATAGAATCTCTTTCTAAAATCCACAAGTGTGGACTTTTTATGCTCAATTTTCTTTTGAAATTAGAAAAATTAATGAAGTCAAAAGGTGTTAGGTGAAAAAAGTTAAAGAAGAAGTCATTTTTGCAATATTATTATAAAGAGGTGTTCTTAGTAAGTAAAGCCTTTCGCAATTTGAGCATAAATGTTAACTTTTCTCTTTAAACATGACTGGATTTTAATAATTTTTCATTGACATTGAATGGGAGGATGATTAAAATAATTGACCATTAATTATTATTAATTTTACTTTAAATATAAAATATAAAATGGAAAATTTTAACATTAATTGAGCCAACCATATTGATAATTCTACTAAATTTGATGAAGGGTAGGCTCGAAACTCGACTGAGTTCGACTTGACTCAATTAAATTTTAAGGTGAATCAACTCTAAAACTCGATCAAACCAACTCGTCGAGTCAATTCTTAAAACCATCATATCAAGTCATTAGAACAATCGAATCTGCTAAAAAATACACTGAGGCAGGTAGAATAGTTAGGCGAGTTATTCGATTATGTATAATAATTTAGTACAAGACCACTTTTTAATTGATGATGTGGCACTAAAGAGACTCCCTGATACAATTGCAACTCGAGATTGATCGATAAAGTTAAACTCATAATGCCAACTCAATATTTTTAGTATAGCTCGGATAATGATAATTGTCATGTGAAGTCATATAATAATTTGTAAAGTGTGATGTGAGAATTGACGATAATAAAAAATTTACAAAATTTACAAAATTTAGGTGATTAAATTTAAAACCCTCTCATAAAAAAATTCTTAAAAAGAGTTGACAATAAATATTTAAAGAGACGTCCTGGCACCCCATTTTATACCACATGGCTGGCCATATAGATATGAGGTCCATCCCTTGGTGAACCTATTTACCAAAAATCATAGTGTTTCTATTAGATCTAAGCTCTTGAAGAAGAGTTTAAATCCAACGATTAAAAATGATTCTTAAGATAATGCTATACGAATCAAATTGATCGTTTGTATGTAGATTCATCAAGGGATGAACCACATAGCCATATAGTCAGTCAGTGGGTCTTAAAAAATTCCACGTGGCATTAAGATTCTTTAATAAATAAATAGTAATCCGTTCGACCTTTGAATTCCTTTGAAAATGTATAGTGGAAGAAGAAGATGGCAACCATGCATTTAATTCCTTTGAAAATGATTCCAACACATTATTGGATTAAGGTCACTATCGGATTAGAAATGAAATTGCAACACAGAACCGACTTGAGGTCGGCCGACATCCTTCATTTTTCACACGTGGGGCAGCCATGCATTTATTTAATATAAAAAAGTTCCTTGGGTTTTCAAAGCAACTGACCTCTATCCATTGAAGAAGAATTCTCGTTGACTTAGTCTTAGAGACCCTTTCATATGTTTCCTCACTTGGGTGGACCTAAAAGTCCAAAAGACATAAAATAAGATAGGCAAACAAATTCGTATCGATGAAGATGGCGATACAAATCTTTGAATACACTTAAACATTTTCCACTAATCAATAGTCAAGTCTTTGAAAAATAGGATGGGGCCCGATTAATGTACTAATCTCTTATCTCAAAGACTTAAAACATTTTCTTCAAGTCGATTTCCACTTTTAACACTTAAACATATTAATCTCTCACTTCAAGTCGGTTTGCCGACATTTTCCTTAAGTCGATTTCCACTTTAACACTTAAACATTTTAATCTCTCACTTCAAGTCGGTTTGCCGACATTTTCCTTAAGTCGATTTCCACTTTAACACTTAAACATTTTAATCTCTCACTTCAAGTCGGTTTGCCGATACCCTTCATTTTTAACACGTGGGGTTGACCATGCATTTATTTAATATAAAAATGTTCCACACATTGAATCTAAAAATAATATAATATAATTTCATGTATAATTATAAGTTATACATGAAATGAAATGAACTGTTTTTATGCATTAGTTCCACTAAATCCCAATAGATATAATGGTCCCACCACCCCAAGGAAAATTTTCATGTGAGGACAATAATTCCACCAAATCCCAATAGATGACATGGAACAATTTTCACAAGGGAACAAGGAAGAAAAGTATTTAAAAATAAAAATGAAAGAAGGCAAATCTCGCATTGTTAGTTTATTGGTCTGACGGAAAATTTTAAGATAGTTATGTCGGAAATTTGGATTTGGCCAAGTAGTGTTGTAGGCCCCATTGATCTACTTTATGTGACAATTTTGAAGATGATCCCATGCTTAAAGCATATTATGACTCACACTGAAAATTCTACAAGGCAAATATGCCCCTTCAAATATATAATGATGAAAAAATCCCATAGATCATGCATGAGTACGTTTTACCCCGGATTTTAGACCAAAATAGAAAGGTAGGTTTAAATTTTTTGTTTTTGTAATTTAAGTAAAATCTCATTTTGATGTATAGTATATGATAATAAATATTAAAGGGTATGTTAATAATTTTAAACAACATTTCCTGTTCGATAAAATTTATTTCTGAAAACAATATTTTGCCAATAACTATTTATACCTATTAATAACAAATTGATCCCAAAAGAGAGTATCCAAATTATTAGAAACTTGAAGAATTTAACACTTTTTTATGTTTAATCAAAATAAATAAAACTTTGATCCCACCATCCTATAATCACATTTGTTAGTTTTTACCTTTTTTAAATAATAGAAATATCATTTTATTATGTTATCCTTAAAATTTAATACTTTAAATTATAACAAAAACCTTTAAAATATATTAAATGATAATATTATCTTTAAAATTTCCTTTGAAAAATTTTTAATCATTCATAAATCTTGAAATTTGCACTTTATGTCAATTTGCACATGTCACTTACTAGTTTTTCTTAATCTGTGACAACTCTAGATTAATTAAATGATCGAGACATCATTTATCTTTAAAATTACTTAAATACTCCTTAAAACATAATTTATACAAAATTACTTCATAAAATTATCATTTTAATCCGAATTTTTGAAACCCTACGTTATAAGACCTAGGCACTTAGATGACCTAAGCATGCAAAAGAGGCCTATTCGGGCATAGTTGTAATTTTTGGATAACATAAGTTCAATGCACACCAATGTCCCAGACGATTTCCATTTTAATGTAACTCCAGCATGGCTCTTTTTAAAATTCTTTAATAAATATTGGTCCGTTTGACGATTTTGAACTAAGGTGCAGCCAGTTTGACAAGACTTTGACTTTTGAAAATGATTCCAATCTTAAGTAGTTAGAACAGGCCAGGCAAGCAATGATCTAAGTGCTGACGTACTAAATTCCCAAGCAATGATCTAAGTGCTGACGTACAATGATCTAAGTGCTGACGTACTAAATGTACTAAATTCCCAAGCAATGATCTAAGTGCTGACGTACTAAATTTCCAAGGGAGGACAATGGGTCTGCCTTAACTTAGAAAGAAAAACATAAAAAAAAAAGAGAAGAAAAAGGAAAGAAGGTAAATCTCGCATTGTGAGTTTATTGGTTTGACCCATGATAAGATGGAGTTATATTAAAATTTTGATTTTGGCTGAGTAATGTTGTGGGTCCCGCTAATCTAATTTATGTGTGTTGTGAAGAGGTTTCCATTACGGCATTATGAATCACAGTGAAAATTCTTACTGGTAAAAGAGAAAGTTTTATACACACCACGTGTGCATTGTTGTACATAACTATAAGTCATATTTGTGCATTGTAGTAGGTCCAGTTGAGTTCACACACACAAGCAAGAGCTTTTGATTGGGGAGAGGATATCAAGCATTTGCACCATAAGAAAAACAGCAAAATTCAAGTTTTTTATTGGACACATAGTCAAGATGATAAGTTGTTATTATGGTGGTCCTCAAAGCCCTGAAATATAACTATAAGATGGAGTTAGATTCGGATATTTTTTTTCTTATCGATGTCTCTTTCTAGAAGTAATGAGACAATGTGTACATGTTCAAGTTTAACTAGGTTTTGGAGTTCAAACTTTGAAATAGTAAGTCTTTGGTCTTTATAAATGGAAAACTTCCTCTAAAATTTTCATCTCAACTTAGATATCTTTCTTAATTTCCAATTGAGAGAGTGAGTGAGTGAGAGAGAGAGAGAGAGAGACTAGGAAAATGTCACATTTCATATTTTCACCTACAGATGCAGTCTTATTGTGCTACCTCAAAGCAAAGATAAACAAAGAAATACTTAAATCAAATTACATTATAAATTGTCAAATCTACGATTTTGTACCATGGAATCTCCCAGGTATGAATGCATATTTCTTTCTCGTTACTATTTTTCTTCTTTTGTCTTACAAGTCTCTAATTGCGTGTTGAGTGAACGAGTTTGTATAAAGGAAGAAGATTTGAGAGGTTGCAACTTTGTAAGGCGTAGAGTTCTTGATTGTCATGGGGGTCTACCATAACTCTCGATTGCCTTTTAATTAAATAATTAACATTTTAATAAACTAATTTTATGATTTTTCTTTCAGGACTTGAAAATGTAAAAGATAAGACTCCAGAGCAATATTACTTTGTTTCAAGAGAAAGGTCTAAGCCAAATTCTTCTAGACCCAATCGAATTGTGAAAGGAAAAAGAGGTACATGGAAAACTAATGGTAATGGTAAGGATATTCGTGATGAAGAAGAAATTATTGGACACAAGCAAAGGTTAGTGTTTATAAGCGACAAGAACGAGAAAACCTCATGGATAATGCACGAGTATACTTTACGCTCAATTTTGGATGAAAATAAAAAGGTTGGTTTAAGTTTTTAATTTTGTAATTTAAATCAAACTATTTACTCCTATTAAAGCAAAGGAGGGTATAAAAATAAACTTACTGAAATTTGTCAGATTCCCGTTTTAGGCTTTTAGCACACTATTCTTTATAATTGAAATTAATTTTTTTTATCAACTAGAAAAAAAAAACTAAGTTAAATTTAAAAATATCCTTCCCAAAAATGCATTACAATAGTAAAATATTAAAGGGGGTATTTAGTAATTTCAAAAAATATTTTCTATTTGGTAAAAAAATTTGAAAATGACACTTTGCCTACTATGTAGAGATATTCATAATAAATTGACCCCAAAAGTAGCATATCAAAATTATTAGAAACCCAGTGAATTTCACACTTTTTTTCTAATGCTTATTTTTATATTTTTAGTATTGGTAGTTTCTCTTTAAATTTGATATCCATCTATTTTTTCTACTTTTTTAGTAATTAATTTGTCCTTCAAAAATTTGTTATCCATTTATTTTAAGATTGTAACATTTTTAAGTTTTGTGTTTTAGAAGATATTTCAAAAATGGGTCGTATGTAGAATTAAAAGGAGTGGGCGAGCAAAATGGCTTGAAGAGGTCAACCATAATGGATTAATTGTGAGTTCTAATTTTGAAGGAAGAGATGCAAATAATAAGGCTCAATATATTAATGTCAAGCAGCTACCACAACAACAGTATTATACTAATGTTCAAGAAAACAACGAATCTGATGTGAGCCCAATGGAATTGTTTTACAATGAAGAAGAAGACGTTTTGAGTCCGGATCAGATTTTAATCTTGAAAAACAATGATTTGGAGATGCCCTTCATCGAAGATTTAGAATATGAAAGAGTGCATTTGAGCCCAGAAATGGTGTCATTCTTGCAAAAAAGCAATTATCCTAAAGAGGATAGGAACGGTGAAATTTATTTCGATGGTAACTTATGGGCGGCACCAATATATGTTAAGCCTTGAATGGGTCCATTGTAAATTTCTAATCCAACAAGGGTTTGGTTTTTTATATAATTTAGATTTTCATGTTGAAAATCCCAATCTTACCGCCGTTGAACATGGTGTTGGTGTCGCCAGCATCATGCCACTCTTTTTTTACCCCATCATCCTCTTAGCTATTGTGGTGGTGGTTGTTCTCAGTGTTTGAGACTTTTTATCAATAAAAATACTACTGTAATTTGTTGTATGTTGTAAAGTATAAACTTATATAGACAAATTAGAAATCATTATCATCATTGTCACTATAATTACCATCATCATCCAACACAATAGATTGACTAACAAATGTTAACATTGAAAATGAAGTAACGATCTTAGAAATAACTGATTTTTGTGAGGATGATCTCCTTGTCATGGAGATTATCCTTATAAAAAATTAGCTCAATCCAAAACTTTTAGCCACATAGGACAAAACATGTTATAGATATATGAGTAGATATAAGTGTATGTGATACACACACACACAAATGAGCATAGAGGGGTGACACATGCCATCTACTATATATATATATATAGATATATATGTTAAATGATAATATTATCTTTAAAATTTCCATTGAAGAAATTTTAATCATTAATTCGTAAGTCCTGAAGCTTGCACTTTATGTCAATTTGCATATGACATCTACTAGTTTTTTTAATCTCTGACAACTCAAGATTAGTTAAATATTAGAGACACCATTTATCTTTAAAATTACTTAAATACCTTTTAAAACATAATTTGTACAAAATTATTTCATAAAACTATCATTTTAACCCCAATTTTTGAAACCACACGTTAAGTAGGTACGACCTTGGCACTTAGATGATCTAGGTGGGCAGAAGGAAATTTGCTGTTCTCTTTAACATAAAATGTTTGATAGATTCGCTTTAAATTGTGTTGTGGCACATAACTATAAGTCATCCATGAAAACTTTGATTCCTTTAGAACCAAACTTTGATTCCAATTGAGTGCCCCACATCAAACTAATGTTTTAAAAACTGGACAAGTTCGTTTACACATATGATTGATCCGATCTATTCAAAGTGGTCTAGCCGTTGGGTCAAATTGATCTGACAAAAAAAAAAATGAAATATTAAGTAACTATTTTTAATTTCTTCCCAATAACAGCCCTCTAATAAAAACAGTGTAAGTCAAGTTCAATGGACGTACAATGGAGATACCACTATTATGGTTTGGACTTTTTGGTCCAAACTTTGTAATATGACTTTAATTTAGTGTTTGGCTGGAAACATCTGTTGATCTAGTGATGCAAAAAAAGCTGATGTAACATTTTCAAGTGCTTAGGTTTGGATTTGAAATATTAAATGTTTTTTCCCTTTTCTTGGAATAGTTGGAGGTAACGGCAAAAAGAAGGAATTGGATTGAGGATGAACTTGAATACATTGATTTCGAGTGATTGTTTGGTCAAGCAAATTTGCTCACAGCCCAACACCATTTTGACATGTGGCGATGATAACGTAAGTAATATGAAGAAATTTCTCTCTCCTACCGCACATTCACTGATCAAAAATCGTAATTTTTAGATTTCAAATCTTAAAAAGTATTATGGGATCCACATGGATTATCACATTGTCAATCCAACACTACAGTCTTCTGGATTTCATAAAAAACATCATGGTAAAAATAAATCTTTTTTTCGAGTTTGATCAATGGTGTTTTCATATTGAAGAGGGTTGAGTCTAAATTATGTGACACCCCTTGCAATGGGTCATATCTTTTTTTTTTTTTTTTTGATAATCAGGTATTTGCGTAAATGGCGAACCACGCCGTTATTTGAGCTTTGCCCACTCCATAGAACATGGTCTTGTCCAAGGACTAATTCTGGGGCACGTGCAATGCTTGCACATCACACGCACCAGGTAAGTGAGGGTGTGCCCTTGCGGGTGGTCCTTGAGGAATTAATCCTCATATTGATATTGAATTCATGACCTACAGGCATTAATTGCTTATCGGTCCGAAATTTCCATTGAGCCAATCCCTTGGGATTAAATGGGCCATAGGATTTGGCCCATAGTTCGATAAATTAATATTTCAAGCTCATTCAACATAAAATTATATCAACAAAAATTACCAAATTGTAGTTGAACATTGAATTTCCCTATATATATATATATATATATATATATATATATATATATATATATATATATATATATATATATATATATATATATATGAGTCGTGATAATCTGATGCCCCCTCTGTCATACGTCTCCGTCATAGAATCGTAGATCATTTGCCTTGGGATACACGAGAAAAAGATGTATGGTTCTCCATATACCGAACCAAATAATCTATGGTTATGTGATGAGGGCATATGTCAAAGGGGGCATCAAAAATCATTACTCACTCTCACTCTCTCTCTCTCTCTCTCTCTCTCTCTATATATATATATATATATATAGGGTCAGGTTCAAGGGCCATATGAGAAAACATATGTAAAAACTTTCATTTTTAATAAAATTTTAAAATATGGGTTAGAAATTTTGGATTGAGCTGATTTTTTGTGAGGATGATCTCTATGATGGGAAGATCATAAAAAAAAAAAAAAAATCAGCCCAATCTGAAACTTCTAACCCCATTAAAAGTGATTTAGAATGTGGACCGTCGATTTTTTACCAATTTTTATCACTAATTTGTAAATCACTTTTGATGGATTTAGAAGTTTTTGATTGAGCTGATTTTTTGTGAAGATGATCTTTTCATCATAGTGACCATCCTTGTAAAAAATCAGCTAAATCCAAAACCTCTAACTCTTATTTTGAAAAACGAAAGTTTTTTCATATGTTTTCTCATATGGCCCTTGAACCGCCCCCATATATATATATATATATATAAATGGGAGCGGTTCAGCAGCCCCATTGTTGTGCCCCATATGGTACCATGCATTTTTCAAAACATGGGTTATAGGCTTTGGAATGAGCTAATTTTTTGTGAGAATGATCTCTATGATGAGGAGATCATCCTCACCAAAAATCAGCTCATTCTAAGACTTCTAACCCCATCAAAAGTGAATTACAAAAATTGGACGATCCACGAATCTTCAACTTGTAAACTAGGGTTAGAAGTTTCAAAATGAGCTGATTTTTTGTGAGGATGATCTCTTCACCGTAGAGATCATCCTCACAAAAAATCAGCATATTCCAAAACTTGTAACCCCATCAAAAGTGATTTACAAAAAATGCATGGCACCATATGAGGCACCATAAGGGGCTGCTGAACCGCTCCCATATGGTGCCATGCATTTTTTGTAAATCACTTTTGATGGGGTTACAAGTTTTGGAATAGGCTGATTTTTTGTGAGGATGATCTCTACGGTGAAGAGATCATCTTCACAAAAAATCAGCTCATTTTGAAACTTCTAACCCTAATAATCGTGGACCGTCCAATTTTTGTAATTCACTTTTGACGGGGTTAGAAGTTTTGAAATGAACTGACTTTTGGTGAGGATGATCTCCTCATCGTAAAGATCATCCTCACAAAAAATCAGCTCATTCCAAAGCTTGTAACCCATGTTTTGAAAAATGCGTGGCACCATAATGGGGCTGCTGAACCGCTCCCTATATATATATAGGGTAGCGTTCAAGGGCAAACTTTTTAGCAAACTTTTTGGCAAAACATTTTTCAAAACATGGGTTAGAGGTTTTGGAATGGGCTGATTTTTGGTGAGGATGATCTCTACAGTGAGGAGATCATTCTCACCAAAAATCAGCCCATTCCAAAACTTCTAACCCATGTTTTGCCAAAAAGTTTGCTAAAACGTTTGCCATTGAATGCCCCCCATATATATATATATATATATATATATATATATATATATATATATATAGATATATATATATATATATAACAATGATTTTTCAAAATATAGGTTAGAGATTTTGGATTGAGTTGATTTTTTGCGAGAATGGTCACTATGATGAGAAGATCATCCTCGCAAAAATCAGCTCAATCTGAAACATCTAAATCCATCAAAAGTGATTTACAAATTATTGGCAAAAAATTAGCAAAAAATCGATGGTCTACATTCTAAATCACTTTTAATGGGGTTAGAAGTTTTAGATTGGACTGATTTTTTTTTTTTTTTTTTTATGATCTTCCCATCATAGAGATCACCCTCACAAAAAATCAATTCAATCTAAAACTTCTAACCCATATTTTAAAATTTTATTAATGTTACATTGTTTTTACATATGTTTTTTCATATGTCCCTTGATTCGTTCTTTTTATATATATATATATATATATATATATATATATATATATATATATATATATATATATATATATATATATATATATATATATAGATAGATAGATAGGGGATCGTTCCCCACCCTAAGCTTATCTTACACTTTAACAAACGTGTTTTGTCCTACATGGGTTAGAAGTTTTGGAATAGGCTGATTTTTGGTGAGGATGATCTCTATGATAAGGAGATCATCATCCAAAAATCAGCTCATTCCAAAACTTCTAACCCCATCAAAAAAGGTTGACAAAAAATTGACGGTCCACAATTTTTGAACTTGTAAATATGGGGCTTAAAATTTCTGAATGGGCTGATTTTTGGTGAAGATGATCTTCTAATCATAGATATCATCCTCACCAAAAATCAGCCCATTCCAAAACCTCTAACCCATGCACATTTCTTAAAGTGTAGGGTAAAGTTTAGAGTGTTGAACATTTCCCATATATATATATATATATATATATATATATATATATATATATATATATATATATGCGGTTCAAGGGACATAAGTAAAAACATATGTAAAAACAATGATTTTTCAAAATATGGGTTAGAGGTTTTGGATTGAGCTGATTTTTTGTGAGGATGATCACTATGATGAGAAGATCATTCTCACAAAAAATTAGCTCAATCTAAAACTTCTAAATCCATCAAAAGTGATTTACAAATTATTGACAAAAATTGCCAAAAAATCAACGGTCCACATTCTAAATCACTTTTAATGAGGTTAGAAGTTTTAAATTGGACTGATTTTTTTTTTTTTCAGATGATCTTCCCATCATAGAGATCATCCTCACAAAAAATCAACTCAATCCGAAACCTCTAACCCATATTTTGAAAATTTATTAATGTTACATTGTTTTTACATATGACATATGAAAAAACATATGTAAAAACAATGTAACATTAATAAAATTTCAAAATATGGGTTAGAGGTTTCGGATTGAGCTGATTTTTTGTGAGGATGATTTCTATGATGGGAAGATCATTTGAAAAGAAAATCAGTCCAATCTGAAACTTCTAACACCATAAAAAGTGATTTAGAATATGGACCGTTGATTTTTTTCCCATTTTTGTCAATAATTTATAAATCACTTTTGATGGATTTAGAAGTTTCAAATTGAGCTGATTTTTTGCGAGGATGATCTTCTCATCATAGTGACCATCCTCGCAAAAAAATCAGCTCAATCCAAAACCTCTAACCCATATTTTGAAAATTTATTAATGTTACATTGTTTTTACATATGTTTTTTTCATATGTCCCTTGATCCTAAGCCATATATATATAAGGGCGGTTCAAGGGCATATGTAAAAACATATGAAAAAACAATGGTTTTTAAAAATATGGGTTAGAGGTTTTGGATTGAGCTGATTTTTTACGATGATGGTCACTATGATGAAAAGATCATCCTTACAAAAAATCAGCTCAATCTGAAACTTCTAAATCCATCAAAAGTGATTTATAAATTATTGGTAAAAAATCGATGGTCCATATTCTAAATCACTTTTAATGGGGTTAGAAGTTTCAGATTGGACTGATTTTTTTTTCAAATGATCTTCCCATCATAGAGATCATCCTCACAAAAAATCAGTTCAATCCGAAATTTCTAACCTATATTTTAAAATTTTATTAATGTTACATTGTTTTTACAAATGTTTTCTCATGTCCCTTGAACCTGACCCATATATATATGGAAATGTTCGGCCCCAAACATTTTGACAAACATTTTGCCTAACCATTTTTGTCCTACATGGGTTAGAAGTTTTGGTGAGGATGATCTCTACAGTGAGAAGATCATCATCACCAAAAATCAGTTCATTCCAAAACTTCTAACCCCATAAAAAATGGTTTACAAAAAATGGACGGTCCACAATTTTTCAACTTGTAAACATGGGGCTAGAAATTTTGGAATAGGCTGATTTTTGGTGAGGATAATCTCCTCACCAAAGAGATCATCCTCACTAAAAATCAGCCCATTCCAAAACTTCTAACCCATATAGTACAAAAATGGTTGGGCAAAATGTTTGGTGCTAAACATATATATATATATATAAATAAGTTGCCTCCCAAAATATCAGAAGTGTTTGAATCTTGTACCATTGGGAGTTGGGTAGCTACTTCATTCTGTATCTTTAATAGACTAAATGTACTACTGGGAATTGGTCCTTCATATTTATTTGTTGTTGGGTTTGATGATATAAAATCACCATTCTTTTGTTTATAAGGGTTGATGGGTTTTTCCACTTATGTAGGTTATTTTGGTATTTTCCTTGTCATTAACTTATGAAAAATAAAATGAGGTCTCTAGATGGTTGTTAGTATCCATAAAATGATGTTTATCTAAAATGGGATTTTCTCTTTGGTAGAGTGTGAGAAAACATTGAGTCTGTATGTGAGTATTCTTCTTCTCTTGTAAAACCTAGATGGTGATCTTCACATTGTAGTCATGGGCTTGCAACAACAAAATTGAGATCAATGTCTTGTTTGAATTTTTACTAAGGTTAGATGTAGAGATTTAGTAGATTTCACCGAAGAGTCGGAAATAAGTATAAACCTTTATTCTTGTAATTTTTTTATTCTTATAACTACATATATCATGTGTTATGATTGTGTTCTTTTGTCTACTTTCTTTATTATTACTTGTATTTGTTTTGCAACACATTCTTGAAGTATGGCTATTGGAATTGATTACTTTGGTGTTAGAAGGGACAGATTTCAAAAATCGAGTTTCAGTGTGTGGCTTGGGATCTAGTCACAACATTTATGATCCATCCGACAACCTGTTCATAAAGCCCATGAGAGGTGAGTCCAACATTCATGGGTTGGGCCCAGAAAAGTGCCTTGATGTGTGCAAGAGGAACAAGTATCATGGCACGGGGCAAGAGTTTCTTATCTTTCTTCTGGACAAAATGTTCTTTGAAATCACAATCACATGCATGAATCACCTTCCATTGCTATATATATATATATATATATATATATATATATATATATATATGTCCATTTTAGGAGTTGGGCTAAATTGAGAGTTTGAAGCTCAACCCAAGTTAGATGGGCATGGATTAAGATTTTAAACAAAACTTGAAGCCCAATCAATTAGATTATAGTATTAGCAAATTAATATATAACTACTATCTACTAAATAATAAAAGATGAATTCTACAAGGTTACTTAATGTTACGCCACATAGGTCATTAATGTTAGAATACCAATTATGATGTAGTGTATTAAGATATATCAAGATGCACCGAATCATTATCTTATGATTAGAATGTGTAGTCAAGGTGTAGTTATACATTTATGTCACTTTTGCATATATTCTTTATCTATTAATCATCTGAAAATTTCACTCAACATTATAACACTCGTTCATAAAACGTAATTTTCTTTTCTCTTTAACCTTGAAATCTAATACACTCTAAAATTGTATTGCAGATTATAACTTTAAGTCATCTTCAAAATGGAAAATTTGTAAATAGGGATAGTCGGTCCAACTGAGTGCTCACAGGAAATTTGCAGGTAAAGAGTTGGTGGTTTCCCCCTTAAGTAAAACACTTCAATGGACACCCATAGTTGATCAAGTTTTTTTACATTTATTATTGTACATATAATCTTGAAGGATCAGGTTTGGATCCAAATTGGTATTAATCCGATAAGGTCTGTATTATTCTGGATCCAATGTAAAGCATTACTATAATTCGATTTGATTTAAGAAACGCAAAATGCAAATTTACATTATTTGTATATTTCAACACATTATTGGTTAAGATCACTATCGGATTGGAAGGATCTGAAATTGGTCCTATAAGTTATCAGACTGGGTACTTCTTGGGTCTAAGTCCATCATGGGCCTATAGTTAACTCTTATTATGGTTGGGACTTTGAACCATCATATTGAGATGGAGTTGGGGAAAGAAATTTTCATGGAAGTGGAAGATGCATTCCTAGCAATTTCAGTAAATAAATTGGTGCTTATATTTGGAGATCGAAAAGTATTATTTGAAGGAACCCAAGGTTCCTTCAAATAATATCTCTTCCCATAAGTTTCCAATTGAGAGAGAGTGACTGGTAGTAAGCTTTGTATTGGGCTGTTGTGTTGTGCTCTTCTAATGTCACACTACATATTCTCACCTATGGATGCAGCCTTATTGTGCTACCTCAAAGCAAAGATAAACAAAGAAATACTTGAATCAAACCCTATTAACGATTGCGATGTCTACAACTTTGAACCATGGAATCTCCCAGGTATTATGTATATATATTCTTTTAATTATTTTCTTGGAAAACTGATCTCAGAGGCATATCTTTGAAAATATGAATCAAAAGTTCTCTTGATAGAAAATATGATCATTTTGAGGTCTACTTTTTTGGATATTGTCCTTATAAAGATATTTAAAAGCATTTATTGATTAAATGCCTAAAATACATTTTTAAACATCACTGTTTCCATTCCGTGTCCACGCTTTTGTGAATAGCTAAGATACCACTAATGTTTTAAAATTGATATCATGCCCCTTAACCTCATACTCTCTTATAGACTAATAAAGGCATTATCATCATCGTCGTCGTCATCATCTGAGAGGTTGAAGATGATTGGTTTTGGGAAGAAAAGTCGAGGGGTTTTAAGTCATTTTTCATATTTTTATGCGAGAAGACTGAGCATAAGGGGCGTGGGCATGTCATCAATTTTAAAACATAGGGGTATCTTAAATATTCACCAAAACATCCTTAAAAAGATATTTTAGGCATTTTCAAGTCATGCTTCAAAAGGTCTTTGTAAAGATAGCATTTTTAAAAAAAAAGTGCCTTGAATAATCTAAATTTTCTTTGAGGAGACATTTTGGTCCATATTTTAAAGATAAATAACTAAATAAATACAGTATTTGAGATCATTTTTTCTTATTTTCTTTCTTCCTATCTCCTTCCCCTAACTATTCTTCTTCTTCTTTTTCGAGTCTTTTATGAACCTTCAATGTATTTTTATGATTTTAGGATATGAGAGCATGGAAGTAGAGACTAAAGAACAATACTACTATGTTTCAAGAAAAAGAAAGACGAAGAATGGATCTAAACCCAATCGAATAGTCAAAGGAAGAGGTTGGTGGAACACTAATGGTAATACTAAGGATATTCTTGATGTAGAAGGAAGATTGATTGGACACGTGCAAGGGCTAGTATTTTATCACTACAACAATGATGATAAAACATCTAAAAATGGCATGAAGAAGACCAAATGGATAATGCACGAGTACACTTTACCCCAAGTTTTAGACCAATACAAAAAGGTTGGTGCAATTTTTTTTTAAAAAAAAAGATACATTGAACCAATTTTTATTTATTTTATTATTATATTTTTATAACTATGTTTTGCTTTGTATTTTAGGTGCAATTTCAAGAATGGGTGGTGTGCAGAATTAGAAGGAGTGGGTGGGGAGGACATTATGAAGAGAATGATGACACCCCAGTCCTCATCGATCTTAACGCATCCGTTGTGATTTCAGAATTGGATCAAAGAGAACGAAAACGACAAAGACGACGATCAACAAAATCATCTCATTGCCTGATAGAATCATCTTCTTCCAACGAACTATTTACCATGAACCAACCACAACAGCATCATACTTATTAATATAAGGTGTACATTGATGCACTAGACCATAAATGCATTATTCTATGGGGGATATTCATACACAATATCCGAATATGGTGAGATAAGTAAGAGATACCCTTGATATTTAGTTAAGAGCTTTTTTCACTCTTTTTTCTATGCATGTATGAAAGAAAAGAGAGAATTAACATCCAAATTTAGTATAACATAAAATAAAATAAAAATGTACTTTTGGCTTTTATCTTAAAATTTCTATTCTATCCCTACATGTTACACTTACATTTACACCAATAACAAAAGCTTTTGCATATTTTTACCCTACTTGTAGATCATGAAGCTTTGAAAATTGAATCTAAAATTTATGAAGCTTAGGTGCCATGATTTCTCTCAGATTGTAACTTGTTATTTCAGAGAGTAATTGTATTAATGGAGTGTAAATGTTTTTTTTTTTTTTTTTTTTTAAAGTAATGGGGTGCAACCAATACTAGGTGATGTGTACTAATTATAAAAAGGTCAAGATCCCTTGACTATTAAGAATGACTAATGAAAAAATCACATGATCCCAACCCTTTAATTGCAAGATCCAATGGTTGAGGTTTATCCTCTGGATAAGTATCTCCGAGATTTATGTTATCAAGATACTCATAAATCTCAACCATTAGATTTTATGTTTCAATAGTTGGGATCATGTGTTTCTTTAGTCATTCTTAGGAGTCAACGCATCCCCACCGATTATAAAAAAAGTACAAATTAGGTATCTTGTAACTTGAGGTTTATGCAGGGTTCCTTGATAATCTTGTTATTTATCTATTACAATATATTTCCTTTTGCTTGCTTGCTTGGATAAAAAGTAAATTATTCTCATTTAAGTTTTAAATTCTTCACTAAATATAAATTCCTGTTACCAAGTTGACATTATGTGGGACATGTTGATGACTTATGATACTCAAAAACATTACTATATCCTATAGTTGGAGCTATAATTCAGACCCAATGGGCCATAAACTGTGGCTGGTCCGTACAGAAAACAAGGGTTAGGGCCTTAAACTTAAGCCCACAAAGTAGGCGATAGGTTTATAAATTTTCAGTATGTTAAGTTACCATTTTTGTAATTAAAATGAATAATATGCCATTTTAGTAATTTTTTTAATTTCAATGTGCCATTTTGATAATTCCCTCAAAGTTTAATGGTCTTGGCTTTGATTACTTCAGGAATTGAAGGGGGACCGATCCATTAATACCCCCCTAAGTAAGATTCTAACAAGATTGTTTTACTTGAAGAAGATTAGAAATAAGTGAAGGTCGATTGCTTTGGTTAGAGATTTGAAAAATTAAAAAAATGGGTGAATTTGTCCATGATTTGAAAAACATGGGTTTTCAAAAGGAAAATTTACCAAAACATGCATCACATTTCGACTATTTACCAAAATGGTAATGTGTAGCAATTAATTCAGAAAACGGTAATTTACCGTTTTCAGAATTAATATTTTTTATCAAAATGGTAAAAACAGTAAAATATAATTTGTTTTTTTTTACCGAAAATACCCTTTTTTTATTTTTTGACTAAAATTACAAAAAAATCCTTTCTTCTTTCATATTTCTATTTAGTGTTGGGAAGATTAAAAAGAAGAGAAAGATTTAGTTGGATTCTAATTTATTTTTAAGGTTAAAATGGTAAATACGTATGTAAAATGAAAAAGGGTATTTTCGGTAAAAAAAATTACATTTTACTGTTTTTACCATTTTGATAAAAAAATATTAATTCTGAAAATGGTAAAATTACCTTTTTTGAAATTAATTGCTATAGTTTAGGATTTTGATAATTAATTTTGAAAACTGTACCGTTTTGATAAATTATTCTTTTCAAAACAACTGACCTCTACCCATTGAAGAAGAATGTTGTTGGTCTTATACACGTGAGGGTGGGATATTATCTACTCTCATTGACTTAGTCTTAGAGACCTTTTGAAATTTTTACTCACCTGTGTGGACCTAAAAGTCCAAAAGACAAAATAAAGTTTGAGAAAAGCTTTCATTTGATGACTTTTAGTGACCAGAACTCATTTTTGACTACAATAGTTGGAATCCCTTTGTGTTTGGACCAGATTACCAGCAAAGCTAGGATTTTGCTCATGTGGGGGCAAGTAAAAGACAAAATTAATATTTGTGGAGCAGTTAAGATTGAACAAAATAATTTGTGAGGGTAATAGTGGTAAATTTTTTTAATTCGTCGTTAAAATCTGTTACTATAACTAACTAATCCATAGATTTTAAAAATTCTTGTGGGGGCAAGTACCCCCACTAGAAATCCACCCCAACATAATACTATCCCCAAATATCGTCACCACCCTATATTTGTTTACATCAGCCCAAAAGGACAAAACTCTTATAAAAAAGAGGATACACAAACTAAGATGGCAAACAATTTCGTATTGATGAAGATGGTGATACAAATCTTAAGTACACTTAAACATTTTCCACTAATCAATAGTCAAGACTTTGGAAAATAGGATAGGGCCCGATTAATGTACTTTTATTTTCAAAGAACTTGAGATTGATCGGGTAAGAAAATGGCTTTATTTTTGGAGAAAAGCTTATAGGCTTGATTTTCTCAAGATATGTAGTTTTTTTTTTTTTTCGACTTAAATTTGATTGAATGAAGTGCTATTTGATAAATTTGGGGGTCTAACTCAAAATCAATTGGCAATGAGTGGACTAAACTCAACATGCCCCTCCACATGTGAATTGGACTGGCCGAAGCACGTGGAGATATGAACTAAGAGATGTAAAGGAGAGAAAGGCCTTCTCTGATATCATGATAAATTTAGGAGTCCAACTCAAAACCAATTAGCAATGAGTGGAGAGGCCTTGAAACTTATAAGAAAAGAGACAAGGCAATGAGTGTCTAATGTTGGACTAAACTCAACACTATTGTTAGATGACTTAACCACTTCTTTAGAGAAAGGCTTGTGAGTTTTTTATTTTTCATTTGAAGGGGAAGCTTACGTCTTCTCTCCTATTGATTTATATTATTCTGTATTCGATAAATCAAAGTGTCACAGAACCGAACCGACTTGATGGACCCATGCAATTATTTATTATTTTTTGGCCACACACCTAGGCCATGGCCACACCTCTATTGAGTAGCTCGTTAGTGCGTGGCTGCCAAAGTTTTTTTCATAAAGTAGTGGGATTCCAACTTGAGACCATAGAAAGAGAAGATTCCTTGGCCCCAAGTCAGTACCATTCAGCCACCCCTTGGCGGTTACCCATGTATTTATTTAATATAAAAACGTTGGATACACCACATTTAAAAATAATATAATATAACGCGGCATATAACTATAAGTCATACATGAAATTAAATGAACTGCTTTTATGCATAGTTCCACCAAATCCCAATAGATGACATGGGAACAAGGAAACATGAAAGAAAAGTATTTAAAATTAAAATTAAAATTAAAATAAAAAAAATAAAAAAAATGAAAGAATGCATCAAATATGCATTGATGCACAAACTCAAAAAAAATAAGATAAGTAAGCTGAGATTGAAGGGCCCCACCCTTTTATTAAATCATCACTGAGAATAGTTACAAGTTACATTGTCGATTACGAGATAATCAGCAGCGATATTGGGTTCCCTCCAATAAAACTCAAAAAAATAAGAAACAAAAGAGGTTGCCTTCAACTGAATCTCCCTAACCAACTCTTCATATTTCCATGGTATTAAAAGGATTTTGAGCAAAGTCAATAATCAATGAGATTAATATATGGGATAATTAGATTTCATATATTAGACATTCCAATCCACTTTCAAAAGAGTACCCTCTCCCGATTCTAGAGATTCTCAGTCTCCAATTGACATATTACTCGATCCCACCTAAGAAGATTTCATATATAAAGCATAAAATAGGTTAGACTTGACCCGAAATTCGAGAGATTCAAAAACTGAATTTTGTGGGTTTGGATCCTTGGAGTAGATCCAAATAAAAATGGTTAAATATGGTTTAGTGTCCCTCAACCTGACATTAATTGATTATACCCAAATCTAGGGAAGAATTCTGTAGGTATGTTTCAACTCTACCGACAAACTTGACAAGTTTAGATATGGTCTTTCTTAGTAGGATCCAAATTAGATCCGGGTTTGGATCCGAATTTTTATCCAGATCTGAATATGGATATACTTAGATCTGACCCAAGTACTCATATGGTGTCAAAGGTACAAAAAGTCAGGACATGTCACGATTGTAACGAGTACAGTACATTATTTTTGAGAAAGATATTATATGATTGTATAAGAAGTGATTTAATCATGTAGAGTGATACAATCAGACGACAAAGTTATGCAACCATAGAAGTTAAAAATCTATAAATATAGGCATGTCCTCAAATGTAGAGGAGGAAGGCCAGGTGAGGACACATAATCCATAATAAAAATCATGCTCTAGAAAATTGGCTATGATAGTGCCCCCCCTCCCACCAAAAAAAAGAAAAAAAAAATCGATGTATTTCCTATATTTTGTTCTTGATGTTCTTTTGATGGTGTGAGATTAAATCATGATTATTTGGATAGGTCTAAAGGTAAGAATGATTGCTCAGATTTGTAATCTGATAATATAAACATATAAATAAATCCACCAAAAACCCTACAGAGTTAGTAGTCCAATTGAGTGCCCCCATAAGGACTTTTGAGTGAGGAGAGGACATCAAACATTGTACAATAAGAAAACAGTAAAATTCAATGTTTATTGGATGTATAACCATGATGATTAACCTTTATTAGGTTTTGGACTTTGGAATCCAATCTTTGAACCATGGCTTTAAATGGAGTTTGATTAGAACTTTTTGTTTGATTTCTCTTTCCAAAAGTGATGTTCGAATCAATCAATGGGGACATATTGACGTGTAATTTCGTTTTGGGGTTTGAAATAGTAAATCTATGATCTCTATAAAGGGAACACCAACTTCGTCTAAAATTTACTCTTGTATCTTAACTTATATCCCTTACTTTAATTTCCAATTGACAGAGAGAGAGAGAGGAGAAAAAACATGTCAGACTACATATTCTCACCTACTAATATAGTTTTATTGGGCTATCTCAAAGTTAAGGTAAATCAAGAAATACTTGAATTAAACCATATTATGGACTGCCCGGTCTAAAATTTTGTATCATGGAATCTTCTTGATATGTATATATTTATATATGTATGTATCTACGTACATATATCTCTTTCTTTCTACTATTTTCTTCTTCTTCTTCATCATATTACGGGGTCTACCTTAATCCCCCGATTAAATTTAAAAAATAATGAATTCTTTAATAAATTACTTTTATGAATTTTTTAGGTCTTGAAGAGACAAGACTAAACAACAATACTACATTTCAAGAGAAAGGAAAACGGACAATTTGTCTAGACCCAAACGAGTTATGGAAGGAAAAAGAGGTTGGTGGAGAGTTAATGGTAACAGTAAAAATATTTTAATTGATGGAGAAAAAGAGCCGATTAGACGTAAGCAAGGACTAGTATTCATATGCGACAATGGTGAGAAAACCCCATGGATAATTCACGAGTATACTTTACCACCAATTTTTAATCAAGATAAAAAGATTGGTGTAATTTTTTATTTTTTGTAATTTAAATTAAAATCATAGTCACTTATTCTGATTAAATCAAAGGAGGTATAAAAGTAAGTTTACCTTTTTGTTCTTACAAGTTATTTATATCTTTGTCGAGATAAAAATGTTAATGTACCCTTTTCATTTTTATAATTCAAATTAAAATAATAATCATTTACTCTTGTTAATTAGAAGGGTATAAAAGTAAATTTACATTTACCCTGCAATTTATACTCCTATCGTTGGTTGAAATTTGTGAAATTTCCATTCCATCACACTATTTTTCATTTTAATCCAAAATTAAATATTTTTACCAAATAGGAAAAAAAGTTAATATTTTTTTTATATGATAAATAGGAAAAAAAGTTAAATTACAAAATACCCTTCCCAAAAGTATGTTGTTTAATAATAAATATTAAAGGGGTATGTTAGTAATCTCAAACAATATTTTTTTATCTGGAAAAGAAAATTCTGAAAATAACTTTTTGCCTATAATTATGTGGACCTATAGACCTCAAAATAACTTATAAGAAACCTGAAGAATTCCCACTTTTCTACAACTTTTTTTAGTAATTTCTCCTTAAATTTGATATCCATCCATTTTTGCGTTTTAACTTTTTTAATGTTCGGTATTTTAGATGCAATTTCAAGAATGGGTGTTGTGCAATTTCAAGAATGGGTGTTGTGTAGAATTAGAATGAGTGGGCATTCAAAATGTTCTAAAGAGATTGAGGTGGTCAACCATAATGAATCTATTGGGAGCTCAAATCTCAAACAAAGAGAAAGAAAGCGACAGAAGTGATCCGACGCAGAAAATAACAATCAATCGATAAACGTTGAGCATCACATTGATAATCGAGAAAACAGCGAATCAAGCTTGACCTCCATGGATTATTTTGACTATAAAGAAGAGCATTTGACCCCGGAACTGATATCAATCCTGCAAAATAGCAATTATTTTAACTTTTCGGACTGATGGGTTCATTCTAAATTTTTGACTTGACAAGGATTGGGTTTATGCTTGTTTGCTAGTTTTGTCATATAGTTATGTTATTTCGCTTATCAATCAGCATCTCTTTCTCTCTCCCAATAATCATGTTTCAAATCTACTAGTTTTGTCATGGTTTAATCTGGATAAATTTGTGAAAATTTCATAAAAATCAGATAAATTTTTTAAAGAACCTTATCTTGTGTTTGAAGTATGAATTTATAAGAAAATAAAATTTTAGTGTGAGGAGTGAAAATATTATCATATTCCATTACTAATAAAATAAATTATTGATTAATTCACTGTTGATTTAATTGACCAGTCTCTATGTGCCTATTAATGGATGGAGTCTGATCTAATTAAAATATGATAATGACCATGACACCCACGATATGAGTTGTATTTGATTTTTTTTCCGTAAATACAGATGATAAACATAATTGTAAATTTTAAAATACAAAAATATTGAATAAATTTACATTATTACCCTCAAGATAATGAGATGTTTTTGACAAGCCTGCCTTAATGGTCAATATGACAAAAGAACGGGACAAGGAAGAAGGTTTCTAGAAAAGAGCTTCTAATGCCACACCAATGTTGACTTAGAGCACCCCAATCATATTACACCAATAAAGACTTAACATACAACACATATCTTGGGGTGACAATAGAATGATCTCTTTCTAAAATCCACAAGTGTGAACTTTTTATGCTCATTTTTCTTTTGAAATTAGAAAATTTTATGAAGTCAACAAAATTTGGTATAGAGACTTGTATTGAGGGCTAGTGAATTGTATAGTTGTATGTAGGTTAGGTGAAAAAAGTTAATAAAGAGGTCATATTTGTAAATATAGTTATAAAGAGGTGTTCTTAGTAAGTAAAGCCTTTTGCAATGTATAGTTGTATGCGATTAATTTATGTTAATAATTTTTCATTGGTCATAATTGTAATTTTTGACTATATAGGTTCAGTGCAGACTAGGGGTGCAACTTAATTTGGTTCAAATCAAAAATCGAACCAAATCTTGAATTTTGGATTGGGTTGGTTTGGTTTAAATTAAGTAATGGTTTGATTTTGGATTAAAAAAATGAAGAGTTGATGGATTCGGTTTGATTTTTTGTTTAGGCTTTGTAAATAATCGAACTAACAATATGAGGATTTTTTGTTTACCCAGTCAATTTATTTTTATAAACAGGTTTATGGGTGGGTTAGAATAATAATAAAAAATAATACTTCAATATTATAGCTTGAAATCACCAGTCGATTTTTATTTTATTTTTGGGTATAAGTTTATTGAATGGTGATGAAGCTTGGGGAGAAATGATCAAACTCTCAAGTGGAATGGACTCCTACAATTACTGTTCTATAAGTTTTTATTTATTTGATAGGATTTGAATAAGGAAAAATAGGATTCCATAAGATCAAATAAGGTCATAACCCTATTCTTTTTTTCTTTTTTTTTTGATAATCGGGTATTTGTGTAGACGGCGGACCGGGCCGTTATTTGAGTTTTGCCCACTCCATAGACCATGGTCTTGTCTAATCACTAATCCCGGGGCACGTGTAACACCTGCACATTACACGCACTAGGTAAGTGAGGGTGCACCCTCACGGGTGGCCCCTGAGGAATTAATCCTCATATTGGGTATTGAACTCATTACCTACAGGCATTAACCACTTATCCGTCCAAAATTGCCATTGAGCCAACCCCTTGGGACTAAATGGGCCATAGGATTTGGCCCATGGTTCAATAAATTAATGTTTCAAGCTCATTCAATATAAAATATTATCAATAAAAATTACAAAATAGCAGTTGAACATTGAATTTCCATATATATATACATATATATATATAGGGTCCAGTTTAGCACCAAACATTTTGGCCAACATTTTAGCCAACTATTTTTGTCCTTCATGGGTTAGAAGTTTTGGAATAGGACTGATTTTTTGTGAGGATGATCTCTACAGTGAGGAGATCATCTTCACAAAAAATCAGCCCATTCCAAAACTTCTAGCCCCATGCTTACAAGTTGAAAAATCGTGGACCGTCTATTTTTTGTAAACCATTTTTGATGGGGTTAGCAGTTTTGGAATGGGCTGATTTTTGGTGATGATGATTTCCTCACCGTAGAGATCATCCTCACCAAAAATCAGCCCATTCCAAAACTTCTAACCCATGTTTTGAAAAATGTTTTGCCAAAATGTTTGGTGCTGAACATTTCCCATATATATATATATGAGTCGTGATAATCTTATTACCCATTTGTCATACGCCCCTCTATGTCCCCGTCATAGAATCGTAGATCATTTGCCTCAGGATACACGAGAAAAAGATTTATGGTTCTCCATATCCCGAGGCAAATGATCTATGGTTTTGTGATAGGGGTGTATGTCACAAGGAGGGCATCAAAAATCATTACTCTCTCTCTCTCATATATATATATATAGGGTCCCATTCACTGGCCAACAGTTTGGCAAACATTTTGGCAAACACTTTTTCAAAACATGGGTTAGAGGTCTTGGAATGGGCTGATTTTTGGTGAGGATGATCTCTACGGTGAGGAGATCATCCTCACCAAAAATCAGCCAATTCCAAAACTTCTAACCCCAGTTTACAAGTTGAAAAATTGTGAACCGTCCATTTTTTGTAAATCATTTTTGATGGGGTTAGAATTTTTGGAATGGGCTGATTTTTGGTGATGATGATCTCCTCATCGTAGAGATCATCCTCACCAAAAATCAGCCCATTCCAAGACCTCTAACCCATGTTTTGAAAAATGTGTTTGCCAAACTGTTGGCCATCGAACGCTACCCATATATATATATATATATATATATATATATATATACATATGGGTCAGGTTCAAGGGCCATATGAGAAAACTTTCGTTTTTAATAAAATTTTAAAATATGAGTTAGAAATTTTGGATTGAGCTGATTTTTTGTGAGGATGATCTCTATGATGGGAAGATCATCCAAAAAGAAAAAAAATCAGCCCAATCTGAAACTTCTAACCCCATTAAAAGTGATTTAGAATGTGGACCGTCGATTTTTTACCACTTTTTATCACTAATTTGTAAATCACTTTTGATGGATTTAGAAGTTTCTGATTGAGCTGATTTTTTGTGAGGATGATCTTCTCATCATAGTGACCATCCTTGCAAAAATCAGCTCAATCCAAAACCTCTAACCCTTATTTTGAAAAACGAAAGTTTTCTCATATGGCCCTTGAACCTGACCTTATATATATATATATAAAATGTGATAATGTGATAAATTTAAGTAGTCTCCCCAAATACCAGAAGTGTTCTAATCTTGTACTATTGGGAGTTGGGTAGCTACTTCATTCCCTAGCCTTAATAGACTAAATGTCCTTAATAGACTAAGGTGCTGTTTGTTAAACTGAACAAATAAGTGCTGAATGCTTATAATTGCTGAAACTGTATAAGCGCTAAATTTAAGTGCTGAAATTGTTGTTTGTTTACCGATCTAAATTGTGCTGAACTGATTTAAATTAAGCGTTGTAATCACATAAATCTGTTTGTTACTTAATGCTGAAAACTAGTAAATTGACTATATTACCCTTTTCAACAATTGTATGTTTAAGGAGAAATTATTAATAAAATTTAAAAATAAAAATTATTTATTAAAAAAATACTAAATTTAATGAAATTCGTTTTGGGAATCTAGCCGAACAAATTCTCTCTCCTCCACATCATTTAAAAAGTAAATTTTAATTTTTTTTAATTCAAATTAAAAAATAATATTAATTCAAATTAAAGAGAGAGAATATTAAATATAAATATATCATTAAATATTAAATATTAAATATTAATATTCCAAAAAAAAAAAAGAAAGAGGAAATTTCTCTCATTTTTTATTTTTTCGAAATATTTAATATTTAATATTATTTAAATGCGTGAAGGAGAGAGAAAATTTCGACCCTTTAAGGGTCAAAATTTTCTCTCTCTTTAATTTGAATTAATATTATTTAATTTGAATTAATATTATTTAATTTGAATTAATATTATTATTTTTTAATTTGAATTAATATTATTTTTTAATTTAAATTAATATTATTTAATTTGAATTAATATTATTATTTTTATTTGAATTAATATTATTTTTTAATTTAATTTAATATTATTTAATTTGAATTAATATTATTTTTTAATTTGAATTAATATTATTTTTTAATTTAAATTAATATTATTTAATTTGAATTAATATTATTTTTTAATTTGAATTAATATTATTTTTTAATTTAATTTAATATTATTTAATTTGAATTAATATTATTTTTTTATTTGAATTAATATTATTATTTAATTTGAATTAATATTATTTAAATACGTAGATGAGAGAGAAAATAGGAGAGATAATATTGGTGTGGGTTGCCTCATTAATTTGTGGGGTGCTTATAGCATTATCCATAGGACATAAGAGGTAATATCATTTCAAGTATAAGGGTATACTTGTCCGTGTTGAAAAAGACCGGTGCTTACCGCTTCAGCAAAAAAATTAAGTGATCCAACTTCACTTAATGCTTATCACTTATTTTTCAGCAATAAGTGCTGAAAATGTGGAGTAAACAAACGTACTGATTGCTGAAGCTGAATTGCATTCAGCATTAAGTGCTGAAATCAGCGGTAAACAAACACCCCCTAAATGTAATATTGGGAATTGGTCCTTCTTATTTATTTATTGTTGGGTTTGATGATATAAAATCACCATTCTTTTATTTATAAGGATTAATGGGTTTTTCCACTTATGTAGGTTGTTTTGATATTGTCCTTGTCATTAACTTATGAGAAACAAAATGAGATCTCTAGATGGTTGTTAGTGTCTATAAAATGATGTTTATCTAAAATGTGATTTTCTCTTTGGTAGAGTGTTAGAAAATATTGAGTCTCTATGTGCGTATTCTTCTCTTATAAAATCTAGATGCTCAAGGTTTTTTAGAGTGATTTTTACATTGTAATCACAGGCTTGTGACAACGAGAGCGAGATCGATTTCTTGTTTGAATTTTACTAAAGTTGGATGTAAAGATTTAGTGGATTTCACCAGAGAGTTGGAGTAAGTATAAACTTTCATTCTTGTAATATCTTCCTTAAATAGTGAATTTTTACTTGCCGACTTGCCCGTGGATGTATTTCTATTGTAGGTGAACTACATATATCTTGTGTTGTTTTATCTACCTTCTTTATTATTACTTGCGTTTACTTTACAACACATTCTTGGGGTTTGATTATTGGAATTAATTACTTTGGTGTTAAAAGGGATTGATTTCAATAATCGGGTTCCATGTGTGGTTTGGGATCTAGTCACAACATTTGTGATCCATCCAACAATCTTTTCATAAAACCCATGAGAGGTGAGTCCACCATTTATGGGCTGGGCTCAGAAAAGTGCATTCATGTGTGCAAGAGGAACAAGTATCACGGCACGAGGCAAGAGTTTCTTATCTTTGTTCCAGACAAAATGTTCTATC
>NC_141382.1:7476239-7647465 GCF_017979445.1 Akebia trifoliata | reverse complement strand
GTCATCATCTAAGAGGTTGAAGATGATTGGTTTTGGGAAAAAAAATCAAGGAGTTTTAAGTCATTTGTCATATTTTTATGCGAGAAGACTGAGCATAAGGAGCGTGGGCGTGTCATCAATTTAAAACATAGGGGTGTCTTAAATATTCACCAAAACGTCCTTAAAAAGATATTTTAGGCATTTTCAAATCATGCTTCAAAGGGTCTTTGTAAGGATAGCGTTCTTTTTTTTTTAAAGCCTTGAATAATCTAAATTTTCTTTTGGGAGACATTTTGGCCGCTATTTCAAAAATTAACAAATAAAAACAGTAGTTGAGATCATTTTCCTATTTCCTTTCTTTCTTTCTCCTTCCCCTAACTATTCTTCTTCTTCTTGTTTCAAGTCTTCTATGAACCTTCAATGTTTTTTATGATTTTAGGATATGAGAGCATGGAAGTAGAGACTAAAGAACAATAGTACTATTTCAAGAAAAGGAAGAGGTTGGTGGAACACTAATGGTAATACCAAGGATATTCTTGAAGAAGAAGGAAGATTGATTGAACATATGCAAGGACTAGTATATTATTACTACAGAAATGATGATAAAACATCTAAAAATGGCATGAAAACCAAATGGATAATATATGAGTACACTTTACCCCAAGTTTTAGACCAATACAAAAGGTTGGTGCAATTTTATTTATTTATTTATTTATTTTAAAGATAAGTTGAGGCAATTTTTATTTATTTTATTATTATTTTTTAATAACTATTTTTTGCTTTGAATTTTAAGTGCAATTTCAAGAATGGGGGGAGGACATTATGAAGAGAATGAGGACGCCACAGTCCTCATCGATCTTAATGTATCCATTGTGATTTCAGAATTGGATCAAAGAAAATGAAAATGACAAAGACGATCAACAAAATCATCTTGTTGCCCAATAGAATCATCTTCTTCTAACCAACTATTTACTATGAACCAGCCACAACAACATCCAAATTTAGTAAGAGGTCTTTTCACTCTTTTTTCTATGCATATATGAAAGAAATGAGAGAATTAACATCCAAATTTAGTAAAAGAATTGTAAGGGTTGAGTAGTTGCCCATCACCTTGTACCGATTGCACTATAACATAAAATAAAATATAAACGTACTTTTGGCTTTTATCTTAAAATTCCTATTCCATCCCTCCATGTTACACTTGCACCCCATTAAAGAATTTACACCAATAATGAAGATAAAGAACCCATCGTTCGCCGCTCTTGCATATTTTACCTAAGTTGTAGATCATAAAGATTTGAAAACTGAATCTAAAATTTATAAAGCTTTGGTGTCATGATTCTTCTCAGATTGTAACTTGTTATTTTAGAAAGTAATTGTATTTATAAAGTATAAATGATTTTTTTTTTAAGTAATGGAGTGCAGCCAATACTAGGTGATGTGTAGCTAGTCGGACCCTAATTATAAAAGGGTCAAGATCCCTTGAGTCCTAAGAATGACTAATGAAAAAATCACAAGACCCCAACCCTTTAAATGCAAAATTCAATGATTGAGATTTATCCTTGGGATAAGTATCTTCGAGATTTATGTTATCAAGATACTTATAAATCTCAACCATTGGATTTTATGTTTAACTAATTGAGATCAGGTGTTTTTTTCATGAGTCATTCTTAGGAGCCAATGTATCTGACCCATTATAAAATAAGTACAAATTAGGTATCTTGAAACTTCAGGTTTGTCCATAATTTTAAAATTAGGGGTATGCAGAGCCTTGATAATCTTTGTTAGAAAATATTTCCTTTTGCTTCCTTGGATAAAAAAAGTAAATTATTCTCATTTAATTTTTAAATTCTTCACTAAATATAAAATCCTCTTACCAAGTTGACATTATGTGGGACATGTCAATGACTTATGATACTCAAAACATTGCTATAACCTACAGTTAGAGCTATAATTTAGACCCAATGGGCCATAAACTGTGGCTGGTCCGTACAGAAAACAAGGTTAGGGCCTTAAACTTAAGCCCACAAAGTAGGGGACAGGTTTATAAATTTTCAGTATGTTAAGTTACCATTTTGTAATTAAAATGAATAAAATATGCCATTTTGGTAAAAAAAACAAAAATTAATTTTAATGTGCCATTTTGACAATTCTCTCAAAGTTTGATGGTCTTGGCTTTGGTTACTTCAGGAATTGAAGCGGAGACCGTTCCATTAATACGTACTTGAAGAAGATTTGAAATAAGTGAAGGTCGATTGCTTTGGTTAGAGATTTGAAAAATAAAAAAATGGGTGAATTTGTCCATGATTTGAAAAACATGGGTTTTCAAAGCAACTGACCTCTACCCATTGAAAGAAGAATGTTGTTGGTCTTATACACGAGAGGGTGGGATATTATCTACTCTCATTGACTTAGTCTTTGAGACCCTTTGATATGTTACTCACCTGGGTGGACCTAAAAGTCCAAAAATACACACACAAAAAGGAAAAATAAAGTTTGAAAAAACCTTTCATTTGATGACTTTTAGTGATCAGAACTCATTTTGACCACAATAGTTGGAATCCCTTTATTTTGGACCAGATTACCTTGGGGGGGGGGGGGGGGTCCTTAGAGTATATCCAAATAAAAAGGGTTAAATATGGTTTAGTGTCTCTTAACCTGACATTAATGGATCAGACCCCAATCTAGGGAAGAATTCTTTGAATGTAGGTATGTTTCAACTCGACCGAGAAACTTGATGAACCTGACAAGTTCAGATATGATCTTTCTTAATATGATCCAAATTAGATCCTGGTCTGGATCCGAATTTTTATTTAGATTTGAATATGGATATACTTAGATGTAAATACTCACATGGTGTCAAAGGTACATAAAGTCAGGACATGTCACAAATGTAACGAGTACAATACATTATTTTTAAGAAAGATATAACATGATTGTATAAGAAATGATTTAATCATGTAGAGTGATACAATCAGACGACAAAGTTATACAACCATAGAAATTAAAAATCTATAAATATAGGCATGTCCTCAAATGTAGAAGAGGAAGGCAGGGGTGAGGACACATAATCTGTAATAAAAATCATGCTCTAGAGAATTGGCTATAACAATGCCCCTCTTCCCACCCAAAAAGTAAAAATAAAAAAAATCGATATATTTCCTTTATTTTGTTATTGATGTTCTTTTGATGGTGTGAGATTAAATCATGATTAGTTGGATAGGTCTAAAGGTAAGAATGATTGCTCAGATTTGTAATCTGATAATATAAATCTATAAATAAACCCCCCACAGAGTTAGTGGTCCAATTGAGTGCCCTCATAAGGAGGAGAGGACATCACACATTGTACACTAAGAAAACAGCAAAATTCAATGTTTATTGGATGTATAACCATGATGATTAACCTTTATTAGGTTTTGGACTTTAGAGTCCAATCTTTGAACCATATGGCTTTAAGTGGATTTGTTTGATGTCTCTTTCCAAAAGTGATGTTGGAATCAATCAATGGGGACATGTTGAAGTGTAATTTCATTTTGGGGTTTGAAATAGTAAATCTATGATCTCTGTAAAGGTCCACCAATTAAGAGAGAGAGGAGAAAGAAAATGTCAGACTACATCTTCTCACCTACTGATATAGACATATTGGACTATCCTAAAGCTAAGGTAAATCAAGAAGTATTTGAATTAAACCCTATTAAGGACTGTCCGGTACCACAGAATCTTTTAGGTATTTATGTATGTATGTATGTATTTACATGCATATATTTCTTTTTTTTCTACTATTTTCTTCTTTATCGTCTTCATTTTACAAATCTTTAATGTCGTGACTTATATAATAGGAGAGGATGTGAGAGTCACATCTTTGTAAGGTAATAGTATTGTTCTTATTTCTAGTGAAGGGTCTATCTTAATCTCTTGATTACCTTTAAAAAAGAATGAATTCTTTAATAACCTACATTGATGAATTTTTTAGGCCTTGAAAATGTAAGAAAAAAGACTAAACTACAGTACTACTTCATTTCAAGAAAAAGGAAAACGGAAAATTCATCTACATCCAAACGAGTTGTGCAAGAAAAAAGAGGTCGGTGGAGAGTTAATAGTAAAAGTAAAAATATTTTAATTGATAGAGAAAAAAAACTAATTAGACGTAAGTAAGGGTTAGTGTTCATATGCAATAATAATGAGAAAACCCCATAGATAATGCACGAGTACACTTTACCACCAATTTTAAACCAAAATAAAAAGATTGGTGTAATTTTTCATTTTTTGTAATTTAAATTAAAATCATGGTCATTTATTCTGGTTAAATCAAAGGAGGTATAAAAGAAAATTTACCTTTTTTTTTCTTACAAGTTATACTTATCTTTGTCACAACAAAAATATTAGTGTAATTTTTCATTTTTGTAATTCAAATTAAAACAATAATCATTTACTCTTGTTAAATCAAAAGGGTATAAAAGTAAATTTACATTTTCCCTGCAATTTATGCTCATATCGTCATTTGACATTTGTGAAATTTCCATTCCATCACACTATTACTCATTTTAATTCAAAATTAAATATTTTTATAGGAAAAAAAGTTAAACTATGAAGTACCCTTCCCAAAAGTATGTTGTTTAATAATAAATATTAAAGGGATATTTTAGTAATCTGAAATAATATTTTTCTATTTGGTATAGAAAATTTTGAAAATAACATTTTGCCAATAATTATGTAGACCTAAAGACATCAACATAGCTTATTCAGATTATAAGAAACCTAAAGAATTTCCTACTTTTCTACAACTTTTTTAGTAATTTCTCCTTAAATTTGATGTCCATCTATTTTTGGGTTATAACTTTCTTTATATTTGATATTTTAGAAGCAATTTCAAGAATGGGTGTCGTGCAAAATTAGAATGAGTGGGCATTTGAAATGTTCTAAAGAGAATGAGGTGGTCAACCATGATGAAAGAGAGCGACAGAAGAGGTCCGACGCAGAAAACAACAATCAATTGATTAACGTCGAGCATCGCATTGATGGTTGAAAAAACAGCGAATCGAGCTTGACCTACATGGATTATTTTGACTATAAAGAAGAGTGTTGGACCCTGGAACTGATATCAATTCTGCAAAATAGTTGACGGGTCCATCCTAAATTTCTGACCCAACAAGGATTGGGTTTATGCTTGTTTGCTAGTTTTGTTATATAATTATGTTATTTCGTTTATCGATCAACATCTCTCTCACTCTCTCTCTCTCTGTCTCTCTCTCTCAATAATCATTTTTCAAATCTACTAGTTTTGTCATGGTTTAGTTCGGATAAATTTGAGAAAATTTCATAAAAATCAGATAAATATTTTAAGAACCTTATCTTATGCTTAAAATATGAATTTATAAGAAAATAAAATTTTAGTGTGAATGGTGAAAATGTTACCATATTCCATGATTAATCAAATAAATTATTGCTTAATTCATTGTTGACTTAATTGATCAATTTCTATGGCATCAATGGATGGATTCTGATCTTATAAAACTATGTTAATTCCCATGACACCCTTGAATTTCAAGCTGCCACGATATGAGTTGTATTTGATTTTTTTTTTTTTTTCTTAAATACAGATGATAAATATAATTGTAAATTTAAAATTGTGAAAATATTGAACAAATTTACATTATTACCCCCAAGATAATGAGATGTTTTTGACAAGACTCCCTTAATGGTCAATATGACGAAAGGGCAGGACGGGGAATATGTTTTGTAGAAAAAGAGCTTCTACTGCCACACCAACTTTTACTTAGAGCACCCCAATCATATTACACCAATAAAGGTTTAACATTAAACACATATCTAAGGTGTGTTATGAGTGATAGTTGGTGTGACGATAGAATCTCTTTCTAAAATCCACAAGTGTGGACTTTTTATGCTCAATTTTCTTTTGAAATTAGAAAATTTAATGAAGTCAACAAGGTGTTAGGTGAAAAAAGTTAAAGAAGAAGTCATTTTTGCAATATTATTATAAAGAGGTGTTCTTAGTAAGTAAAGCCTTTCGCAATGTTGAGCATAAATGTTAACTTTTCTCTTTGAAACATTACTGGATTTTAATAATTTTTCATTGACATTGAATGGGAGGATGATTAAAATAATTGACCATTAATTATTATTAATTTTACTTTAAATATAAAATATAAAATGGAAAATTTTAACATTAATTGAGCCAACCATATTGATAATTCTACTAAATTTGATGAAGGGTAGGCTCGAAACTCGACTGAGTTCGACTTGACTCAATTAAATTTTAAGGTGAATCAACTCTAAAACTCGATCAAACCAACTCGTCAAGTCAATTCTTAAAACCATCATATCAAGTCATTAGTACAATCAAATCTGCTAAAAAATACACTGAGGCAGGTAGAATAGTTAGGCGAGTTATTCGATTATGTATAATAATTTAGTACAAGACCACTTTTTAATTGATGATGTGGCACTAAAGAGACTCCCTCATACAATTGCAACTCGAGATTGATCAATAAAGTTAGACTCATAATGCCAACTCAATATTTTTAGTATAGCTCGGATAATGATAATTGTCATGTGAAGTCATATAATAATTTGTAAAGTGTGATGTGAGAATTGACGATAATAAAAAATTAAAAAAATTTACAAAATTTAGGTGATTAAATTTAAAACCCTCTCATAAAAAAATTCTTAAAAAGAGTTGACAATAAATATTTAAAGAGACGTCCTGGCACCCCATTTTATACAACATGGCTGGCCATATAGATATGAGGTCCATCCCTTGGTGAACCTATTTACTAAAAATCATAGTGTTTCTATTAGATCTAAGCTCTTGAAAAAGAGTTTAAATTCAACGATTAAAAATGATTCTTAAGATAATGCTATACGAATCAAATTGATCGTTTGTATGCAGATTCATCAAGGGATGAACCACATAGCTGTTGGGTCTTAAAAATTTCCACGTGGCAAAAAATTAAGATTCTTTAATAAATAAATAGTAATCCGTTCGACCTTTGAATTCCTTTGAAAATGTATAGTGGAAGAAGAAGATGGCAACCATGCATTTTAATTCCTTTGAAAATGATTCCGAACACATTATTGGATTAAGGTCACTATCGGATTAGAAATGAAATTGCAACACAGAACCGACTTGAGGTCGGCCGACATCCTTCATTTTTCACACGTGGGGGCAGCCATGCATTTATTTAATATAAAAAAGTTCCTTGGGTTTTCAAAGCAACTGACCTCTACCCATTGAAGAAGAACTCTCGTTGACTTGGTCTTAGAGACCCCTTCATTTGTTTCCTCACTTGGGTGGACCTAAAAGTCCAAAAGACATAAAATAAGATAGGCAAACAAATTCGTATTGATGAAGATGGCGATACAAATCTTTAAGTACACTTAAACATTTTCCACTAATCAATAGTCAAGTCTTTGAAAAATAGGGTGGGGCCCGATTAATGTACTAATCTCTTATCTCAAAGACTTAAAACATTTTCTTCAAGTCGATTTCCACTTTTAACACTTAAACATATTAATCTCTCACTTCAAGTCGGTTTGCCGACATTTTCCTTAAGTCGATTTCCACTTTAACACTTAAACATTTTAATCTCTCACTTCAAGTCGGTTTGCCGATACCCTTCATTTTTAACACGTGGGGTTGACCATGCATTTATTTAATATAAAAATGTTCCACACATTGAATCTAAAAATAATATAATATAATTTCATGTATAATTATAAGTTATACATGAAATGAAATGAACTGTTTTTATGCATTAGTTCCACTAAATCCCAATAGATATAATGGTCCCACCACCCCCAAGGAAAATTTTCATGTGAGGACAATAATTCCACCAAATCCCAATAGATGACATGGAACAATTTTCACAAGGGAACAAGGAAGAAAAGTATTTAAAAATAAAAATGAAAGAAGGCAAATCTCGCATTGTTAGTTTATTGGTCTGACGGAAAATTTTAAGATAGTTATGTCGGAAATTTGGATTTGGCCAAGAAGTGTTGTGGGCCCCATTGATCTATTTAATGTGACAATTTTGAAGATGATCCCAAGCTTAAAGCATATTATGACTCACACTGAAAATTCTACAAAGCAAATATGCCCCTTCAAATATATAATGATGAAAAAATCCCATAGATCATGCATGAGTACGTTTTACCCCGGATTTTAGACCAAAATAGAAAGGTTGGTTTAAATTTTTTGTTTTCGTAATTTAAGTAAAATCTCATTTTTATGTATAGTATATGATAATAAATATTAAAGGGTATGTTAATAATTTTAAACAACATTTCCTATTTGATAAAATTTATTTCTGAAAACAATATTTTGCCAATAACTATTTATACCTATTAATAACAAATTGATCCCAAAAGAGAGTATCCAAATTATTAGAAACTTGAAGAATTTAACACTTTTTTATGTTTTATCAAAATAAATAAAATAACGATCCCACGACCATATAACTACATTTGTTGGTTTTTATCTTTTTAAAATAATAGAAATATCATTTTATTATGTTATCCTTAAAATTTAATACTTTAAATTATAACAAAAACCTTTAAAATATATTAAATGATAATATTATCTTTAAAATTTCCTTTGAAAAAATTTTAATCATTCATAAATCTTGAAATTTGCACTTTATGTCAATTTGCACATGTCACCTACTAGTTTTTCTTAATCTGTGACAACTCTAGATTAATTAAATGATCGAGACATCATTTATCTTTAAAATTACTTAAATACTCCTTAAAACATAATTTATACAAAATTACTTCATAAAATTATCATTTTAATCCGAATTTTTGAAACCCTACGTTATAAGACCTAGGCACTTAGATGACCTAAGCATGCAAAAGAGGCCTATTCGGGAATAGTTGTAATTTTTGGATAACATAAGTTCAATGCACACCAATGTCCCTGACGATTTCCATTTTAATGTAACTCCAGCATGGCTCTTTTTAAAATTCTTTAATAAATATTGGTCCGTTTGACGATTTTGAACTAAGGTGCAGCCAGTTTGACAAGACTTTGACTTTTGAAAATGATTCCAATCTTAAGTAGTTAGAACAGGCCAGGCAAGCAATGATCTAAGTGCTGACGTACTAAATTCCCAAGCAATGATCTAAGTGCTGACGTACTAAATTCCCAAGCAATGATCTAAGTGCTGACGTACTAAATTTCCAAGGGAGGACAATGGGTCTGCCTTAGCTTAGAAAGAAAAAACATAAAATAAAAAAGAGAAGAAAAAGGAAAGAAGGTAAATCTCGCATTGTGAGTTTATTGGTTTGACCCATGATAAGATGGAGTTATATTAAAATTTTGATTTTGGCTGAGTAATGTTGTGGGTCCCGCTAATCTAATTTATGTGTGTTGTGAAGAGGTTTCCATTACGGCATTATGAATCACAGTGAAAATTCTTACTGGTAAAAGAGAAAGTTTTATACACACCACGTGTGCATTGTTGTACATAAGTATAAGTCATATTTGTGCATTGTAGTAGGTCCAGTTGAGTTCACACACACAAGCAAGGGCTTTTGATTGGGGAGAGGATATCAAGCATTTGCACAATAAGAAAAACAGCAAAATTCAAGTTTTTTATTGGACACATAGTCAAGATGATAAGTTGTTATTATGGTGGTCCTCAAAGCCCTGAAATATAACTATAAGATGGAGTTAGATTCGGATATTTTTTTTCTTATCGATGTCTCTTTCTAGAAGTGATGAGACAATGTGTACATGTTCAAGTTTAACTAGGTTTTGGAGTTCAAACTTTGAAATAGTAAGTCTTTGGTCTTTATAAATGGAAAACTTCCTCTAAAATTTTCATCTCAACTTAGATATCTTTCTTAATTTTCAATTGAGAGAGTGAGTGAGTGAGTGAGTGAGAGAGAGAGACTAGGAAAATGTCACATTTCATATTTTCACCTACAGATGCAGTCTTATTGTGCTATCTCAAAGCAAAGATAAACAAAGAAATACTTAAATCAAATTACATTATAAATTGTCAAATCTACGATTTTGTACCATGGAATCTCCCAGGTATGAATGCATATTTCTTTTTCGTTACTATTTTTCTTCTTTTGTCTTACAAGTCTCTAATTGCATGTTGAGTGAACGAGTTTGTATAAAGGAAGAAGATTTGAGAGGTTGCAACTTTGTAAGGCGTAGAGTTCTTGATTGTCATGGGGGTCTACCATAACTCTCGATTGCCTTTTAATTAAATAATTAACTAATTTTATGATTTTTTTTTTCAGGACTTGAAAATGTAAAAGATAAGACTCCAGAGCAATATTACTTTGTTTCAAGAGAAAGGTCTAAGCCAAATTCTTCTAGACCCAATCGAATTGTGAAAGGAAAAAGAGGTACGTGGAAAAGTAATGGTAATGGTAAGGATATTCGTGATGAAGGAGAAATGATTGGACACAAGCAAAGGTTAGTGTTCATAAGCGACAAGAACGAGAAAACCTCATGGATAATGCACGAGTACACTTTACGCTCAATTTTGGATGAAAATAAAAAGGTTGGTTTAAGTTTTTAATTTTTTAATTTAAATCAAACCATTTACTCCTATTAAAGCAAAGGAGGGTATAAAAATAAACTTATTGAAATTTGTGAGATTCCCATTTTAGGCTTTTAGCACACTATTCTTTATAATTGAAATTAATTTTTTTTATCAACTAGAAAAAAAACTAAGTTAAATTTAAAAATATCCTTCCCAAAAATGCATTGCAATAGGAAAATATTAAAGGGGGTATTTAGTAATTTCAAAAAATATTTTCTATTTGGTAAAAAAATTTGAAAATGACACTTTGCCTACTATGTAGAGATATTCATAATAAATTGACCCCAAAAGTAGCATCCCAGTGAATTTCACACTTTTTTTCTACTTCTTATTTTTATATTTTTAGTATTGGTAGTTTCTCTTTAAATTTGATATCCATCTATTTTTTCTACTTTTTTAGTAATTAATTTGTCCTTAAAAAATTTGTTATCCATTTATTTTAGGATTGTAACATTTTTAAGTTTTGTGTTTTAGAAGAAATTTCAAAAATGGGTCATATGTAGAATTAAAAGGAGTGGGCGAGCAAAATGGCTTGAAGAGGTCAACCATAATGGATTAATTGTGAGTTCTAATTTTGAAGGAAGAGATGCAAACAATAAGGCTCAATATACTAATGTCGAGCAGCTACCACAACAACAGTATTATACTGATGTTCAAGAAAACAACAAATCTGATGTGAGCCCAATGGAATTGTTTTACAATGAAGAAGAAGACGTTTTGAGTCCGGATCAGATTTTAATCCTGAAAAACAGTGATTTGGAGATGCCCTTCATCGAAGATTTCGAATATGAAAGAGTGCATTTGAGCCCAAAAATGGTGTCATTCTTGCAAAAAAGCAATTATCCTAAAGAGGATAAGAACGGTGAAATTTATTTCGATGGTAACTTATGGGCGGCACCAATATATGTTAAGCCTTGAATGGGTCCATTGTAAATTTCTAATCCAACAAGGGTTTGGTTTTTTATATAATTTAGATTTTCATGTTGAAAATCCCAATCTTACCGTCGTTGAACATGGGGTTAGTGTCGCTAGCATCATACCACTCTTTTTTTACCCCATCATCCTCTTAGCTGTTGTGGTGGTGGTTGTTCTCGGTGTTTGAGACTTTTTATCAATAAAAATACTACTGTAACTTGTTGTATGTTGTAAAGTATAAACTTATATAGACAAATTAAAAATCATCGTCATCACTGTCACTATAATTACCATCATCATCCAACACAATAGATTGACTAACAAATGTTAACATTGAAAATGAAGTAACGATCTTAGAAATAATTGATTTTTGTGAGGATGATCTCTTTGTCATGGAGATTATCCTTACCAAAAATAAGCTCAATCCAAAACTTTTAGCCACATAGGACAAAACATGTTATAGATATATGAGTAGATATATGTGTATGTGATACACACACACAAATGGGCACAGAGGGGTGACACATGCCATCTACTATATATATAGGATGGCGTTATTACGACCCCTATTACGACTCACCGTTTGTCTTATATGGGCAAAAATGTTTGGAATGGGCTGATTTTTTGTGAGGATGATCTCTGTGATGAGAGGATCATCCTGGCAAAAAATCATTCCATTCCAAAACTTCTAACCCCATCAAAATTGATTTACAAAAATTGGACGGTCTAAAATTTTTCAACGTGTAAACATTAGGCTAGAAGTTTCATAATGAGCTGATTTTTGGCAAGGATGATCTCCTCACTGTAGACACCCAAATTTGATCGGGCCCTCGACGCAAAATGCCCCAAAAATTGAAAAAAAAAATCAAAATGGACTCCGAAGCCTAAACCTACAAAAATCCAATAAATTTTGTCATATTAATTTCAATAAACGGCCCAAGGCCTCTCACGTGGTCCACGGACCAAATCCCTTATCATTCTTCTACACTCCTCAACTCAATCCAACATAAGCCCAAACCCATTATCCAAGCCTATTCAATACAAACTCAAATCCATTCCTATTCAACTAGCAACCTAAGCCCAACCAAACACTCTACCCAAGCCCAAATCATTCAACCCAAGCCCAATTCTCTACCCAAGCCCAACATCACAACCAATCACCATAATCATCAAGGTGTGACACATGTCATCACCCCCTTTCACCTCCCTCATCTAATCAAACCAACCAACTCCATTACTTCTCTCCAAAAATTAATTCAACCCATAACCCTACCCTAACCTATCCTATCCATTCTCTCAAATCAAACACTTATAACCTATCACCCTCCCCTAATCTACCTCCATCATTCCCTACAAAATCCATCTCTACAACCTAAACCTACACCTATCCTCTCAAATCAAACACTCATCCTTTCATATCAACTCATCTCAATCCTTCATTTCCACCCACTTTTACACATGTCATCATCTCCCTCACCCTCCCAAAATATCATCAACCACCTCATTAAATCATCCATTCTCTTAAACCAAACACCATTTAATCACAACTACTACCTTAAACTCACCTCACCAAACACTCAACCCAAATGGGTTGGGTTGGATCCAAACCATTTGGGTCAAAACTCACCCATTTAACCTTCTTACACAAATACCCCTCAAACCCCATCAATTTACACATACCCTTCTCTTAAACCTCACACCATTCTACCACTTCTCGTTATTCCACCCAACTCTACCCTTCAAAATAACTCATAAATTCTATAAAAACCCCACCATTCTCAACTCTCAAAGCCTAATGAAAAATCCCATATCCAAACTAATGAAAATTTTACAAAAAATTCTAAAAAATCACAACTCATCTCAACTCTCTACTCTTACTTTACTCTCAACACCCAACTCTCAACTCATCTCACAACTCTCAACTCTCAATCTTCTCTCAAACAAATCAAGCCAAGAAAAAGAAGTCAAGGAAGGGTCAAGGTGGGTTTGACAAAAGGAACACCCCCCTCAACTCCCCTCCTCTATTTTCCCCTTCTCTACACATTCACACACACCACCATGGGTTAAATCACCAAAGGGTCCCTTCTACATAAGGGTGCCCTTAATGATTGAAGCCAACATTGAAAGTCCCTTACACTTGAGGGCACACATCAAATGTTTTTTTTTTAATTTCATTTTCTTTTCCTTTTTAAGTTAAAAAATCGAATCCGAGGTTACCACATTGTGTGGGTGAAGTAGGGTGCCTAACACCTTCCCTGCTCCACAAATGGACTCCCTTACCTTTGAATCGAAGGTTGGACCATGCACCTTATCCTACGAGAGTCATCAAAAAATGTCAAAATGACATGTTTTTTCAAAAATACAAATTCGGGTGACCATTCACACCCATTTCCGAAAATGAATGGTGGCGACTCCAAAACACCCCAAAGTGGAGAGATGTTTTAAAACATTGAAAATCCCATGTCCACAGCTTGGCGACTCCACTGGAGAGTACATACTAGTGGGTCCGACCCTCTTCTTCGATTCGGTTATTTAAAAAAAAAATGTGTTTGCCTTTCTTTTGTTGTGTTTTCTTTTTGTTTATCTACTAACGTTTGTTTTATTTGTTTTGTTTTATTTATTTCACAAGTTTCACTTGGGAATGGTTGTAATATTTATTTATATATGTTTGTTGTTTTATTTTTATTTTTGGACAAGGGATGTAAGGATGGATACGATTCAAAAAATGCACGCACATGCACATGCGATTTATACCCCTATGCATAAGCCACCCCCCTCCCATTTAATTTTCTAACCCCGGATGCCGATACTCTCAAGCCCCCGAGATCGCTATTTTGGGTGGCTGGGAGGAGAACATCCACCCCATTCACCAACCTAAGACATGTACACTTTGGTGTACATCGAGGTTTGAAGAATGGGTAGCCGAAAAATCACCTACAAACCGCATGCATCGAAGCGTAATTAATAGACAAAGGACACTAAGGCTTGCAAAATCAATTCCGTATCCATCCCATGTTCATAAGTGATGTAATTTTTTTAAGCCCACAAAGGCAAGTTGTATAGATTTTAGGATTTTCATTTTGTTCTCGTCTATATGTCCCTCTAGGTAAAAGGGGGAAATCTGTTTTTTTTTATATTATCATGTACATCATCAAAAAAAAAAGTGACATTTTTGTGGCCCAAGCCAAAAAACAGAGGCTATGTGCCTCAAAACCCAGAAATTCCGGGCCAAAATGGGATGAGGATAAAAAACAGAGCAAGGTTGAAAGGCCAGAAAAGGTTCTGGTCAGTGCTTGAAGCACGGACTCAAGAAATATTGTCAAGTTCGTGCTAAGAAAACGGACTGGGCAAATTTTCTTAGGTCCGTGCATGAAGCACGGACCAATGAAAATTTTTTTTGATGTTCTGGTCCGTACTTGAAGCACGGACCAGCCAAAAAGTGTTAGGTTCGTGCATGAAAAACGGACCCAAAAAAAAAATTTTGATGTTCTGGTCCGTACTTGAAGCACGGACCAGCCAAAAAGTGTTAGGTCCGTGCATGAAAAACGGACCCTAAAAATAAAATAAAAAAAAAATTTTGCCCATTTTGTTCCTTACGTCAGTCCTGACAACTTTTATTCTCGAAGTTTTTTTTATTTTAAGTTTTAAAGCTTCAAAATGATCAAATGAATTACTTTACTGTAAAACTCAGGGCCTACCACTCATAATCGATCCCGCTCCAAACGGATTTTGCCCAACGCGGCTCACTATCGATCTCGGTCATAATCAAACTCATCCTTCACTGAGTATTCACTTCAAAGTGGGTCCACGACCCAGACCCAGACCCATTTCAAACTAGGTCCACGACCCAGATCCATGTCCAACTGAGTCCACGACCCAGATCCGTTTCCAACTGGGTCCCCGACCCAGATTCATGTTCGACTGGGTCCACGACCCGGATCCGTTTCCAACTGGGTCCCTGACCCAGATCCATGTCAAACTGGGTCCACGACCCAGATACGTTTCCAACTGGGTCCACGACCCAGATCCATGTCAAACTGGGTCCACGACCCAGATCCAACCAAACTGGGTCCCTGACCCAGATCCATGTCAAACTGGGTCCACGACCCAGATCCAACCAAACTGGGTCCACAACCCAGATCCAACCAACCTGGGTCCACGACCCAAATCCATTTTCAACTGGGTCCACGACCCAGATACATTTCCAACTGGGTCCCCGACCCAGATCCATTTCAACTGGGTCCACGACCCAGATCCATTTCCAACTGGGTCCTTGACCCAGATCCATGTCAACTAGGTCAACGACCCAAATCCAACCAAACTGGGTCCACGACCCAGATCCATTTCGTTTGGGTTCATGACCCAAACCCACTTGAATTGGGTCCACGACCCAAATCCATTACAAATCGGGTCCACGACCCCTATCGAATCAAGTTCATGATCCATCTATGATCTAACAAAGATAACAACTGATCAATCAACTCCAATGCATTCAACTTTTTCAAAAAAAAAAAAAAAAAAACAGATTTCAAAAAAGCACCAATTGCAGTCCTTGATCAAAGTCGGTGCCTAGAAAGATCTTACCCTATTGATACGAGGGGGATAGACTACGTCTATTCAGGGAACAAGGTGATTTAAGAGTGCCATTGTGCGCCGCCTCTTCCTTGGAGATCGGCCTGGCCGACGATGATTTCAGATAACTGAATTGGAGGCTACCAAAAACTATGGGTTATTTTAACTCGATTTATCTCAGAAAACTACTCTTCAAAATATTCTCCCGACTCCGTGTCGATGCCAGCTCCGTGCTGAAGAAATCTTCTTTTCAAAATGTTTTACCGACTCCGTGTCGATGCCAGCTCCGTGCTGATGTAATTTATTTTTCAAAATATTTTACCGACTCCGTGTGATGCCAGCTTCGTGCTGATGTAATTTCTTTTCAACTGTTTTACCGACTCTGTGTCGATGCCAGCTCCGTGCTGATGAAATCTCTTTTTAAAATGTTTTACCGACTCCGTGTCGATGCCAGCTCCGTGCTGATGAAATCTCTTTTTCAAAATGCTTTACCGACTCCGTGTCGATGCCAGCTCCGGGCTGATGTAATTTCTTTTCAAAATGTTCTTCCGACTCCGTGTCGATGCCAGCTCCGTGCTGATGTAATTTCTTTTCAAACGTTCTTCCAACTCCGTGTCGATGCCAGCTCCGTGCTGATGTAATTTCTTTTCAAATATTCCTCCGACTCCGTGTCGATGCCAGCTCCGTGCTGAAGTAATTTCTTTTCAAAATGTTCTTCCGACTCTGTGTCGATGCCAGCTCCGTGCTGATGTAATTTCTTTTCAAATGCTTTATCGACTCCGTGTCGATGCCAGCTCCGTGCTGATGAAATTTCGTTTCAAACGTTTTACCGACTCCGTGTCGATGCCAGCTTCGTGCTGATGTAATTCTTTTTTCTCAAACAATCTAACGCCACGCTGACGAACCACCAATCAAATCACCCAATACATCACTTTTACATCTCATCCGCCCCCTCAAAGAAGGGGAAATTATGAAAAATTGGAAAGAATTCCCTCTAACCCTTAAGCTACCTTAGCCTCCAAAAAAAAAAAAAAAAAACGCCGTTAGGCAGCATCAGTTTGCCCGAGGATCATAACGAGCCCTCGTCCTCGGGTAAAGACGGTTTTGAGGGCTCCCTATCTTTACTAATGCATGACTATTCTTCTTATTTCAGATGTCCGGAAAATAGTACTCAAAAATCAAAAAAATAAAAAATTCTTCAAAAAATCAAGAAAATTAAAAGTCTACAAAAAACAAAAAAATCAAAAAGCTTTCAAAATCTCAAAAAAACAGATATATTTCAAAAACCAAAAAAAGAGTTTTCTCATAATTTAAGGGATTTATCTCAATCGAATGGACCTTTGGACAGAACAGAATATGAAAACGACGAGTATGACTTCGATCTCATGGGAATTGAAGAAGAGTCTGAGGACGAAGTGGAATACCCTCCTAAAGAAATCAAGGACCTGTTAGAACGTCATGAAAAAGGTGTTCAGCCAAACATTGAGGATACAGACTCAGTTAACCTTGGCACTGAAGATGACCCACGTGTTGTAAAAATCGAAGCCTTGTTAACCCCTCAGTAGAAAGAAGAAATGATTGAACTATTGCGTAACTATCAAGACATCTTCGCCTGGTCTTACAAAGATATGCTCGGTTTGGACACGGATCTTGTTGTTCATAAGTTGCCGATCGCACTTGGGAGCAAGCCAATCAAGCAAAAGTTAAGAAGACTTAAGCCAGAATAGACACTCAAAGTCAAAGACGAAGTGATGAAACAGTTCCAAGCGGGATTTCTCGCAGTCTCCACGTACCCCGAATGGCTAGCCAATGTCGTTCCGGTACCGAAGAAGGACGGGAAAGTACGAATGTGCGTCGACTATTGGGATTTGAACAAAGCCAGTCCTAAGGATGATTTTCTATTACCACACATCGACACTCTAGTCGATAGCACAGCAGGGCATGGTATGTTCTCATTCATGGATGGTTTCTCCGGGTACAATCAGATAAAAATGGCAGAAGAAGACCAAGAGAAGACAGCATTCATTACACCCTGGGGCACTTTTCATTACAAAGTCATGCCATTTGGGCTTTAAAACGCAGGGGCAACCTATCAACGCGCAATGACGGCTTTATTCCATGACATGATCCATAAAGAAATGGAAGTCTACGTAGATGACATGATCGCTAAATCGGGCATAGAAAAAGATCATCTGGTAAATCTCAAGAAACTGTTCGATAGACTATGGAAATACAACTTAAGGCTCAACCCAGCAAAGTGTGTATTCGGGGCAACATCAGGCAAGTTATTGGGCTTCATCGTCAGTAGAAGAGGCATTGAGATAGACCCAGCAAAGACCAAGTACATTCTTGAAATGAAAGCACCGGTATCAGAAAAGGACGTCCGAGCATTTCTAGGTAGAATACAGTATATCAGCAGATTCATTGCGCAACTCACGCCTATTTGCGAACCAGTATTTAAGCTACTCAGAAAAGATATGCCGAAAGCATGGAACGAAGACTGTCAAGAAGTCTTCGACAAAATAAAGAAATATCTGCTCAATCCACCAGTCTTGGTTCCCCCTACTCCAAGGCGACCCTTACTGATGTATATCTCGGTGCAAGAAACGTCTATGGGCTGTGTACTGGGGCAACACGATGAGTCAGGTAGAAAAGAGCAAGCCATTTACTATCTCAGCAAGAAATTTACTGATTATGAAGCGAAGTATTCGGCATTCGAGAAGACTTGCTGCGCACTGGTATGGGCATCTCAACGACTACTCCACTATCTCCTCAACTACTCGACCATGCTCATTGCTCGAATGGACCCGCTCAAGTATCTCTTTGAAAAACCAGCACTGACAGGTCGTACTGCAAAATGACAATTACTACTATCTGAGTTTGACATCACCTATGTCACTCAAAAGGCCATCAAGGGGCAGGCCATTGCCGACCACTTAGCTGAGCATCTATTGCCTGATTACGAATCATTAAAGACGAACTTTCCTAACGAAGCCATATTGCTCACTGAAATTGAGGACGATGATGAAGAACCAGGCTGGAAAATAACTTCGACGGAGCAGCAAATAAAAAAGGGAATGGAATAGGGGCAGTCTTGATCAAACCAGATGGATCCCACGTGCCAATTGAAATCAGACTAAAGTTCCAATATTCTAACAACGAGACTGAATACGAAGTGTGCATAGCAGGGTTGAAAGCAGCACTGGATCTCGAGGTAGATGAGATCGATGTTTTCGGAGATTCAAGCCTAGTAGTCTATCAGACGACTGGAGAATGGAAGACTCGAGAGCAGAGATTGATCCCTTACCATGAGTATCTAGAAGAACTAAGCTCATGCTTCGATAGAATCTCATTCACTTATATGCCGAGAGCTAAGAATCAATTTATTGATGCACTAGCAACGCTCACTTCTATGATCAGTATCTCAAAGGACTTAGTCATTGATCCTATTGAGATCGGACTTCAAGACGAGCCAGCTTACTGCCTACCCGTCGAAGTCGAAGAATCTGAAGAAAAGCCTTGGTATTTCGATATCAAAGCTTACCTCGAAGATCGAACTCTCCCATCAGACGCAACGTCTAATGATCGAAGGACTATCCAGAAGCTAGCAGGCCAATTCTTCCTAAGCAATGGCATTCTATACAAGAAATCGTATCATGAAGTCCTACTCCGATGTGTGGCAGAAATAGAAGCAAAACGACTGATCGAAATCGTACATGGTGGAGTCTGTGGACCCCACATGAATGGTCACATGCTTGCTAAAAAGATCATGAGAATGGGATATTACTGGACCACAATGGAAAGTGATTGTTATCAACACGTCCGTAAATGTCATCTTTGCCAGATCTATGCCAATAAGATCAACGCACCACCATCAGAATTGCACAACATGACTACTCCCTGACCCTTCTCACTCTGGGGCATGGACGTTATTGGACAGATTTCGTCAAAAGCTTCAAATGGGCACCGCTTCATCCTAGTCGCTATCGATTACTTTACAAAATGGGTAGAAGCAGCTTCTTATGCCAATGTCACAAAGAGCAGTGTTCTGAAGTTTGTCAAGAACAATATTATCTGCAGATATGAACTTCCCAGAGGGTTAGTGACAGACAACGCCAAGATCTTCAAAAACAAGGACATGATCAAAATGTGCAAAGACTTTCAGATCACTCATCACAACTCTGTACCGTATAGACCCAAAATGAACGGAGCAGTTGAGGCTGCCAACAAAAATATCAAAAGAATCATCGAGAAAATGACAGTCACTTACAAGGATTGGCACGACATGTTGCCTTTCACCCTTCACGCTTATCGGACTTCATTTCGAACCTCAACTGGGGCAACTCCGTATTCACTGGTCTATGGGATGGAAGCAGTCTTACCCGTTGAAGTTGAGATTCCCTCATTCCGGATCTTAAAAGAAGCCGAGTTAGATGAAACAGAATGGGTTCAAGCTCGATTTGATCAACTAAATCTGATAGAGGAAAAACGTTTCGCAGCTATCTGTCATGGACAAATTTACCAACGGCGAATTGCACGGGCTTACAACAAGAAAGTCAAACCTCGAAACTTCTCACCAGGAGACCTTATTTTGAAAAAGATTCTACCGATACAAGAAGATGCTAGGGGAAAATTCAGACCAAATTACGAGGGACCATTCATTGTGCAGAAGGTGATGACGGGAGGAGCTTTGATCCTTACAGAAATGGACGGACAAGTCTTCCCTCAACCGATCAATGCTGACACTGTCAAAAAATACTACGCCTAAGATCTGACCCTGAGATGACGAAATGCCATCTTTGCTATCCCAAACAAATTATCTAACCCTAGTCAACCCCTTTGAGACATCACGTTCATTTCATAACCTAAGAGCTGGGGCAAGTCAAACTTGAAAAAAAAAAAACAAAAAAAAAGGAAGAAAAAAAGAAAAAAGAAAATCAGAAAGTCAAAGCATCAAATACTCCCGGCCCGCATGAGGATAAACTGTGAACGGCTAAAATACAAAAAAATTCAAAAAATTCAAAAACTCGGACACTTGATCTGAGCTCGACCGAAATTTTCATATGTAAAAACAATGTAACATTAATAAAATTTCAAAATATTGGTTAAAGATTTCGGATTGAGCTGATTTTTTGTGAGGATGATCTCTATGATGGGAAAATCATTTGAAGAAAAAAATCAGTCCAATCTGAAACTTCTAACCCCATTAAAAGTGATTTAGAATGTGGACCGTCGATTTTTGCCAATTTTTGTCAATAATATGTAAATCACTTTTGATGGATTTAGAAGTTTCAGATTGAGCTGATTTTTTGCGAGGATGATCTTCTCATCATAGTGATCATATTCGCAAAAAATCAGCTCAATCCAAAACCTCCCATATTTTAAAATTTTATTAATGTTACATTGTTTTTACATATGTTTTTTCATATGTCCCTTGATCCTGAGCCATATATATATATACAGGTTCCCGTTCAGCAACAAACATTTTGGCAAAACAGTTTTCAAAACATGGGTTAGACGTTTTGGAATGGGCTGATTTTTGGTGAGGATGATCTCTTCGGTGAGGAGATCATCCTTACCAAAAAGCAGCCCATTCCAAAACTTCTAGCCCCAGTTTACAAGTTGAAAAATCGTATACCGTCCTTTTTTTTGTAAACCATTTTTGATGGGGTTAGAAGTTTTGAAATGGGCTGATTTTTAGTGATGATGATCCTCACCGTAGAGATCATCCTCACCAAAAATCAGCCCATTCCAAAACCTCCAACCCATGTTTTGAAAAATGTTTGTTGCTGAACATTTCCCATATATATATATATATATATATATATATATATGGGTCAGGTTCAAAGGACAACCATTTCTACACACATATAGACAACGTGTTTTGTCTTATATGGGCAAAAATGTTTGGAATGGACTGATTTTTTGTGAGGATGATCTCTGTGATGAGGAGATCATCCTTGCCAAAAATCAGCTCATATGAACTTCTAGACCGTCCAATTTTTGTTGAAAAATTATAGACCGTCCATTTTTGTAAATCAATTTTGATGGGATTACAAGTTTTGGAATGGGATGATTTTTTGCCAGGATGATCCCCTCATCACAGAGATCATCCTCACAAAAATCAGTCCATTCCAAACATTTTTGCCATATAAGACAAAACACGTTGTCTATATGTGTGTGTAAAAGGGCGGTTCAAGGACCATATGTAAAAACATATGAAAAAACAATGGTTTTTCAAAATATGGGTTACAGGTTTTGGATTGAGCTGATTTTTTACCAGGATAGTCACTATGATGAGAAGATCATCCTCACAAAAAATCAGCTCAATCTGAAACTTCTAAATCCATCAAAAGTGATTTACAAATTATTGACAAAAAATCGACGGTCCACATTCTAAATCACTTTTAATGGGGTTAGAAGTTTTAGATTTGACTGATTTTTTTTTCAAATGATCTTCCCATCATAGAGATCATCCTCACAAAAAATCAGCTCAATCCGAAATTTCTAACCCATATTTTAAAATTTTATTAATGTTACATTGTTTTTACATATGTTTTCTCATATGTCCCTTGAACCTGACCCATATAAATATAGGGTAGCGTTCAATGGCAAACTTTTTAGCAAACTTTTTGGCAAAACATTTTTCAAAACATGGGTTAGAGGTTTTGGAATGGGCTGATTTTTGGTGAGGATGATCTCTACGGTGATGAGATCATCATCACCAAAAATCAGCCCATTCCAAAACTTCTAACCCCATAAAAAATGGTTTACAAAAAATGGACGGTCTCACGATTTTTCAACTTGTAAACTGGGGTTAGAAGTTTTGGAATGGGCTGATTTTTGGTGAGGATGATTTCCTCACCGTAGAGATCATCCTCACCAAAAATCAGCCCATTACAAAACCTCTAACCCATGTTTTGCCAAAATGTTTGTTGCTGAACGGGACCCATATATATATATATATATAGGTCCCGTTCAGCAACAAACATTTTGGCAAAACATTTTTCAAAACATGGGTTAGAGGTTTTGGAATGGGCTGATTTTTTGTGAGGATGATCTCTACGGTGAGGAGATCATCATCACCAAAAATCAGCCCATTCCAAAACTTCTAGCCCCAGTTTACAAGTTGAAAAATCGTGGACCGTCAATTTTTTGTAAACCATTTTTTATGGGGTTAGAAGTTTTGGAATGGCCTGATTTTTGGTGATGATGATCTCCTCACCGTAGAGATCATCCTCACCAAAAATCAGCCCATTCCAAAACCTCTAACACATGTTTTGAAAAATGTTTTGTCAAAATGTTTGTTGCTGAACATTTCCCTATATATATGTAAATGTTCGGCACCAAACATTTTGCCCAACCATTTTTGTCTTACATGGGTTAGAAGTTTTGGAATTGGCTGATTTTTGGTGAGGATGATCTCTACGGTGAGAAGATCATCATCACCAAAATCAGCACATTCCAAAACTTCTAACATGGGGCTATAAGTTTTGGAATGGACTGATTTTTGGTGAGGATGATCTCCTCACCGTAGAGATCATTCTCACTAAAAATCAGCCCATTCCAAAACTTCTAACCCATATAGGACAAAAATGGTTGGGCAAAATATTTGATGCTGAACATATATATATATATATATATATATATATATATATATATATATATATATATATATATATAAATAAGTTGCCTCCCCAAATATCGAAATGTTTGAATCTTGTACCACTGGGACTTGGGTAGCTACTTCATTCCGTATCTTTAATAGACTAAATGTACTACTGGGAGTTGGTCCTTCATATTTATTTGTTGTTGGGTTTAATGATATAAAATCAACCATTCTTTTGTTTATAAGGATTGATGGGTTTTTCCACTTATGTAGGTTATTTTGGTATTTTCCTTGTTATTAACTTATGAAAAATAAAATGAGGTCTCTAGGTGGTTGTTAGTGTCCATAAAATGATGTTTATCTAAAATGGGATTTTCTCTTTGGTAGAGTGTGAGAAAACATTGAGTCTCTATGTGAGTATTCTTCTTCTCTTGTAAAACCTAGATGCTCAAGGTTCTTTAGAGTGATCTTCACATTGTAGTCATGGGCTTGTGACAACAAGAGTGAGATCAATGTCTTGTTTGAATTTTTACTAAAGTTAGATGTAGAGATTTAGTAGATTTCACCGAAGAGTCGAAGATAAGTATAAACCTTTATTCTTGTAACTACATATATCCTGTGTTATGATTTTGTTCTTTTGTCTACTTTCTTTATTATTACTTGTATTTGTTTTACAACACATTCTTGAAGTTTGGCTATTGGAATTGATTACTTTGGTGTTAGAAGGGACTGATTTCAATAATCGAGTTTCAGTGTGTGGCTTGGGATCTAGTCACAACATTTATCATCCATCCGACAACTGTTCATAAAGCCCATGAGAGATGAGTCCAACATTCATGGGTTGGGCCCAGAAAAGTGCCTTGATGTGTGCAAGAGGAACAAGTATCATGGCACGGGGCAAGAGTTTCTTATCTTTCTTCTAGACAAAATGTTCTTTGAAATCACAATCACATGCATGAATCACCGTCCATTGCTCTTTATATGTCCATTTTGGGAGTTGGGCTTTATTGAGAGTTTGAAGCCCAACCCAAGTTAGATGGGCATGGATTAAGATTTTAAACAAAACTTGAAGCCCAATCAATTAGATTATAGTGTTAGCAAATTAATTTATAATTACTATCTACTAAATAATTAAAGATGAATTCTACAAGATTACTTAATGTTAAGCCACATGGGTGATTAATGTTAGAATATCAATTATGATGTAGTGTATTAAGATATATCAAGATGCACTGAATTATTATCTTATGATTAGAATGTGTAGTCAGGGTGTAGTTATACAGTTATGTCACTTTTGCATATATTCTTTATCTATTAATTATCTGAAAATTTCACTCAACATTATAACACTCGTTCATAAAGCGTAATTTGCTTTTCTCTTTAACATTGAAATCTAATACACTCTAAAATTATATTGAAGATTATAACTTTAAGTTATCTTCAAAATGAAAAATTTGTAAATAGGGATAGTGGGTCCAGTTGAGTGCCCACAGGAAATTTGCAGTTAAAGAGTTGGTGGTTTCCCCCTTAAGTAAAACACCTCAATGGACACCCATAGTGGATCAAGTTTTTACATTTATTATTGGACATAAAATCTTGAAGGATCAGGTTTGGATCCCAATTGGTATTAATCCGATAAGGTCTGTATTATTCTGGATTCAATCTAAAGCATCACTATAATTTGATTTGATTTAAGAAATGCAAAATGTAAATTTACATTATTTGTATATTTCAACACATTATTGGTTAAGATCACTATCGGATTGGAAGGATCCGAAATTGGCCCTATAAGTTATCAGACTGGGTACTTCTTGGAACCCAATTCCTTGAAATGGGTCTAAGTCCATCATGGGCCTATAGTTAACTCTTATTATGGTTGGGACTTTGAACCATCATATTAAGATGGAGTAGGGGAAATAAATTTTCATGGAAGTGGAGTCTGGATGCATTCCTAGCAATTTCAGTAAGTAAATTGGAGCTTATATTTGGAGATTGAAAAGTATTATAAAAAGGAACCCAAGGTTCCTTCAAATAATATCTCTTCCCATAAGTTTGCAATTGAGAGAGTGACTGGTAGTAAGCTTTGTATTGGGTTATTGTGTTTTGTTCTTCTAATGTCACACTATATATTCTCACCTACGGATGCAGCCTTATTGTGCTACCTCAAAGCAAAGATAAACAAAGAAATACTTGAATCAAACTACTAATGACTGCGATGTCTACAACTTTGAACTATGGAATCTCCCAGGTATTATGTATATATATATATATATATATTCTTTTAATTATTTTCTTGGGAAACTGATCTCAGAGGCATATCTTTGAAAATATGCATCAAAAGTTTTCTTGATAGAAAATATGATCATTTTGAGGACTACTTTTTGGATATTGTCCTTATAAAGATATTTAAAAACATTTATTGATTAAATGCCTAAAATACTTTTTTAAACATCATCGTTTCCATTCCGTGTCCACGCTTTTGTGAATAGCTAAGATACCACTAATGTTTTAAAATTGATATCATGCCCCTTAACGTCATACATCTCTTATAGACTGATAAAGGCATTATCATCGTCGTCGTCATCATCATCATCTGAGAGGTTGAAGATGATTGGTTTTGGGAAGAAAAATTGAGGGGTTTTAAGTCATTTTCCATATTTTTATGCGAGAAGACTGAGCATAAGAGGCATGGGCGTGTCATCAATTTTAAAACATAGGGGTGTCTTAAATATTCACCAAAACGTCCTTAAAAAGATATTTTAGGCATTTTCAAGTCATGCTTCAAAAGGTCTTTGTAAAGATAGCATTTAAAAAAAAAAAAAGAGCCTTGAATAATCTAAATTTTCTTTGAGGAGACAGTTCGGTAAAATAAATAACTAAATAAATACAGTATTTGTAATCATTTTTCTTATTTTCTTTCTTCCTTTCTCCTTCCCCTAACTATTCTTCTTCTTCTTTTTCAAGTCTTTTATGAACCTTCAATGTATTTTTATGATTTTAGGATATGAGAGTGATCGATTGTAAAACTTGCAATAGAGATGCAGAGATTAAGATTAAGAAATGGACTTTGGGTAAGTCGAATTCGTTCCACAGGGACAATGAGGATTCAAGGATTCATTCGGATAAAAATGCCAAAACAGAATTTAGAAAACAGATTTTTCTTAAAACAAATTGATTTGTAAAAATAAAACAAAGAAGAAAGTAGCAACTAATTGGTAAATGAAATTAAACTAACAATAGAAATTGAAGATATAAGGAAAAGAGTTTAGAGAATTCAAGATTACCTTTACAAGTTACCCAAAAATGCTAATTGATTCTAGAACATGACTCAATCCACGTAGCAAGTCATTGCTCGTGGATCGGAAGATGATTCGATATAACCATTGATTGGAATCCAAAAGTCTTTATGAAGGTCTCTTGTTATGCAAGATTATCCAACTTATGCTTCCATTCATCACAGAGCATGAATGTTCTTGAGCTTATCTAAGTAACACTCATCAAAGCTTGAAATGGAAGTTTAAATTGGAAGATCTTATCATGAAGAGATTCATAAAATTAGCATACAAAACAGAAGTAATGAATTAAAATAACATTAATGGAGTGAACTTGCTCCGGCATTCTTGACTTCTCTAATGAGAATCTAGCCGATCATCGCAAGGATCATATTGCAACAATACTAAAAGCAAGAAGATAGATGGAAAGAAAATATAAAATAGAAATGCAACTTGATTCCTTTCTTGATAATCTCTCAAAAGAGTTACAATAGAGCCAATGGCTTACTCTTGATGTTCTCACTACACTCAAAAGCTCACCCAAATGAAAAATTACAGAGAAGAAAGGAAAGGAAAAATCAAAACTTAGAGAAGAAGAGAGCAAGGAGAGGACCCCTTCTCTAAAATCAACCCTTCAATTTATAACATTTGTATTCGGGTAATCGGGTCAACTTTTCGGATGATTTGCTTCGAACTACCCATTCAGTTACAACCACCGAAGCAATTGGAAGCTTCTGTGAAAATCTCGAGGACAAATTCCTCGAGATGACCGCGGCACGGTCATGCCTAACCCCGACGCGGTGACGTGGCGCCCAAATCGACCGAGATTTTTCTGGAAACTTCCTTTTGGCTCGCATATTGTAACCATAGTTGTTACACCGTTTGTTGATTTCCAAATGTGCCCTTTTTACCTGAAATTAGTAACAAACTATTGTTAGCCATATTAATTTGGGATTTAATAAAATTTATTATTATTTTAAGGGAACTAGTATTTATACGATGGTAATCTCGATGAAATTACGGTCCCAAAGTGAGATTATTGGGACCTTATCAGAGAGCATGGAAGTAGAGACTAAAGAACAATACCACTATGTTTCAAGAAAAAGAAAGACGAAAAATGGATCTAGACCCAATCGAATAGTCAAAGGAAGAGGTTGGTGGAACACTAATGGTAATACTAAGGATATTCTTGATGAAGAAGGAAGATTGATTGGACACATGCAAGGGCTAGTATTTTATCACTACAACAATGATGATAAAACATCTAAAAATGGCATGAAGACCAAATGGATAATGCACGAGTACACTTTACCCCAAGTTTTAGACCAATTCAAACAGGTTGGTGCAATTTTTTTTTTTTTTTAAAAAGATAAGTTGAGCCAATTTTTATTTATTTTATTATTATATTTTTATAACTATTTTTTACTTTGTATTTTAGGTGCAATTTCAAGAATGGGTGGTGTGCAGAATTAGAAGGAGTGGATGGGGCCATCATGAAGAAAATGAGAACACCATAGTCCTCATCGATCTTAACGCATCCGTTGTGATTTTAGAATTGGATCAAAGAAAACGAAAATGACAAAGACGATCAACAAAATCATCTCGTTGCCTGATAGAATCATCTTCTTCCAACGAACTATTTACTATGAACCAACCACAACAACATCATACTCATTAATATAAGGTGTACATTGATACCCTAGACCATAAATGCGTTATTCTAAGGGGGATATTCATACACAATATCCGATTATGGTGAGATAAGTAAGAGATACACTTGATCTTTAGTTAAGAGCTTTTTTCACTCTTTTTTATATGCATATATGAAAGAAAAGAGAATTAACATCCCAATTTTGTAAAAGAATTATAAGGGGTTGAGTGGTTGCACATCACCTTATACTGATTGCACTATAACATAAAATAAAATTAAAATGTACTTTTGGCTTTTATCTTAAATTCTTATTCTATCCCCACATGTTACACTTATACCCCATTAAAGAATTTACGCCAATAAGAAAGCTTTTGCATATTTTTACCCTACTTGTAGATCATAAAGCTTTGAAAATTGAATCTAAAGTCTATGAAGCTTAGGTGACATGATTTCTCTCAGATTGTAACTTATTATTTTAGAGAGTAATCGTATTAATGGAGTGCAAATATATATATATATATATATAAAGTAATGGAGTGCAACCAATACTAGGTGATGTGTACTAACTATAAATATATTATATATATATATATATATATATATATATATATATATATATATATATATATATATATATATATAGGAGGGCGTTCAATGGCCAACTTTTTAACAAACTTTTTGGCAAAACATTTATCAAAACATGAGTTAGAGGTTTTAGAATGGGCTGATTTTTGGTGATGATGATCTCCTCACCGAAACTTCTAACCCCATCAAAAATGGTTTACAAAAAATGGACGGTCCACGATTTTTCAACTTGTAAACATGGGTTAGAAGTTTTGGAATGGCCTGATTTTTGGTGAGGATGATCTCCTCACCATAGAGATCATCCTCACCAAAAATCAGCCCATTCCAAAACCTCTAACTCATGTTTTGAAAAATGTTTTGCCAAAATGTTTGCTAAAAAGTTTGCCATTGAACGCTACCTATATATATATAGGGGCGGTTCGAGGGACGTGTTAGAAACCGTCTGAGAAACCCATGTTTCTCAGACGTTGGATTAAAGGAAACTGACGACTGAGAACACGTCAGACGTCAATTCCAAAGAATTTATGTAATTTTATAAAAGTCCCTCGTTTTTTTTTTAAAACTAAATCCAATAGAGAGAAGTGATTGTTTAAGGAAATAACTATGTTTCCCTCTCACTCTCAACGAACCCTGCTTTTCGTTGAACACTCTCTCTTGATCTGTAGAAGACTCAAGGAAGCCGATCTCTCTCTCGATCGATCGACCTTGATTGAACGAATATCTCTCTCTCTCTCTTGACCTTTCCTTGATGGGAAATTTTCCAATTACGGAGGTATCGAACATCCTCCAAATTGGGTTTTTATGCACACAGGTGTCGGTTTCATTAAGGCCATATATGGTTGAAGTGCTGCAAATGTTAACCGACAAAGATTGCAAGATTCCTTTGCCAATGCAACCTTCATTTCTAAATGCTAGCGTAATGGACCCAAATACCAGCACCATGTCTTTTGTTACAGCTTCATCAGCATCAAACGAACCTATAGATGTTGGGCTTTGTGGAGCCTAGTTATATTTTGATCCGGTTGACGACCCGACCCGACCCGACCCGAATAATGTTTGCATGGTATTTTGATGGGATATTTTCTGAGGCTCAATCCATGGAGTGGAGGCTTGGGCCCGTTTTGTAACGCATTGTGTATCTTGTGCGCAGTATATAGAAGCCGTTTTTGGTGATTAGGGTTTTTTAAGGTTTTGGTTGTCGTCTTTGAGACTCGAGCCGCACTTTGTAATTCTTCTCGAAATAGTGAAATCTCTACAACTCCGTGGACGTAGGCAAATTGCCGAACCACGTAAATACTGTCTTGTGCGTGTGATTGTCTTCTTTTTCGACGTGTGTGATTTTTTTTCTCTATTTCTTGTTTCTCACAGGTTGGGAATTTCGAGTTGAATTCCTTACAAAAGACACCTCCACCAAGTCTTACAGTTTTTCTAGTTCAACATCAAATAGTTCGTTGAAGCATCCATACCAGGATAAAATATAGATCAAATACTCAAACAATCCATTACTTAATTTATTGTTGTAAGTATACATAATCTCATATTCAAATATAGGATTGCATCTCTCCAGTTAAAGCGATCAATGGGTCTGTAAGGATCTAGCGGACCTTGTTGTATTTATCATCAACTTTTCATCTTCAACCTTGTAAGTTACAATCAGTTTGGAGTTTCTATAGAAGCTAGTGAAAATGAGGTGGGGACAGTGGCACATAAACGGTAAAAGATAGATTTTTTTTTGGGTAGTAGTGGTGGTGGGTTGGTGTTGTTATATTCTCCTTCTTAGATATATAATTACATGGTGCCCTGTTTTGTTCTCTCTGTCTTTGTTTTTTTCTTTTTAATCCTATAAAAATCTACTGCTCATCGATTTGAGTGGGTGGTTGAGAAAGAGAGCGTGATATTTGTTCGATCAAGAGACAGATCGAGAGAGAGTTCGGGTTCCTTGATTCTTCTACAGATCGAGAGAGAGTTCGGGTTCCTTGATTCTTCTACAGATCGAGAGAGATGGAATGCTCGAAGGAAACAAAGGATTCGTTGAGAGAGAGAGGGAAATAGAGTTATTTCCTTAAACAACTTCTCTCTATTGGATTTAGTTTTAAGAAAAATAAAAAATGAGGGAATTTTACAAAAATACATAAACTCTTTGGAATTCACGTCTAACACATTCTCAGCTGTCAATTTCTCTTAATCCAACGTCTGAGAAACATGGGTTTCTCAGACAGTTTCTAACACGTCCCTCGAACCGTCCCCATATATATATATATATATAAAGTAATGGAGTGCAACCAATACTAGGTGATGTGTACTAACTATAAAAGGGTCAAGATCCCTTGACTATTAAGAACGACTAATGAAAAAATCACATGATCCCAACCCTTTAAATGCAAGATCCAATGGTTGAGGTTTATCCTCGGGATTAGTATCTACGAGATTTATGTTATCAAGATACTCATAAACCTCAACCATTAGATTTTATGTTTAAATAGTTGGGATCATGTGTTCTTTTTTAGTCATTCTTAGGAGTCAACGTATCCCTACTGATTATAAAATAAGTACAAATTAGGTATCTTGTAACTTGAGGTTTGTCCTTAATTTTAAAAGTAGTGGTATGGAGGGTGCCTTGATAATCTTGTTATTTATCTATTACAAAATATTTCCTTTTGCTTGCTTTCTTGGATAAAAAGTAAATTATTCTCATTTAAGTTTTAAATACTCCACTAAATATAAATTCCTGTTACCAAGTTGACATTATGTGAGCTAGACATGTTGATGACTTATTATACTCAAAAACATTACTATAGCCTATAGTTGGAGCTATAATTTAGACCCAATGGGCCACAAACCTAGGCTGGTCCGTACAGAAAACAAGGGTTAGGGCTTTAAACTTAAGCCCACAAAGTAGGTGATTGGTTTATAAATTTTCAGTATGTTAAGTTACCATTTTTGTAATTAAAATGAATAATATGCCATTTTGGTAATTTTTTCAATTTTAACGTGCCATTTTGATAATTCCCTCAAAGTTTAATGGTCTTGGCTTTGGTTACTTCAGGAATTGAAGCGGGACCGATCCATTAATACCCCCCTAAGTAAGATTCTAACAATATTGTTTTACTTGAAGAAGATTTGAAATAAATGAAGGTCCATTGCTTTGGTTAGAGATTTGAAAAATAAAAAAAATGAGTGAATTTGTCCATGATTTGAAAAACATGGGTTTTCAAAAGGAAAATTTATCAAAACATGCATCACATTTTGACTATTTACCAAAATGGTAAAGTGTAGCAATTAATTCCAAAAATGGTAATTTACCATTTTTGGAATTAACATTTTTTACCAAAACGGTAAAAACAGTAAAATATAATTTGTTTTTTTTACCAAAAATACCCTTTTTTTATTTTTTGACTAAAATTACAGAAAAATCCTCTCTTCTTTCATATTTCTATTTAGTGTTGGGAAGATTAAAAAGAAGAGAAAGATTTAGTTGGATTTTAATTTATTTTTAAGGTTAAAATGTTAAATACATATGTAAAATAAAAAATGGTATTTTCGGTAAAAAAATTTACATTTTACTGTTTTTACCATTTTGGTAAAAAATATTAATTCTGAAAATGGTAAAATTACCATTTTCGGAATTAATTACTATAATTTATCATTTTAATAATTAATTTCAAAAACTATACCATTTTGATAAATTATTCTTTTCAAAACAACAGACCTCTACCCACTGAAGAAGAATGTTGTTGGTTTTATACACCTGAGGGTGGGATATTATCTACTGTCGTTGACTTAGCCTTCGAGACCTTTTCAAAATTTTACTCGCCTGTGTGGACCTAAAAGTCCAAAAGACAAAATAAAGTGAGAGAAAAGCTTTCATTTGATGACTTTTAGTGACCTGAACTCATTTTAACTACAATAGTTGGAATCCCTTTCGCTAAAAGAGAAAATTAATATTTGTTAAGCAGATAAGACTGAAAAAAATAATTTGTGAGGATAATAGTGGTATATTTTTTTAATTCACCATTAAAATCTATTGCTATAGCTAACTAATCCATAGACTTTGAAAATTCTTGTGGGAGCAAGTATCCCCACTAGAAATCCACCCCAACATAATACTATCCCCAAATATTGTCACCACCCTATATTTGTTTACATCTGCCCAAAAGGACAAAACTCTTATAAAAAAGAGGATACACAAACTAAGATGACAAACAATTTCGTATTGATGAAGATGGTGATACAAATCTTAAGTACACTTAACCATTTTCCATTAATCAATAGTCAAGACTTTGAAAAATAGGACAGGGCCGATTAATGTACTTTTATTTCAAAGAACTTGAGATTGATCGGGTAAGAAAATGGCTTTATTTTTGGAGAAAAGCTTTTTGGCTTGATTTTCTCAAGATATGTAGTTTTTTTTATTTTTCGACTTAAATTTGATTGAATGAAGTGCTATTTGATAAATTTGGAGGTCTAACTCAAAATCAATTGGCAATGAGTGGACTAAACTCAACATGTCCCTCCACGTGTGGATTGGACTGGCCAAAGCATGTGGAGATATGAACTAAGAGATGTGGAGAAGAGAAAGACATTCTCTGATATCATGATAAATTTAGGGGTCCAACTCAAAACCAATTAGCAATGAGTGGAGAGGCCTTGAAGCCTATAAGAAAAGAGACAAGGCAATGAATGTCCAATGTTGGACTAAACTCAACACTATTGTTAGATGACTTAACCACTTCTTTAGAGAAATGCTTATGAGTTTTTTATTTTTCCTTTGAAGGGGAAGCATACGTCTTCTCTCCTATTGATTTATATTATTCTGTATTCGATAAATCAAGGTGTCACAGAATTGAACCGACTTGATGGACCCATGCATTTATTTATTATTTTTTGGCTCCGCACCTAGGCCTTGGTCACACCTCTATTGAGTAGCTCCTTAGTGCATGGCCGCCAAATTTTTTTTATGAGTAGTGGGATTCGAACTTGAGACCATAGAAAGAAAAGATTCCTTGGCCCCAAGTTGGTACCATTCAGCCACCCTTTGGTAAGGCGGTTACCCATGCATTTATTTAATATAAAAAAGTTGGATACACCACAATTAAAAATAATATAATATAATGCGACATATAAGTACTATAAGTTATACATGAAATGAAATAAACTGCTTTTATGCATAGCTCCACCAAATCCCAATAGATGACATGGGAACAAGGAAACATGAAAGAAAAGTATTTAAAATTAAAATTAAAAAATTAAAATTAAAAAAAAAAAAAAAAATGAAAGAATGAATCAAATATGCATTGATGCACAAAAGATTAACTATAAGTCATATTTGTGCATTTTGGTGCATTAAAATTTTGTTTGATCTAGATCAAAGGTGGGGAGCCTCGATACACAAATTAAAGTCCAAAAGTAAAGAGATCTGACCCCGATCATAATTTTTTTTTTTTTTGATTAGTAAGCTGAGATTGAATGGCCCCACCCTTTTTATTAAATCATCACTGAGAATAGTTACAAGTTACATTATCGATTACTATTCCCATTAGCTCTTGAGGAATAACATTTGAATCCTTTATTACATATAAATCATTCCCAAGAGCCCCCAAACGAGATAATCAGCAGCTATATTGGGTTCCCTCCAATAAAACTCAAAAAAATAAGAAACAAAAGAGGTTGCCTTCAACTGAATCTCCCTGACCAACTCTTCACATTTCCATGGTATTAAAAGGATTTGAGCAAAGTCAATAATCAATTAGACATTCAGATCCACTTTCAAAAGAGTACCCTCTCCCGATTCTAGAGATTCAGAGTCTCCAATTGACATATTACTCGATCCCACCTAAGAAGATTTCATACATAGAGCATAAATTAAATAGGTTAGACTTGACTCGAAATTCGAGAGATTCAAAAACTGAATTTTGTGGGTTTGAATCCTTGGAGTAGATCCAAATAAAAAGGGTTAAATATGGTTTAGTGTCCCTCAACCTGACATTAATTGATTAGACCCAAATCTAAGGAAGAATTCTCTGAATGTGGGTATGTTTCAACTCTACCGACAAACTTGACCAACTTGACAAGTTTAGATATGGTCTTTCTTAGTATGATCCAAATTAGATCCAGGTCTGGATCCGAATTTTTATCCAGATCTGAATATGGATATACTCTGACCCAAGTACTCACATGGTGTCAAAGGTACATAAAGTCAGGACATGTCACGAGTGTAACGAGTAGAATACATTATTTTTGAGAAAGATATAACATGATCGTATAAGAAATGATTTAATCATGTAGAGTGATACAATCAGACGACAAAGCTACTCAACCATAGAAGTTAAAAATCTATAAATATAGGCATGTCCTCAAATGTAGAGGAAGAAGGCCAAGGTGAGGACACATAATCCGTAATAAAAATCATGCTCTAGAGAACTGGCTATAATAATGCCCCCCCTCCCACCAAACAAAAAAAAATCGATGTATTTCCTATATTTTGTTCTTGATGTTCTTTTGATGGTGTGAGATTAAATCATGGTTATTTGGATAGGTCTAAAGGTAAGAATGATTGCTCAGATTTGTAATCTGATAAAATAAATATATAACTAAACCCTACAGAGTTAGGGGTCCAATTGAGTGCCCCCATAAGGACTTTTGAGTGAGGAGAGGACATCAAACATTGTACAATAAGAAAACAGAAAAATTCAATGTTTATTGGATGTATAACCATGATGATTAACCTTTATTAGGTTTTGGACTTTAGAGTCCAATCTTTGAACCATGGCTTTAAATGGAGTTAGATTAGAAGTTTTTGTTTGATGTCTCTTTCCAAAAGTGATGTTCGAATCGATCAATGGGGACATATTGAAGTGTAATTTCGTTTTGGGGTTTGAAATAGTAAATCTATAATCTCTGTAAAGGGAACACCAACTTCCTCTAAAATTTACTCTTGTATCTGAGCTTATATCCCTTCCTTTAATTTCCAATTGAGAGAGAGAGAGGAGAAAGAACATGTGTCAGATTACATCTTCTCAGCTACTGATATAGCTTTATTGGGCTATCTCAAAGCTAAGGAAATCAAGAAATACTTGAATTAAACCATATTATGGACTGCCCCGTCTACAACTTTGTACCATGAAATCTTCCTGATATGTATGTATTTATGTATGTATGTATCTATGTGCATATATTTCTTTCTTTCTACTATTTTCTTCTTCTTCTTATTCTTTTTCATTTTATAAATCTTTAATGTGTTGATTTGTATAATGAGGGAGGATGTAAGAGTTCACATCTTTGTAAGGTTATACTTGAATTAAACCATATTACGGGGTCTACCTTAATCCCCCAATTAACTTTAAAAAAGAATGAATTCTTTAATAAACTACTTCTATGAAATTTTTAGGCCTTGAAGAGACAAGACTAAACAACAATACTACTTCATTTCAAGAGAAAGGAAAACAGAGAATTCGTCTAGACCCAAACGAGTTGTGGAAGGAAAAAGAGATTGGTAGAAAGTTAATTGTAACAGTAAAAATATTTTAATTGATGGAGAAAAAGAGTCAATTGGACGTAAGCAAGGATTAGTATTCATATGCAACAATGACGACAAAACCCCATGGATAATGCACAAGTATACTTTACCACCAATTTTTAACCAAGATAAAAAGATTGGTGTAATTTTTTATTTTTTGTAATTTAAATTAAAATCATAGTCACTTATTCTGATTAAATCAAAGGAGGTATAAAAGTAAGTTTACCTTTTTTTTTTTCTTACAAGTTATTTCTATCTTTGTCGAGATAAAAATGTTAGTGTACTTTTTCATTTTTATAATTCAAATTAAAATAATAATCATTTACTCTTGTTAATCAGAAAGGTATAAAAGTAAATTTACATTTACCCTGCAATTTATACTCATATCGTCGGTTGACATTTGTGAAATTTCCATTCCATCACACTATTATTCATTTTAATTCAAAATTAAATATTTTTACCAAATAGTAAAAAAAGTTAGTATTTTTATATATATGATAAATAGGAAAAAAAAGTTAAATTACAAAATACCCTTCCCAGAAGTATGTTGTTTGATAATAAATATTAAAGGGGTATGTTAGTAATCTCAAAGAATATTTTTCTATCTGGAAAAGAAAATTCTGAAAATAACTTTTTGCCTATAATTATGTAGACCTATAGACCTCAAAATAGCCTATAAGAAACCTGAAGAATTTCCCACTTTTCTACAACTTTTTTTAGTAACTTCTCCTTAAATTTGATATCCATCTATTTTTGGGTTATAACTTTTTTAATGTTTGGTATTTTAGATGCAATTTCAAGAATGGGTGTTGTGTAGAATTAGAATGAGTGGGCATTCAAAATGTTCTAAAGAGATTGAGGTGGTCAACCATAATGAATCTGTTGGAAGCTCAAATCTCAAACAAAGAGAAAGAAAGCGACAGAAATGATCCGACGCAAAAAATAACAATCAATCAATTAACGTTGAGCATTGCATTGATAATCGAGAAAATAGCGAATCAAGCTTGACCTCCATGGATTATTTTGACTATAAAGAAGAGCATTTGACCTTGGACCTGATATCAATCCTGCAAAATAGCAATTATTTTAACTTTTCGGACTGATGGGTTCATTCTAAATTTTTGACTCGACAACGATTGGGTTTATGCTTGTTTGCTAGTTTTGTCATATAGTTATGTTATTTCGCTTATCGATCAGCATCTCTTTCTCTCTCTCTCTCTCCCAATAATCATGTTTCAAATCTACTAGTTTTGTCATGGTTTAATTCGGATAAATTTGTGAAAATTTCATAAAAATCAGATAAATTTTTTAAGAAACCTTATCCTATACTTGAAATATGAATTTATAAGAAAATAAAATTTTAGTGTGAGCAGCGAAAATATTATCATATTCCATGATTAATCAAATAAATTATTGATTAATTCACTGCTAATTTAATTGACCAATCTCTATGTGCCTATTAATGGATGTAGTCTGATCTGATTAAAATATGATAATGACCATGACACCCACGATATGAGTTGTATTTGATTTTTTTTTTTCTTAAATACAGATGATAAACATAATTGTAAATTTTAAAATATGAAAATATTGAATAAATTTACATTATTACCCCCAAGATAATGAGATGTTTTTGACAAGCCTCCCTTAATGGTCAATATGATGAAAGAGCAGGACAAGGAGGAAGGTTTCTAGAAAGAGCTTCTAATGCCACACCAATGTTTACTTAGAGCACCCCAATCGTACTACACCAATAACATACAACACATATCTTGGGGTGACAATAGAATGATCTCTTTCTAAAATCCACAAGTGTGAACTTTTTATGCTCAATTTTCTTTTGAAATTAGAAAATTTTATGAAGTCAACAAAATTTGGTATAGAGACTTGTATTGAGGGCTAGTGATTTGTATGGTTGTACGTAGGTTAGGTGAAAAAAGTTAAAAAGAGGTCATATTTGTAAATATAGTTATAAAGAGGTGTTCTTAGTAAGTAAAGCCTTTTGCAATGTTGAGCATAAATCTTAACTCTTCTCTTTTAAACATTAATGGATTTTGATGATAATCCAAGTGGTTCAGGATTAATTTATGTTAATAATTTTTCATTGATCATAATTGTAATTTTTGACAACATAGGTTCAGTGCACACTGGGGGTGCAACTAAATTTGGTTCAAATCGAAAATCGAACCAAATCATGAATTTTGGATTGGGTTGGTTCGGTTTAAACTAAGTAATGGTTTGATTTTGGATTAAAAAAATGAAGAATTGGTGGATTCGGTTCAATTTTTGGTTTAGGCTTTGTAAATAGTCGAACCAAAATACTATTTTAAAAGAAAATGTAATATTTTTTCAAATTCCTAAGACATCTCTTACAACTTTCCCTCCTTTACTCTCTCTCTCGTCTCTTGCAGTTGAGGTGGGGCTGTGACTTGCGAGTTGCCTTTCAACTCCAACAGTCAGCGGTTCATCTCTCTCTCTCTCTCTCTCTCTCTCTCTCTCTTTTCTTGCAACTTGTAAAGTTGAGGTGCGGCTGTGGGTTGCCTCTCAACTCCAACGGTCAGTGGGTTATCCCTCTCTTTCTCTCTCTTGTCTCTTGCAAGGTTGAGGTGCGTCTCTCTCTCTTTAAAGCTATAAAACAAACTAGTGATGGGAGAGGTGAGGGAATTTCTGCTCTTCGATCAAAATTAAGGTTAAATGTGCAAATAGATAGGCACTTTGGTTCCTTATTTTTGTTTCTTATACTATTGTATGTTGCTAAAACTTAAGAAAATGTTATTATTTATAGTGCAATTGAATTGTTCCATTTTTTTTTTTACTTGAATCAGAGTGCAAAAGAAGATGTTGCAATAGCTGTAGAACAACTCCAAGAAGCAGAATTTGAAGCAAAAACTCTTCACTCAATGACACGGAGAATGATCTTGACTCGGGAAGAAATGGTTTGTAAAATGCATTAAGAAAAACTTATTTTTTTCTTTAATTAATTGATGAAGTTTTCTGACAACCTATGAAACCGAATCGAATCGAACCAAACCAAATTAAGGTCAATTTGGGTTGGTTCGATTCTAGACCAATTCGATTCTATTCTGATTCCCATATAATGGAATTGATCTTGGTTGATCCGATTTTGATTTTGCTATAAACCAAAACAATCCAAACCAAATTGCACCCGAAGTGCACACCAATGTCCTAGACGATGCCAATTTCAATATAACTCCAACAAGGCTCTTTTTAAAATTCTTTAATAAATATTGGTCCGTTTGACGAATTTGAACTAAAGTGCAACCAATTTGACAATACTTTGACCGTTGAAAATGATTCTAATGATCTTAAGAACAAACCAGGCAAGCAATGATCAAGTGCCGACTTACTAAATTCCCACGGAGATTCCAATCTTAATGTAAAAGGAAATTTGCTGTTCTCTTTAGCATAAAATGTTTGATACATTCGCTTTAAATTGTAGCACATAACTATAAGTCATCAAAATAATTATACAAGAAAATACAGCAAAATTTAAATTTTGGACTTTTGTGCAGTTCTGTCACATCTGTGTCTCCTTATTTAAAACTTTCGGTTCATCTCCTCTCAAATTGTAAATTTACATTGCGTCACATAATCATGTCATCCAACGTTGGACATTTGTATCCCTGTATATAAATAAATATATATATAAGGTAAGGATGCGCAGACACATAAAATTACTCATAAAACTACAATGAGCTGATTTTTTATGAGGATGATCTCTATGGTGAGGGGATCATCCTTGCAAAAAATCAGTCAATTGCAAAACTTTTAACCCCATCAAAAATGATTTCAAACTACTTTGCTTAGCCTAAGCTTGCAGATTTTTTTTTTAAAGTAGGGTTAATGGTTCTGTAAAAATGTGTAGGACAGTTGAGAGCATCTGAAGAAACATGTGGAAGGGAAAAACATAAAGAAAAATAAAGGATAGAAGATGTTTTTAGATTTGAAAAAAACTTTTTGATTTGGGTGGAGAGTAAACGAGAGGGTTATGTTTAAGGTTAGGCTGGAAAGTGAAGAATAAAAATTTTGCGTTTTTGATTTTTGGGATTGGGTAGTCTCAGTGGGGTGTTTGTAATATTGAGATAGTTTTAAATGAAAAAATCAACCACGCGGTGTTTAAACGTTGTATCTAGATTTGTGTAGTTGAATCTGTGGAGATCAAACGATTGGGACATTTTGTATGGGACTTTGGCAGGGGAACACGTATATATATACGTTAGTGCTGGAGTGACACAAACGGGCACATAGGGGTGACACAAATGACGTGGTGATGCACAAGTAACTGTAGATGCCTTTTAATCGTATCTTGCTGAAAATTTCAATATTTGAAATTTTCTTTTAAGTATAAATGTAGTACATGTTATTAGGAAACATATAAAAATAAACGGTTGGATTTTGCATTTACATGGTTAGGATCACATATTTTTTTCATGAATCATCAGATATATTTGTTGAGTGGTGTGGGTCTTATTTGCTATATTTATTTAATTTATTTAAGTTATAGGGTCAGCTGTTAGTGTCTTAGAATATAGGAGTTTGTTATTAGTATGTAGTTTGTGGTGGAGAACATGGCTTTGTGTTTACCAAGTTAGTAGAAGGTTGGTTGCTGCACGTTGCTTTTCTAGGATTTAGTGGATGCATTTCATGTTATTATCAATTATAAAGTGCATCATGTTGTAAGTTTTTCTGTTGTGTTCTGTAGTAAATAATTAAAGTAGTTCATCTCATATTGTTTATGTCATTTTTTCTCTCTGATATTGTAACAATATTGGACAAGTAAATTAATCACACTTTATTTGATTCAGATATATTGGACAAGTAAATTAATCACATTTTATTTTGTAAAATGCGTAAAGCATGACGTATCCCCCATTTTTAATGTGTGGGTACCGTGCATTTGATATAAAAAGTTTAATACACTCCCTCTAAAATTATAATGCCATATATAACTATAAGTTATAATGAAGTTGTTTGTGTGTACGTGTAGTTCCACCAAATCCCTAACATGGTTTGTCCCCATATGAGAAAAAATTTCAAGGGTGGACAATGGGTCTGTCGTAGCCCCTGATTCGATTGCATAAAGTAATAAGGGATAAGTTAGAAAAAAACACAAAGTGCAAAATTTTCAAGGGAGGACAATGGTTATGTGTGCCCGCACCACTCTTTTGCGTTCCGCATGCGTCCCCCATGCAGCATAGCATTGGAGGAAAAAAAACCAAAAAAGGAAAGATAAAAGGACAGAAGGCACGTAGTGATAATTCCGAAAGGTAACCGTAGGCGTTGTTTCGATGCAGCTAGAAAATTCAAGTTTTTTATTTGGTGGCTGTTATTACGATGGACCTCAAAGCCTTGAAATATAATTATTAGATGGAGTTGGATTGGGAATTTTTTATATTAATGTCTCTTTTTAGAAGTGATGCCGACACAGGTGTGCACATGCTCTAGCGTAACTTGGTTCGGAGTTTAAACTTTGAAATCTTCGATCCCTATAAATGAGTTCTAACTTCCTCTAAAATTTTCATCTCAATTTATATCTCTTCCCTTAATTTTCAATTGAGTGAGTGTGAGAGAGATTCAAAAAATGTCACACTATAAATTTTTACCTAATGATATAGTCTTATCGTGCTATCTCAAAGCTAAGGTAAACAAAGAAATACTAGCATCAAATCTCATTATGGACTGTCAAATCTATGATTTTGTATCATGGAATCTCCCAAGTATGAATGTATATTTCTTTCTTGTTAGTATTTTTCTTCTTTATCATACAAGTCTTCAATTACATGTTGAGTGAGCTAGTTTGTATAATGGAAGAAGATTTGAGAAGTCGTAACTTTGTAAAGTGTAAAGTTCTTGATTGTCATGAGGGTCACCTTAACTCCCAATTGCCTTTTAATTAAAAAATGAACATTTTAATAAACTAATTTTATGATTTTTTTTTTCAGGATTTGAAAATGTAAAAAACAAGACTACAGGACAATATTACTTCGTTCAAAGAGAAAAGAAAACAAAAAATTCGTCTGTACCCAATCGAATTGTGAAAGGAAAAAGATGTGCATGGAAAATTAATGGTAATGGTAAGGATATTCTTGATGAAGAAAAAAGGCCGATTGGACACAAGCAAGGGTTAGTGTTCATATGCGACAATGGCGAGAAAACCCCATGGTTAATGCACGAGTACACTTTACCCTCAATTTTTGATCAAAATAAAAAGGTTGGTTTGAGTTTTTAATTTTGTAATTTAAAGCAAAGGGGGGTATAAAAGTAAATTTATTGAAATTTGTGAGATTTCCGTTTTAGGCATTTGGCACACTATTCATTATAATTGAAATTAACTTTTTTTTACCAACTAGGAAAAACTAAGTTAAATTTGATTTCCATCTATTTTTTTCTACTTTTTTTGATAATTAATTTGTCCTTAAGTTTGTTATTCATTTATTTTAGGATTGTAACATTTTCATGTTTTGTATTTTAGAAGATATTTCAAAAATGGGTGGTATGTAGAATTATAAGGAGTGGGCAAGCAAAATGGTCTGAAGAGATTGAAGAGGTCAACCATAATGGATCAATTGTGAGCTCAAATTTTGAAGGAAGAGATGCAAACAATAATGCTCAATTGATTAATGTCGAGCAATTACGACAACAACATTATACTGATATTCATAAAAACAACGAATCTAATGTGATCTCAATGGAATATCGTTACAATGAAGAAGAAGACGTTTGGAGTTCGGATCAGATTTTAATCCTAAAAAACAGTGATTTGGAGATGCCCTCCATCAAGGATTTAGAATATGAAAGAGTGCATTTGAGCCCAGAAATGGTGTCATTCTTGCAAAAAAACAATTATTCTAAAGAGGATAGGAACGGTGAAACTTTTTCGTTGACTTGTGGGGGCCACCAAAATATTTTAAGCCTTGAATGGGTTCATTGTAAATTTCTAATCCAACAAGGATTGGGTTTTTATGTAATTTAGAATTTCATGTTGAAAATCCCTATCTTACAGTGGTTGAGCATGAGGTCCCTAGGATATTCATATTTGAGACTTTTTTATCAATAAAAATACTACTATAACTTGTTTAATGGTGCAAAATGTAAATTTATGTAAACAAATTAAACTGATCATCATCACCATCACCGCCACTACCATTTTCATCATCATCATACAACACAACAGATTGATTAACAAAGATTTTAGGAGTCTCATTGGACCTAAAAATTAATGCTTTATCGGACACAGAATCAGTGATGGCTTAGAATCAAGCTGGAAAAGTAGAAAGCTAGGCCAACCCATTCCTTCTCGTTCCAAGGGAAAAGTGGAAAAATAAAAGGAGGTGGACACCTCTCATATTACTATTGGATTATTTAAAAGTTTAAATCTGAGCTAAATTGCAAAATTTATAATCACTCAATGGCCATTTTGGAACCCTCCACAGTGGCCCTTTGAAAGGTTTTAAGGAAACTCATGAAATCCTGGAAAGGTTGGAGTAGAAGCAGAAAGCAACAGATTTGGACAGCAACATCGAAACTCCTCCATCTCATCTCTCTCTCTCGACCGAACTCTCCATTTCTCTCTCTCTCTCTCTCTCTCTCTATCTCCCTCGATCGATCTTATATCCCCTCTATCTGATATCTCTCTCTAGATCTCATCTCCCACTTTATTTGATCGATTGATCTCGATCTAGATCTGATCCTCGTTCTCTCTGTATCTCATCTCTCATTTCTCGAAGTGATCTATCGATCTCACTACCTGTCTCTGATATCTTGAAGTGATCTCTCATCTCTCAATTACATTGGTCACAAAGTTACGGTAACCTACTGCATCACCTCACGCGACAAGCCAGGAATTATCGCGACTTCAGGCTAGGTACTCTCTCTAATCCCTCTTTTCTTTATATAGATTGTATTATATTTAGATTTGGATTGAAGATTTAGGTTTGATAGGCTGATCCATCGTTTTTTTTTTCTTTCTTTCATTGCATTTTCATCTTGACCGATCGCATTGGTTGGTTCTTTGAGCTCCAAAATGAAATTTTATAAATGCTGAGAATATTGTAGTAGAATTTGAGTATTGTATGCATAGAGGCTCTGTTTTCATGGTATCATTTATGTTGTGAATCACAGTATTTGAGATAAGATTTTTGGTTTTCTAAGAATGGGACTTGGCAGGTGCTTATACTGGTTTGGATCAATTGATTCGGGTTAGAAATGGCCCGAGTCAATCCTAATTTTATATCTATTAAAAAATGATTTAGTTATTGAGATAATTTTTTTTTTTAGTATTTTGGGAACTGAATTAATAGATTTTATATCCCATAAATTCGATTTTCAATCAATTTGCTTCTACTTATTTACTAGCAGATAACAAGCTTTGCATCACAAAAGTGGAGGGTTAAAGATTCTGTTTTGGGAAGGCATTGAATGAGCTCCATGGTTTTTAGAAATATATTTTTTGTAATACAAGCTGTAAGAAGTAAATATAATGGGTTTTTCGGAATACATTTTAGGCGTTTACTACATGCGTCAACGATATATTGAATTAAAATTTATTTAACTCATTCTTGATAACCCGTGACATTTTTTTCTTGTGCTGACAGGACAAGCTCCGTGCCTTCTGTTTTTATCTCTTAAAAATTTTAAGATGCCAAATTCCTTCCAATTATAAAAGTTTTTCCACTGCCTATGTAGTCTTATAACATGGTTCCAATACGCACAAATTGATCTTCCATCAATTCTTCTGGTGGACTTGCCTGAGACACTTGGAAATCTGCAAAATCTGAAGGTATGTATTCTTTCTTCTATAATACTGTTTTCCCTTTTCCGGAAATTGGTATTGTAATTATGTCAAAGCATGTAGGGTATAATCAACGGTTTCTATTATAATTTTCTGCAAGTTTCGAAGGTGCCAGCCTGCTAAGCTGGTAAAAAATTATTTATTTATTTGAGTACGCAGTTAAAACATTCCAAGAATTACAAATACAGGGATGGCCCATAGATGATGGTATTATCATCATGGGCTTGCTTTCCTGGATCACTTGTCTTGAGTGGAGTGACTACAGATGCTGGTATTATCACCCTCGTTGGCCTTGTTGTTCGCATCCTTGGGTACGGCATTCTCTCTTGAAGTTACAGGCTGCAAATTTAACAACCAAGTGTGTTTCTAATCAGACGACCATAAGTGGCTCCCATTCAGTCATTCTTCTAACTGAACGATCCTTCTTTATTAGAATGAAAAAGACAACCAACCTCAGCCCTGCTAGTGGGTGTGTTCCCCTGATCTCTAATATTTGTGGTAGTTTGCTCACTCCTAATCGAGCCATTCTGCTGCATATCAGATCTTCCTCGCATGCTTGTTGGATCAGATCCAATCGAATGGATCCCACCACAAGTGGACATGTCCTTATGATTGCTCCCTAATGGTTGTTATAAGCATTTAAGTCTCAACTCTGAACTTTAATCTTTAAAGAAAACTGAAAATTTACATCAAGTAGCTTTCTATTAGTTGATTCCGACTGAATGACATGCTTGCCTGCAACCAAAAATTAAGAAATAATGGCGTATTATATAATATATACTTTAGCTTATGCAAAGGATCTATGGACCTCTTAAAGAGTAATGATTTTTTGACGCCCCCGTCACAGAATCGTATATTATTTGTCTCGGGATACGTAAAAAATCTTTTTCTTGTGTATCCAGAGGCAAATGATCTACTGTTCTGTGATGGGGCCATAAGGGGCATCAAATTATCACAACTCTTTTCTCAAAACAATAAAAAAAATTATTGGTAAACTTGTTTTTAATGAGTTTTGTAACTTGTTGTGTTGGCGGGATTGAACCCAAGCCTGTAGCATCATCACCCTAAGACTTTACCAACTAAGCTAGCTGGCACCTGCTAAACATTAAATTTATTGTTTTGAGAAGAATATTTAGGGCCATGATATTAGCACACCATTATATTATGATTATATCCCGTAAGTGAATAGATGCTACTCACAAAATGTCCATTTATGAGGTGTGAATTTAAAATAAAATCATTGAATGGACTATGCTCATATCATAATGGAAAATCCTACTCAGTCCCCATCAAACAAACTGCTCAGTTGGGAGATGGTACATCATACTGTTATTGTACAAGTATTACAAATACAGGGATAGCCCATAGATTCTTTGCATAAGCTCTAAATAATGCTTGGGGTGAACATGTTAGCTTTCATCTTGGATAGTTACTTCATCTATTTTTTAACCTTTTATTCTATTGGGTTGAATAGGTGCCTCAGTCAATCAATCTTTTAATTTGTAGTGTTAGCTCATTATATATATTTAAGAGCTTCCCCTGTTTTGAAGGACATACAAAAACAATGTTTCTCATTGATCCCTCCATTATAAATTGGATCTAAAATTGCGGCATTGTTCTGCTTTGTAAGTGATCAATGTGCCAAAAACCAGGTACAAATATACTCATACCTGAGCCGATTGCCAATCGGGTCCTTGAAATTAAAATGGACCACAACCAAGATTTGGCTCTTTTGGGTAAAATTGGCTCCCTCTAAACACTACTTCCTTTGAAAGAGTTACTTATGAAGTAACAATGATATCTTAGTAGCTCTCTCATGATCATCATCATGTAATTTTTACTTAAATATAGTTTTAGCTCAAGGTTTGCTGGTGTTTTCTTCATTGTCTTAGCATCTCTCAATTCAATCCTTGAAGGTTTTCTTCAACATTGCTATATTTAGAGATAATAATAGATTGTATCATGTTTTCCATTATTTTACTTGACAATCTCGTTTTATAGAACAATGTCCAATACTTCGGCTCCTAAAATTCTCTACGTGGATCGAAGTTCTTCAATATCTTGTTGTCAATTTCTTTGATATTTGGAGCTTTAGTTATCCAATTGTGCAATTCTTGGAATGTTGTTGATTGAAGTTCAAATTGAAATATTTCCACGGTTAGTTTCTTAGGAGTTGGGATATTATCAATTCCGTATGCACTATCCTCAGGAGGATGGCTAAGCCTGATACTTCTTTTCATCATTGCTATTACAACTTTCTTCACTGGTTTGCTAATTAGGAGATGCATGGATTTGGATTCACATATAAGAACTTATCCCGACATTGGTGAACGTGCTTTTGGGTGCACAGCAAGAATAATAGTAACTATTTTCACTTTCTTAGAACTCTACTTAGTCACAACAGGATTCTTGATATTGGAAGGGGATAATTTACATAATTTAATACCAAACATGGACTTTGAATTAGTAGGGATAAAAATTAGTGGAAGACAAAGTTTCATTGTAATCGTGGCCCTTATAATTCTACCTTCGATGTGGTTAGATACCTTGAGCAAGCTCTCTTATGTATCTGCGAGTGGGGTTGTATCTTCTATTATCATCATCTGCTGTTTTATGTGGGGTGGAGCATTTGATGGAGTCGGATTCCAAGAAAAAGGAAACCTTTTACATTTGAATACAATCCCTAGAGCAATTAGTTTATATGCTTTTTGTTATTGTGCCCATCCAGTTTTTCCTACCTTATATACTTCAATGAGAGATAAATGCCAATTCTCCATGGTAACAAGAATTCTACATTTTTCCTGGTTTTATGTTATATTGGTTTCAAGTAGAACTCAAAATAAAATTTTATTGATTTTAATCATATAAATACATTAATGACTTTCACAATGTTTTATTGTTGGTCTTGCTCCTTTGCTTTACCTTATGTACTCTTATTCATGCATCAAGCAATGCTTTTCTATTATTTAGTCTTCTACTCATATTTGTGTACTTAACCAATGTGATATTCTCAAGTCAACTTATCTTTATATCATAAGTTCCATAGTGAATGAATATGTAGATTCTTGCCTCTCGTTTGAGCATATTTTTTGCAACAAATAACCGTAAAATAGTATTAAGTGAGATGTATGTAAGTTGTTGATGAAGATGACCTGTAATTTCTGGACAAATACAACCAGAAGGGGAAGATCACTTCGAATCCTACCCTTAAAACAGAGAAGATGTCACTCAAAACTCACAAAAGGAAATGGGGAATAATCTTCATTGCATTCTCATTCTTTCCAGCTATATTTATAGCCATTACAATCCTCCCAAATCTGTTATGCAACCAACAAAAATATCCAAAACAGAATAACAACTAACAAATCAGTAACAACTTGAAAGTGCTCAAAACAACAACTAACAAATCAGTAGCAAACTACCCTGAATAACAGCAAATGACTCTAAACTACCCTTAATAACAGCAAATGACTCTTACTCCTACATCAATTCCCTCCATCTTCAAAAGAACTCATCTCAGAGTTCACAGACACAGTAGGAGCTCCATCTGGTGGGTAATACTCATAGATATCAGCAACATTGAAAGTTGAAGAAATCTGTAAGTCGTGGGGCAAGTCGATAACATAGGCATTGTCACTAATTTTATACTTAATCCGGAAAGGCCCTATCTTCTTTGCTTTCAGCTTGTTGTAAGTCCCAATTGGAAACCGCTCTTTGCGCAAGTGAATCATCACCAAATCCCCCTCAGCAAAAATCTTTACACAACGATGCATATCTGCCCGAGCCTTGTAACTAGCATTAGCGTCTTCAAGTCGCTGCTTGACCTCCTTATGCACTTGGATAATCTGATCAGCTAACGCAGTAGCTGTCTTGCTCTTTGGCTTTGGAAGAGTGATAAGATCAACTGTATGGTTTGGAACTTTGGTATATACTACAGCGAACGGAGTCTTACCTGTAGACCTGTTAACCATGCTATTATAGGCAAACTCAGCCTGAGGAAGTGCAATATCCCACTGCTTGGGCTTGTCTCCAGCAATACATCGAATCATTGTTCCCAGAGTTCTGTTCACTACCTCCGTTTGGCCGTCAGTCTGAGGGTGATAAGCGCTGCTAAATTGAAGAGTAGTATCAAAACGCTTCCAAAGAATCTTCCAGAAATGACTTACAAACTTCACATCACGATCAGAGGTGATTGTGCGAGGTATGCCATGTAATTTTACTATTTCCCGGAAAAACAGATTGGCTATATTACTTGCATCAGCAGTCTTCTTGCATGGAACAAAATGTGCCATCTTGGAAAATCTATCAACAACGACGAAAACTGAATCTACTCCTCGTTGGGTCCTTGGTAAGCCAAGAATAAAATCCATAGATAAATCTTCCCATATATTCTCCGGTACGGGCAGAGGAGAGTACAACCCAGTGTTCTGTGTTCTACCCTTCGCACTTTGACATATCCCACATCGTTCGACAAAGCGACTTATTTCTTTCCGCATATGTGGCCAGAAAAATTTGTCCTCAACCATTTCTATAGTCTTATCCCTGCCAGTGTGTGCTGAGAGACCACACGCATGAGCTTCCCTTATTAATTGCTCTCGTAAAGATGATCGAGGTACACAAAGTCTATTACCTCTAAACAAATATCCTTCATGAATGTTATAGTCGCCACTGTTTTCTTTCTCCAAACAACTCTTCCAGACATCCCCAAAATCCATATCATCAGAATATAACCCTTTCAAGTAATCAAAACCAATTACCTCTGTATGCAGAGTAGTCAGCAAGTAACTTCTACGACTCAAGGTATCTGCAACCTTGTTTTGAAATCCAGCCCTATGCTTAAAAACAAAGGTGAATTTCTGAAGAAAAAGAACCCATCGAGCATGCATTCGACTAAGAGTTTTCTGCGTATTCATAAACTTCAGCGCCTGATGATCACAATGTAAGACAAATTCGTTGTGAATTAGATAATGCTCCCAATGCTGCAATGCTCGGATAATGGCATACAACTCCTGCTCATATGTTGTCCATTTCTGCCTTGCATCATTGAGCTTCTCACTAAAAAACTCCAATGGACGACCCTCTTGAGACAGTACATCGCCAATCCCTGTCATAGAAGCGTCGGTTTCAACTTCAAAAACCTTACTAAAGTTTGGTAGAGCTAATATAGGAGCTGCTGTGAGCTTTTCTTTGATGAGTTCAAAACTTTTTCGCTGTTCCGTACTCCACTTGAACCTCCCTTGTTTCATACAATCTGTCAAAGGGGCTACAATGGTGCTGAAATGCTTAATGAAACGACGATAGAAGGTGGCAAGACCATGAAAACTCCTCACTTCATGAACTGACTTGGGTTCTGGCCATTCCTTGATAGCCTGTACTTTCCTTTCATCTGCTTTAATTCCTTCAGCACTGACTACAAAACCAAGAAACAAGAGCTGACTAGCTAAAAAGTCACACTTCTTTAAGTTGAGGAACAACTTGTTTTCTCTAAGAGCCTGCAAAATTAATCTCAGGTGACCAAGGTGATCCTCAGTATTCCGGCTATATACTAGGATGTCGTCAAAATAAACAACAGCAAATTTTCCAATAAATGGCTTGAGTACTTCATTCATCAACCGCATAAAAGTAGCAGGTGCATTACTGAGACCGAAGGGCATTACCATCCACTCATAAAGCCCTTCACGAGTCTTGAATGCAGTCTTCCATTCATCTCCCTGCCTAACTCGAATTTGATGGTAACCGCTTCTCAAATCCATCCTTGAAAAGACTTGTGCCCCATCTAACTTGTCTAGCATGTCCTCCAGCCGAGGAATAGGGAAGCGATATTTCACGGTAATCTTGTTTATGGCTCGACTATCCACACACATCCGCCAAGTCCCATCTTTCTTTGGAACTAACAATGCTGGTACAGCACAAGGACTCAAACTAACCCGTATGAGTTGTTTCCGCAGCAACTCATCTACTTGTTCTTGTAAGATTTCATGCTCCTTTGGGCTCATCCTATAATGAGGAAGATTGGGAAGACTAGCACCAGGCAGCAAGTCAATCTGATGTTGGATGTGACGCAAAGGAGGTAGCTGGTTCGGTAGCTCTGCAGGAACAACATCTACAAACTCGAAAAGTAATGTTTGAATCTCTTTAGGAATCAGAGGATTTTCAGCAGCTTGTTCTTGCATCACCAAGACCAAGAGTGTCTTTGACTTCTTCACGTCTAGTTGAAATTGGTTTCCTGAAACAGTGACTAGCTTGTTTTCTTTCTTAGGTGGCTCATTCTTAAAATCAAGTGACAATAAGGCAATTCGTTTTCCTTTCCACTGAAAATAGTAAGTATTGGTCTTCCCTTTGTGAATAACATCCCTGTCATATTGCCATGGCCTTCCCAATAAAACATGGCAAGCATCCATGTCTACTACATCACAATGCAACTCATCTTTGTAGTGTTTTCCAATCGAGAATGTTAGCTTGCAAAACTCATTAACTTTAGATTCAGTCCCCTTCTTAATCCACCCAATTCGATAAGGATTAGGATGAGCTTCTGTTTGCAGCTCCAAGGTCTTCACCAAGGCCCTAGAGACAATGTTCTCTGTGCTTCCACTGTCTATGATAACCTCACACACTTTTATTAATTGTGCACCTAGTCCTGAATATGGCATTTCGCTGAGTTGCTAATGGTACCCTAGGAGTCAAGAGCAGGTTCTAAATTATGCAGGTTACATGGTCTCCCACATCTCCAGCTACAAACTCAGTATCTCGTTCACCATCATCATACTCCTCCACAAGATACTCATTCTCTGACCCGCTGTTCTCCTCCACCAGATTAGCTTGATGGGCCCGTTGAGGACAATCATTGGAGCGATGTCCAGGTTGGTTGCAGCGGTAGCATCTCCCTGGCATTGGTTTAGCATACGGATTGGGTCGATTTTGGATTGAAGGCAGTCTGTTTGAGGATTTGAATGGGGTAGATGAGGTATCTCCCTGATGTTTTATCTGAGAATTAGAGCCAACTCCTGGATCGGGGGCTCGCTGCTTCTCACCCAAAGATTCAGATTGAAACCTGCGACTGGAAGAACCTTTGTTTCTTGCAAAGTTACTCTCCAATTTCATAGCAAGATTGATAGCTTGAGACAATTTCGAGAGTGGCTGCAGACTCAATTGTTCTCGGTACCTCTCTTGAAGTCCTCCAATAAACCTTGAAACCAGCTGGTTATCTGTCTCCTTCAATTCAAGCCTAGCATTCAACCTGTAAAACTCCTCCACATAATCAGAAATACTCCTCCCCCCTTGTTTGCACGATTGGTACTTTTGGAAAAGTATCTGTTCATGATCATCTGGTAAGAATCGCGACCTCAACAACTACTTCATCCGAGGCCAAGTTCGAATGGGTTGTTTACCCTCACGTCGGCGTTGATTCAGAAGTTGATCCCACCAGGCAGAAGCACCACCTTTCAATCGATACACAACAAATTTGACCTGCCTTTCCTCAGGAATTTCCAAACAATCAAAAAATTCTCTACAGCCCGAATCCAATCCAAAAATTCCTCAATATTCAAATGGCCATCAAAGCTAGGAATATCCATTTTCATCTTGTAATTAGAGACTTCATTACCTCGATAATTCCTCTGATTACGATCAAAACGCCGATTTCTCATGCCCCGATCTACTATCTCTTCTTCACTTTCCGAATCGACCACCCTATGATGATCGCGATAAGTTTCATCATCTTCAGAACCATCGTAACCACCATGAGCTATGTGATCTCGATTCTGATGTCGTCGTCGCTGATTCCGAACACCACCCAAATGATTGCGAGCCATATCTCGCTCATCATTATGGTTAGCGCCTGGATCAGTTCCTGATACGTTGCCATCTCGCAGAGCTTGACGGATTTCTTGCACGAAATCCTCAAATCGCGAATCGATCCTCTGCTCAAGATTTGCAATCGCTGCCCAAAGGGCCTGCACACCACGCTTTTCGTAGTTGGTGCGGCGACCATCTCCATCAGTTCCAGCCATCTTGAACCAAGGCAAACCTTGCTCTGATACCAATTGATGAAGATGACCTGTAATTTCTGGATAAATACAACCAGAAGGGGAAGATCACTTCGAATCCAACCCTTAAAACAGAGAAGATGTCACTCAAAACTCACAAAAGGAAATGGGGAATAATCTTCATTGCATTCTCATTCTTTCCAGCTATATTTATAGCCATTACAATCCTCCCAAATCTGTTATGCAACCAACAAAAATATCCAAAACAGAATAACAACTAACAAATCAGTAACAACTTGAAAGTGCTCAAAACAACAACTAACAAATCAGTAGCAAACTACCCTTAATAACAGCAAATGACTCTAAACTACCCTTAATAACAGCAAATGACTCTTACTCCTACATCAGTTGTCATCTCTGTTTATTGTTAGATCTGTAAAAAAATTGCAGCCAGATAAGATGTTCTCTTTTGTTGCTCTAGGTTCCCACAATGGCATTTATTAGTAAAGTTGGAAATTTACTTAAGCAGAGTATAAGCAAGCACATCAATTCTCAATTGTTTGCATCTAATCCATCTATATTCCAAACAATTAGATGCATGCCATCTTCCAAGCTATTCATTGGAGGTGTGTTCGATCTTTATCTAGTACAAACTGAAACATTGTCATACTTCTACTTCGTCATGATCTCTTCAAACTTGGCTACTCAGGTCTATCATACAGCACGGATGATACAAGTCTGAGAGAAGCTTTTTCTTCCAATGGGGAAGTCATTGAAGGTATTGGTTATGCTTGATCTTTTTTTGCCCTAAAGTTGATTACTTTTTTTTTTTTTGCTGAATAAGTCAGTAGGTTAGTGGATAGCAATCAGTAGGTGAAGACAGATTTTGAACATAGGTCGTGGTACAACACTCACAGACTTTAACCAACTTAGCAAGTTGTCACTTTTGAGTACAACTTTGTTGGAATTTGATGATTCATGGAATACTATCACAAGCTATCTCTTCTGTTAGTGATATGAAGTACCAAAGTTTATGTTAAGATTGTGGAGTTTGTGGATTGGCTGCCAACCTGATGTAACTCTCAATTATTGGGGCTTGGAATTGAAAATGCAAGCTTGATTGTCACAAACAATATATTAAATTACTAGAATGTGATTTATATAAAAAATTAATAGGATGTGAACAAGAAAAGTATTGATGATGCCCTGTATGTGGATCATATGTACTAGTAAGTTAAAGTAATAAAACCCTCATATTGTGTTCAAAATGCACACAAAAGTACAATAGGATCTCTTATTTTGGTTTGTAGGTTTTGATGATTGATGATGTTGGCTAACGCTTTATGCATACTTCAAAGTAAGTTAATGCAGTAAATGTTTGTTCTCTTGTGAGTTGCAATTTCTTTGTGTGATGCGTAATATTTGCAATCTTGACTGTAATTGGAATTTTCGATCTGAGACCCCATTGAGAATTGTGTCATTCCTTGTGCAGGGTGATGTGGAAACATTGAAGAAGACTTGCAGCCCTGAAGTTATTGAAGGGTGTAAAACTGAACATAAAGCTTATGAAAGCCAAGGCATCTTCTTTGATAACAAGGTATGGCATCTAATCTGCTAGGCCAGATCTTTTGTTTTGTGATGGCAATGCATGTCATGATTTCTCTTCTGATTGGAGGGAGAGCTTGGTGGTTGTGAAGGTGTTTTTTTTTTCTTATCAAGCAATGACTCATATCCATCCACCTTCCTCACATGTTTCCCTTGCAAGAAGAGCAAAGGAAAATGCTACAATCTACAAATAGTTATAAATAAAAAACAAAGCCAATACATGAATGGGTTAAGTGTACAAACCAAAAGCCCATGATTCGAGAAATAGAAATTTCATTACAAGTACAAAATGCAAATTCTAAGAAAATACGACTGTGAAGCACTAACTCAAAAGCGTCTGAGATTGAAATAAAACAAAAAAAAGAACAATGGGTGTTGTAGTAAACAACTCATTGAATGGAATTGAAGAGAAGAAAGAAAAATATGCAAGATTTTACAGATTATTACTCATTTTGAAATGTTGCCTTCCTTACTACTACTAAGACCAACTCTAGGACTGCCCATGGTGGCATTAGTGCGTATGATCACTCTCATCTGTTCTTCCAAAGGCTGAACATGACCGACTACTTCTGGAGGTAAGTACCCCTCTTTCACCAAGCTCAAGCCGGCCAACATCTTGTTTGTGTTGCTGATGAGCCACTCTGTTCCACTTTTTTTACTACTAATTTTATAATCATCAACATAGCATATATTCTAAATCTCTTTTTTCAGGTAAGACTTCTTTGTTGTTTTATATATCGCCTGAAATTTCAACAAATGCTCTTTAAAATCCCATTCAGTAACTACGTTCTTAAATGGGTTTGAAAGTGATATATTTTCATTGATGTACTTGACAAGAGAATGCATACTCATGCAGTTTTCAAAGAAGGGATCTTTCAGTAACTCATTTGCAGCGGGTCTCTTTTTTGGATCTTTAGTCAGGTAAGGAAGGACCATTTCTTTGAATACTTGTGTAGAAATTGTGAATCTCCACTTCTTGTAATCAGAGATGAGTAATGGGTTTCCCATCCTCATAAAATCAGACGTAGTAAAAGGTTGGTCATTTTCAAAGAAGAGAGGAGGTTTACCAGAAATAAGTTCTAAAACGATCATTCCAAACAACCATATGTCTAACATGGCGGTAAAGTCTTCAATAATCTAAAAATTAAATCAATAAGGAGTATTTGATCTAGGAAACAGTGGCAATGTAGGGGAATCCAAACATTGAGGAAAATAAGAGGGCACGATAGAGCGGAGAGAGCCAGAAGAGATGAAAGGCATCACGACCATTTACTTCTGATTGTGTTTTATTTCTAAGCAATTATGTGATTCAATTTCGTAAGTGTCCAATTACTTAGATTAGAGTTTGTTTAATAATGGAATTTCAATTTATAATATGAATTTTGAGTTGTTTAGTTTAATTTGGAACTTGTTTTATGATTTTTCTTTTGTTTTTTATTTTTTTGATTTTTTATTACTATTTCGTTTATTGTGATTGGTGAATTAGAGGACCATCTTATTGTTTGTTAAACCTCCATATTTGACGGCCATACTCTATGGATTTTTTTGTTATTTTTTTAAGCTCATTCTCCAATAATTTGTACCATAGTTTCTCACAAGTATGTATGTATTTATGTACATATGTATGTATTTGCATGCATATATTTGTTTCTTTCTACTATTTTCGTTGTCTTCTTCTTCATTTTACAAATCTTTAATGTCATGATTTGTATAATAATGGGAGTCGATGGGAGAGTTTATATCTTTGTAAGGTAATAGTATTGTTCTTATTTCTAAAGAAAGGTTTACTTTAATCACCCAATTACCTTTAAAAAAGAATGAATTTTTTAGGCCTGGAAAATGTAAGAGACAAGACTAAACAATAGTACTACTTCATTTCAACAGAAAGGAAAATGGAGAATTTGTCTAGACCCAAACGAGTTGTGGAAGGAAAAAGAGGTCGGTGGAGAGTTAATGGTAACAATAAAAATATTTTAATTGATGGAGAAAAACAGCCGATTGGATGTAAACAAGGCCTAGTGTTCATAAGCGACAATGATGAGAAACCTCATAGATAATGCTCGAGTACACTTTGCCACGAATTTATAACCAAGATAAAAAGGTTGGTGTAATTTTTCATTTTTTGTAATTTAAATTAAAACCATGGTCATTTAAATCAAAGGAGGTATAAAAGTGAATTTACCTTGGTTTTTTTCTTACAAGTTATATCTATCTTTGTCAAGATAAAAATGTTAGTGTAATTTTTCATTTTTGTAATTCAAATTAAAACAATAATCATTTACTCTTGTTAAATCAAAAGGGTATAAAAGTAAATTTACATTTTTCCTGCAATTTATGCTCATATTGTCAGTTGACATTTGTGAAATTTCCATTCCATCACGCTATTATTCATTTTAATTCAAAATTAAATATTTTTACCAAATAGGAAAAAAGTTAAATTACAAAATACCCTTCCCAAAAGTATGTTGTTTTATAATAAATATTAATGGGGTATTTTAGTAATCTCAAACAATATTTTTCTATCTGATAAAGAAAATACTGAAATTAACTTTTTGCCAATAATTATGTAGACATATAAACCTCAAAATAGCTTATCCAGATTATAAGAAACCTGAAGAATTTCCCACTTTTCTACAACTATTTTTTAGTAATTTCTCCTTAAATTTGATATCCATCTATTTTTGAGTTATAACTCTTTTTATGTTTGGTATTTTAGAAGCAATTTCAAGAATGGGTGTTGTGTAGAATTAAAATGTGTGGGCATTCAACATGTTGTAAAAAGAATGAGGTGATCAACCATAATGAATCGGTTGGAAGCTCAAATTTTGAAGAAAGAGAAAGAAAGCGACAAAAGCGATCTAACACAGAAAACAACAATCAATTGATTAATGTTGAGCATTGCATTGATGATCGAGAAAAAGCGAATCGAGCTTGACCTCCATGAATTATTTTGACTATAAAGAAGAGCATTTGACCTCGGAACTGATATCAATCCTACAAAATAGCAATTATTTTAACTTTTTGGATAATTGGTATCTGCTAAGCCAGGAGCACCTGATGGGTTCATTCTAAATTTCTGACCCAACAAGATTTGGATTTATGCTTGTTTACTAGTTTTGTCATATAGTTATGTTATTTCGCTTATTGATCAACATCTCTCTCTCTCTCTCTCTCTCATTAATCATGTTTTGAATTTGTTAGTTTTGTCCTGGTTTAATTCCGATAAATTTGAGAAATTTTCATAAAATTTAGATAAAGTTTTTAAGAACCTTATCTTATGCTTGAAATATGAATTTATAAGAAAATGAAATTTTAATGTGAATGGTGAAAATGTTACCATATTCTATGATTAAGTCAAATAAATTATTGATTAATTCACTGTTGATTTAATTGACTAGTCTCTATGTGCCTGTCAATGGATGGAGTCCGATCTAATTAAAATATGATAATGACCATGACACCCTTGAATTTCAAGCTGCCATGATATGAGTTGTATTTGATTTTTATTTTTATTTTCTTAAATACAGATGATAATTATAAATAGGTCATATTTATAAGTATAATTATAAAGAGGTGTGCTTAGCAAGTAAAGCCTTTTGCAATGTTGAGCATAAATCTTAACTTTTCTCTTTTAAAGTTGTTTAATAAATATTGAACCGTTCGACAAATTTGAACTTCTGCGCAACCAGTTTGACAAGACTTTGACCGTTGAAAATGATTCCAATCTTAGTGAGTGCAGACTTACTAAATTCCCACGGAGATTCCAATCTTAATGTAGATGGAAATTTGTTGTTGTCTTTAACATAAAATGTTAAAGTCCTGAAATATAACTATAAGATGGAGTTAGATTAGGATTTTTTTTTTTAATTTTTTATGTTGATGTCTCTTTCTAGAGGTACATATTCAAATGTAACTTGGTTTTGGACCTTGAACTTTGAAATAATAAATCTTTGATCTCTATAAATCGAACTCTAACTTCTTCTAAAATTTTCATTTCAACTTATCTCTCTTCCCCTAATTTTCAATTGAGAGAGAGAGAGAGAGAGAGAGAGAGAGAGAGAGAGAGAGAGAGAGAAAGAATAAGAAAATGTCAGACTATAAATTCTTACCTAATGATGTAGCTTTATTGTGCTATCTTAAAGCTAAGGTAAACAAAGAAATATTTGAATCAAATCCCATTATGAATTGTCAAATCTATGACTTTGTACCATGGAAACTCCCAAGTATGAATGTATATTTCTTTCTTATTACTATTTTTCTTCTTTGTCTTACAAGTCTATAATTACATGTTCAACGACCTAGTTTGTATAATGAAAGAAGATTTGAGAGGTCACAACTTTGTAAGACATAGAATTCTTGATTGTCATGGGAGACACCTTAACTCTTGATTGTCTTTCAATTAAACAACGAACATTTTAATAAATTAATTTTATGATTTTTTTTATAGGACTTGAAAATGTAAAAGACAAGACTACATGACAATATTACTTTGTTCCAAGAGAAAGGATGACAGTAAATTCTTTTAGACCCAAACGAATTGTAAAAAGAAAAAGAGGTGTGTGAAAAATTAATGGTAAAGGTAAGGATATTCTTGATAAAGAAAAAAGGCCGATTGGACACAAGCAATGGCTAGTGTTCATACTCGACAATGACGAGAAAACCCCATGGTTAATGCACGAGTACACTTTACCCTCAATTTTTGATCAAAATAAAAATGTTGGTATGAAAGTAAATTTATTGAAATTTGTGAGATTTCTGTTTTAGGCTTTTAGCACAATATTCTTTATAATTGAAATTAATTTTTTTTTACCAACTAGGAAAATACCAAGTGTATGTTTGATTGAATGGAAAGTGACTTTCCATGCAATTTGAAATCCATGGAAAAATAGTGGTGGAAAATGGGTAGAATCGAAAAATCAAATTCTATTGTTTGATTGTACTTGGATAAAATCATGAAAAAATTATGAGGAAAAAGAAGAAGGCGAGAGGAAGAGAAAGAAGATGAGAAGAGGGGAGAGGAAGAAGAAGATGAGGAGGAAGAGGGAGGGGGGAGGATATGATGGTGGTGGTGATGGCGACGGTGATGGCGGAGGTGATGGATGTAGAGAGAGAGAGAGAGAGAGAAGGTGGCCGAGATGGTGATGACGGCGACGATGATGGTGACGACGGCAAGGTTAGTGTGGTAATGGTGGTAATGGTAGGGAAGAAGAAAATATGAATAGAGAAGAATTGGGGATGGAAAATTTGGGTGGATTTCATTTTCCCACTCATATGGGTGAGAAAATGAAATCCATGTTTTGGTGGACTTTTTGATTGAGGTGGAAAATGAATTTTCATTACCATGTGCAATCAAACACTTGAAAAATGTCATTTTCCATGGAAATTGATTTTGCACCCTATTTTCCATGTGCAATCAAACATACCCTAAGTTAAATTTAAAAATATCCTTCTAAAAAATGAAATGTAATAGTAAAATATTAAAGGGGGTATTTTAGTAATTTCAAAAAATATTTTCTTTGTGGTAAATTTTTTTGAAAATGACACTTTGCCTATTATGTAGATATATATATATATATATTCATAATAAATTGACTCCCAAAGTATCATATCATATCAAAATTATTAGAAACCTAATGAATTTCACATTTTTCTACTTTTTTATTTTTATTTTTATTTTTTATTATTGATAATTTCTCTATTTTTTATACTTTTTTGGTAATTAATTTATCCTTAAATTTGTTATCCATTTATTTTAGGATTGTAACATTTTTTATGTTGTGTCTTAGAAGATATTTCAAAAATGGGTGGTATGTAGAATTAAAATGAGTGGGCGAGTAGAATGGTCTGAAGAGATAAACCATAATGGATCAATTGCGAGCTCAAATTTTGGTGGAAGAGATACAAACAATAATGCTTAATTGATTAATGTCGAGTAGCTACGACAATAACAACATTATACTGATGTTCAAGAAAACAACGAATGTGATGTGATCTCAATGGAATATCGTTACAATGAAGAAGAAGACGCTTCGAGTCCGGATCAGATTTTAATCCTGAAAAACAGTGATTTGGAAATACTCTCCATCAAAGATGTAGAATATGAAAGACTGCATTTGAAATGGTGTCATTCTTGCAAAAAAACAATTATCCTAAAGAGGATAGGAACAGTGAAATTTATTTCGATAGTAACTTATGGGCGGCACCAATATATGTTAAGCCTTGAATGGGTCCATTGTAAATTTCTAATCCAACAAAGGTTTGATTTTTATGTAATTTAGATTTTCATGTTGAAAATCCCAATCTTACCGTCGTTGAACATGGGGTTGGTGTCGCTGACATCATACCACTCTTTTTTCGCCCGATCATCCTCTTAGCTGCTGTGGTGGTTGCTGTTTGGTGTTTGTGGGACTTTTTATCAATAAAAATACTATTGTAACTTATTGTATGTAGCAAAGTGTAAACTTATATAGAGAAATTAAAAATCATCATCATCCAACAACACAACAGATTGACTAACAAATGTTAACATTGAAATCCTTGGAGCATAAGGTAACTCTTGAAATCCTTAAAAGGATCTAAGATAATTCAAATTGGAGTACAAGCAGAAAGCAACATATTGAAATATCTTTCTTTCTTAGGATCCTTCACTTAATATTTGGAAATAGCCCTATTATAACTTAGCCTAGGATCATAATTTAATTTCCTATTAAATTATTTTATGCTTTTATTTGTTCTTGGTAACTTAATCGATATCTCAGGTTCACCATTCTAGATTAGTTTGCATTGTTTGACATCACAGGATGTAATGCGGGCGTAGAATACAAGCTATAGGGCTGGCTACATTTGTATATGGTATTTAACTCCTTTTAATCATATATTTATTTACATCTGCCCACTGTAAATCCGCCCCTGCATGATACTATCCCTAAATATTGTCACAAACTTATATTTGTTTAAATCTGCCCAAAAGGACATAACTCTTATAAAAAAGACGATACAAAAAATAAGATGGCAAACAATTTTGTATATTGATGAAGATGGTGATACAAATCTTAAATACACTTAAAACATTTTCCACTAATCAATCGTCAAGACTTTGCAAAATAGGACGCATGGTTTTAAAATTCGGTTTCGTGTCTTGTCTCGTCTAGGCTCGATATCGAGTCATCTCAAATGAGTTTTCTGACACGTTTGAAACGTCTTGTTCAAAAATAATAAAAAATTGAACATAACGTATTAAATCTCGATCAAAAAATTGACTTGTACATTTGTATCGTTTAGCCATGATACGCAATTATCTCTCTTCCCTTAATTTTCAATTGAGAGAGAGAGAGAGACTGAGAAAATGTCAAACTACAAATTCTTACCTAATGATGTAGTCTTATTGTGCTATCTCAAAGCTAAGGTAAACAAAGAAATATTTGAATCAAATCCCATTATGGATTGTCAAATCTACGACTTTGTACCATGGAAATTCCCAGGTATGAATGTATATTTCTTTCTCATTACTATTTTTCTTCTTTGTCTTACAAGTCTCCAATTACATGTTGAGTGAACTAGTTTGAATAATGGAAGAAAATTTGAGAGGTCACAGTTTTGTAAGACATAGAATTCTTGATTGTCATGAGGGTCTACCTTAACTCTTGATTGTCTTTCAATTAGATAACGAACATTTTAATAAACTAATTTTATGATTTTTTTTTTTATCGGGCTTGAAAATGTAAAAGACAAAACTAAAGGACAATATTAATTTGTTCCAAAAGAAAGGATGATAGTAAATTCTTTTAGACCCAAACAAATTGTAAAAAGAAAAAGAGGTGTGTGGAAAATTAATGGTAAGGGTAAGGATATTCTTGATAAAGAAAAAAGGCCGATTGGACAAAAGCAAGGGCTAGTGTTCATACTCGACAATGACGAGAAAACCCCAAGGTTAATACACGAGTACACTTTACCCTTAATTTTTAATCAAAATAAAAAGGTTGGTATGAAAGTAAATTTATTGAAATTTGTGAGATTCCTGTTTTAGGCTTTTAGCTCAATATTCATTATAATTGAAATTAATTTTTTTTACCAACTAGGAAAATAACTAAGTTAAATGTAAAAATATCCTTCCCAAAAATGCAATGTAATGGTAAAATATTAAAGGGGGTATTTTAGTAATTTCAAAAAGTATTTTCTATTTTAGTAAATTTTTTTAAAAATGACACTTTGCCTACGATGTAGATATATATTATAATAAATTGATCCCCATAGTAGCATATCATATCAAAATTATTAGAAACCCAATGAATTTCACACTTTTTTTTTCTACTTCTTATTTTTATTTTTTATTATTGGTAATTTCTCTTTAAATTTGATATTCATCTATTTTTTCTACTTTTTTGGTAATTAATTTGTCCTTAAATTTTTTATTCATTTATTTTTGGATTGTAACATTTTTATGTTTTGTGTTTTAGAAGATATTTCAAAAATGGGTGGTATGTAAAATTATAAAGAGTGGGTAAACAGAATGGTCTAAAGAGATTGAAGAGGTTAACTATAATCAATCAATTGAGACCTCAAATTTTGAAGGAAGGGATGCAAACAATAATGCTCAATTGATTAATGTCGAACAACTATGACAATAACATTACACTGATGGTCAAGAAAACAACGAATTTGATGCGACTTCAATGGAATATGTTTACAATGAAGAGAGGTGTGAAATTTTTTTGGATGATAACTTATGGGGGCCACCAATATATTGCAAGCCTTGAATGGGTCCATTGTAAATTTCTAATCCAACAACGGTTGGTTTTTATGTAATTTAGATTTTCAATCAACAAATTTTGAATCCTATGTTTGCTTTATGCTGTTTCACTTTATTGCTTTAAGTTTAGTTGATTGTTTTGTTTTTGCCTTGAGTAATTTTAGTCTCACATCGACTATGAGAAGAATTGATTTGCAATTCTTAAATAGTTGTGCTTCTAATAGCTTTAAAGTTGATAGAAGTAGTTGGCGGGCTCACGTATGCACACGGGGGCCCAAGAGGAAAACCCAAGGTTCCAATTGAAATTTGGATCTATCGGTCTGACAAACCTTAATGCGTGTAGCCATGTAGGATGTGCACGCAAGGGGGGTGCTAACTCTTGGATTTACACCTCACGTGGGTGCGTGCAAAGGCCGTGGGTTGTTGAAGTTACGTTCCAATTTAGAGACCCTTTTGGATACGTGGGTTGTTGAATCCTGCAGAACGAATGCCTACAGATTGTGGTACCGTTGCAGAGGCAAATTTTGTTTTAGGATAGTGCTTTGTGCATACCTCAACAATTTCTTTTTTAGGTAATATTTTTCTATTATATTCAATTTGAAAATCAAGATTTGTTCTAATTTCTTCTCTCTCTACCATAAGAAATCAGTATTCAATAACAACAATTTGTTGGTGGATCTTAGTCGATTCTATGAACATGATATGAATTGCAACAATTAGAAATCAAGAAGAGACAATTCAAATAAGGGTATTTTCCAACATAATATCAATTAAAAACCTTTAATGCCTTCAAACATAATAAATAATTTGAGATGGGCGAATCCGTACCTCTTTCTTCTTCAAATCTGTTAAAGATGTCCCTGGTAATTTGAGAGTGTTGAGTGAAAGATCGAAACCTTAGATCAATTATTATGAAATCTGATTTCGTCTGGAAACCCTAGTTATCTTTCTTCAAAATCCGAGATTCTGTGAGTGAGAGATCAAGCGAAGAATTAATGTTCAAAATTAGATCGATTCTATGAGTGAAAGAGAGTTGATCGAACGAAATCTAGTGTGAGTGAAAGAGAAAGAGAGTAGATCGAAGGAAAATCAATGAGTAAAAAAGAGAGATTCGAACAAAATCGGTGAGTGAAAGTGAGAGGGATTCGATTGAAGAAAAACCAGTGTGAGTGAAAGAGAGAGACTGAGGCCCTGTTCTTTTCAGCTTCAGGAGCCAGCTTTTTTTGCTTTTTTAACTTTTAAGCCAAAAATACCAGATAAATGATGTTTGTTTAGGCTTTTTTGGCTCTTGTAGATTTCAATTGAAGCCCAAAAGTAGCTTCTAAAAGAAGTCGCCCAAGGTAATTACCAAAATACCATTTATCTTTAATCAAATTTCCAACTAAACTTAATCTTAAAAAATGAAATGAGATTATTAAAATACCCTTCATATTTATCAAAATACCCTTCATCTTTAATCAAATTTTCAACCAAACTTTACCTTAAAAAACAAAAAGGAATTATCAAAATACCATTCGACTTTACCAAAATACCCTTTATTTTTAATCAAATTTTCAACCACTTAACCTTAAAAAATAAAAAGGAATTACCAAAATACCCTTCATCTTTAATCAAATTTTCAACCAAACTTAACCTTAAAAAATAAAATGAAATTATCAAAATACCCTTCATCTTTACCAATTATCAATTAATCAAATTTTCAACTAAACTTAACCTAAAAAATAAAATGAAATTATCAAAATACCCTTCATCTTTACTAATTATCAAAATACCCTTCATCTTCCAAAATACCCTTCATCTTTAATTAAATTTCTAACCAAACTTAACGTTAAAAAATAAAATGGAATTACCAAAATACCCTTTATCTTTACTACAAAGATCAAAAGTAATTCATCATCACTACTTTATTACCAAAACATCTTTCATCTTTATGTGGATGTTAGATTGTATATTATGCAGGTATTTTCTTTATCATATGTTTATTTTTATCATATATATATATATATATATATATATATATATATATATATATATATATATATATATATATATAGTGTAATTATATATTTATTAAGGTATTCTACTATATTTTTGTGCATTATAAGTGCATTATCAATATTAAGGGTATTCTGGTCATTTTATAAGAATTCAACAATAAAAAGTTGTCAAACGAACATCAATTTCTGGTTTATGTGCTTCTGTAACGAACAAGTTTTTGCTGGATGTGATTTTTCAGGCTCTGGCTTTTACTTCTTTTAGAAGCCAGCTTTTGGAGCTGGAGTTGACTTCTGTAAAGAACAGACTCTGAGAACTCTGAGAGAGTCGATCGAATAAAATTGAGTGTATGAGTCGGATTTGAGGAAATAATAACGATCCGAATCGAGTCGAACGAAAAAGAATCTGAGTCAAGTCGAATTTGAGGCGGAAAAAGAAGTTTTTTGCGGGTTAGCGAGAGTTGGAATCCATCGCTTAAAACGACAGCTCAAAGCTATCGTTTTTTCCGTAATAAACGTGATTTTCTTCTCTTTGTATGCTTAGTTTTCTCCAAAGTTAGAGTCGAAGTAGTGTTAGTGTTGGATAACTTAATTACTTATTTGGATAAATGCTTGTTTTTTTCCTTCTTTGAAGAGGGAACTTCGGTTTTCTCTTCTATTAATTGGTCTTGTTTTGGTATTTGTAAACTTGATTAAGGTAGATTTGGCTTTTTTAATTATGATCTATTGGTTTAAAGATCAAATATGTCATATTTTGATTATGGTGATTTTGAAAACTTTTGATGTGCCTCACCCGTACCTTGGGAATAGGGCCTATGATTAACCCATTTTGATTATTTGATTGATTCATCTTATTAGGTGTGTGGTTCCAATAGATTGTATAAACCATTTGGATATGTTTAGACTTTAGGATCTTGTAGGAGATTTTTCGGATCTCCCACTCCTCGAGATCTATTTTATTGATGATGTTTTGATCTTTGAATTATGTATTGACTTTCTACTTTCTCCTATTTTCTTCTCTTACTGGACTTTGTCTTTCCAATCATCTTCTTCTTTGGTCTCACCTTAAAAGACATTGGTGTGTTATCACCAAAAGACTTCCGACGATCAAGTTAAAACTTGAGAAAATGTAAAGCAAAGAGAAGAAGTTTAGAGGCAGAAAATTATGATGTGTTCTAACTTCCTTTGTAGTAGAAGTTTCCTTATTTATAGAAAAATAAAGAGTCATGATAATTTAATTACTCCACGTGGCATACTCAATCGACTACTTGACGTGACAAGTTCAAGTATCGTAGATTTGCACTCCTTGTGATACATGATTCCCTGAGATACACTTTTTTATGGGGAAGTGTAGCTGTGTATCTTGAGGAGCGCAAATCTACGGTTCCCAAACTTATCACGTCTGAATAGTTGATTGAGCTTGCCATGTGGGGGTAGTCTGTGGCACCCCGCCAAACGCTAACACAAATCTCCATGTCAGATCTCGAGGTACTAGGTGGCACCTTGAAATTTCGGCATGGTCTCCTCTGTTTATGTTAGCATTCCAAGGCGTTCAACCTGCACCTGATAAACGACATACAATCTTACATATATACATACAAAATATCATACTAGCGGATGCCTATATACATCTAATAACATACGATAGATCAGAGTACGGAAGGGTAAACAAAATACAAGATTATACAAAAATTCCTCACTCTAACAACAGTCCTAACACTCAATATAGAATCCATAATACTTTTAGACGAACTAACACCACTAGGGGATATAACCCCAATACTCACCCAGTGATGAACTCTGATTGTCTATCTAACCTACTAGATGATCCTCACTCGCTGGTTCTACGCCCGACTCACTAACTGCAGGCTCTGAAGCTAAAAAAAATGAAAAAAAAAGGGTGAGTAACAATGATTACCCAGTAAGGAAAACAAATAATTTCTGCCAATAACTCCTCCTAACATGAACGAATAAGCATACTGAATCATTTTAATAATACAAAGTTTTATAGAAGAAACTACGATAAACTGATACATATAGCTAGGGATGAGCAACTAGACATTTTAAAATTGACATTATATCAATCAATAGTATTCACTATAGCATTTTCTTTACATACAAATCTAATTGATCAAATGGAGAAATTAAACATGTATTTCATTTTATATATCAAAATAAGGCAACAGATACATAATATACTATGGTGGAGTATTGGAATTAGAGAGTTGAGATTCACGACTGGATCGCTCCCAGTCGGGACATGATCTTACAATTCTTTACTAGCTTTTAGTTCCTAATTTTGTGGCCAGTCGCTGCACTTACCACGCTTGGTTGACCATTTATCTAGCTCAGGCTGACCGTTTGACGTGACCATAAGCAATGGGTCTCTTTTCGATATGTCAGAACGTTCAACTACTATAGATTGTTAGTGATCACTGACTAATCATCTTCGTCTATGTCTATCAGGGATGCATGTGATTCCCAAATATACAAACCATTCGTATACGACCACCTTTACATTACAAGTTCACTGGTAAAGATAGAAAGGAATAACCCGGATTCCAGTTGTGACTCCACTCTCATACGCGTCCCATACCACGTATGAGCTTGGTGGTCCTTACCGTACATCCTAAGATAGCACACCACTCAGGATGATATGACGCACTATCCCTTTAGGCATTCACAAACTCTTTAACAGCTCCGAAAATAGCTATATATATATATATATATATATATATATATATATATATATATATTATTTTCATTTAAAAATAAAAGAGAAATTAACAATACAAAGTTGAGAATAAATATCTAATTTCCTACCATGCAAGTGTGGCCAGCTGGCCTAAAATAAATAATGGAACGAAAACGTAAACAACGCCTCGTGCTAACAAAAAGTAAATAAATATGCAACCAGTAATATTATCCCTGGATACCCGTTCACCAACCTACACACAACACAACAATGTAAAATACAGACATCACCCCTCGGGTGTGATTCTGATATTTTACCATTTTTTCCTTTTTCGAATTTTACAGTTTTCAATCTCTCAAACAAAATATTCACTATCTGATATTCATCAACTCAATATGAGTTAATTGAATATTAAATCATTTTTTCAATTATGAAATTTATTTTTATGAATAACATTGAAAAAGTACAAAACTTAGATCAAAACGGGGTCCGAACATTACACAGGACCCAACTGAAGGCAATAACCCGTTAAAATATCCTACCCATGTATAATATTTCATAAAATACAATTAAACATATCAAATATGCAAGTTCTGGTGTGAATTTGAAATAACCAATTGAATTCTATATTTTTGGAAACTCACCACAAAATTTTAATAAAATCTTAAATGCAATTTTCAAAATCTACGATTACTAATAAAAATTTAGAGTTCTTTACAATCTCTAGGCGATAGGATCGAAGTGTGTGCGCGAAAATCAAGGTGATCGACGTAAAAATCAAAATGGATCGGATTTCAAAATGGTTGATTTTTAAATATGAGCCAGTAATTTTGAAGATCTCGATACCGTCGTCCTTTCTCCCTTCTGTGACGGAGAACAGTTTGACCCCGAAACAAGCGAAATCTGAGGTTGAAGTTTCGAAACCCCCGTATATAAATACGGCTGATTTTTGACGATACGGGGTGAAAAAGAAAGTGGAACTAAAAAAGATTGGGTGGATTTTATAAAAATGAAATTGCGGACGTTTCTCCCTTTCGTATCAATCGTCGAAAGTGAACCGTTTGTGATAGATCTAGGGTAGAAAAGTTGAAAAAAAAAAAAAAAATTTTAAAAATTGCTGGCTGATTTTTTTTAACGAAATGGGATGATGAAAAGTTAAAAAAATTATAAAAATTTATTTATATAAAGTTTAGGGACGAAATCGGTATTTTGCCTATTATTTCAATCGACGATAACTTAACCATCCGGACTCCAAAACTGATAAATGAATATTTTATTTTATCTAATTTTTCGTTCCAGATTTAATGGTGTGATCAATTTATACAAATTCTATCTCTAACAAAAATTTACATTTTTGACTAGAGGTGACCCCTAAAATTGACATCATTTTTGTTTTTGACGATAATTCGACTTCTTGATCTCCAAAAATGACAAATAAATTGTTCATGTTCAATAATTTTTTATTATGAATCTAATGGTATAATCAAATCTCAATAATTCTTACTCTAGAAAAAAGTCACTATTTTAGCCTAGTCCGACTCGGTAATCGAGGATTTTATAATTTTTATGTTCAAACTTGCATTTGAGCGTGCTAACAGGCTAAAATATGTTTTTTGATCATTTTGAATCCAATTATAAAATCAAATTTCATTAAAAATGATTATAACAAGGTCCTACAATTTTACCCTAAGTCCCACTTTCAAGATTATTTCAAAATTCCATTATTTATTTTTCCTTGAGATACGAATTGAAAACTGGGGTTTTACATAGTCAGATTATCATGTTTCAAAAATAAATAAAGTTAACAAAATTTAGTTAAAGACTTGCTTTCAGACAAGCGACTTGTACGGGTTTTAGGTGAAAAAAAGGTATATTTGTAATATTAATATAAAGAGGTGGCAAGTAAAGTCTTTTGTAATGTTGAGGATTAATCTTAAGGGAAATTTTTTTACATAAAGCCAATCAAATTGACAATTCTACTAATTTGATGTAGGGTTGACTTCAAACTCGACCAAGTCAACTTAAGTGATGAATTTGATTTCAATGTGACTTAGTTCCAAAACTCGATCAAACCAGCTCATCGAGACGTTATTACAAGTTATTCGATTTTGTATCATAATTTAGTACAAGGCCACTCTTTACTTGATGGATGGTGTGATACTAAGAGACTCTTTCAAAGTTTTTATCTATCAATCACTTAAGTAAATTATTGATTCAATCAATGACTTAGATCTCATGTTCCAACTGACAACAGTAAGACATGAATAATGGTAATATAAAACTGAATTACTGCATTTTTTTATTAGGAAAGTTTACATAAGAATTTGCTAATTATGAACCTATAAAAATTTTGAGAAGGAGAATCGACGATAATTAAAAAATCATGTCAATCAAAATTAAAAAAATAGTCCATTTTGTAAGCTCTTTCTTTCTTAATAGTCCCTTAATATCACCTCTCACCAAATCTTTAAAAATTGTCAATCTCGAAAATAAAGGTGTTTTGGTCATTTTACATTAGACTTTCATGCAGGACCAAAGTCAAGGGGTGCGTCATCTGAGTGATAAGGTCCCGTAAAATCACTTTTTGAGATCGTAATTACATAAAGATGATTAACACCAAATTGCTAATTGTCTCAAATAACCATAAATTGCATTACTTTGCCAAAATATTGAAATTAATAGTTTTCTAATTATTTGCAGGGTTAAAGAGCAAATTCTAATACAAATATTTTTGTAACAATTTTTGTTATAATTTACAAGTCGAAAGGGAGAATCCAACCAAATTTTGAAGCCAAAATTTGCCACGTCACTGTGTCATAGTAAGTCCTTACAATGTTGTGGTAATCTCGAGGAATTTTTACCTCGAGATTCAAGCTAAAAATTTCACTCTTCAGCCGTTGTAATGGAAGGTCCTTCTCAAATCAAGTAAGATGAAAACTTGACCCAATAACTCGATTAGAAAACTATAAATTGAGCGGTTGTCCCTAAGAGAAAGGGCCTCTTTTCTTCTACCAAATTTTCTATAATTTTTTAGTTTTTTTTTTTAGAAAAAGAATTCTTGTAGAAGTGAGATCTCAAAAGTATTTTTCTTTCATCTTTGTTATTTAATTTCTCTTTACAACTCTATTGTAAAATCATAAAGCTTGGAATCAAAGTGCAACATTGCTTATCTCATCCTCTTCTCTATCATGTTCTCTTTATTTTGTTATTGTTGCAACTTGCTCCTCGAGATGATTGGCTAGACTCTCCTTAGAGAGGTCAATGACGTCGGAGTGAGTTTATCTTAATATTGTTGTTATAATTCTATTTGATCCTGCTTTAATTGTGTTCTTGTGAACCTTCTTAAGATGAGATCATCTAATTTGTACCTCTAATTCTACCTTTGATGATTATTGTTTAGATGAGTTCAAGCTTAATCATGTTTTATAATGAATTTGAGATATAAGTTGGATAATCTCCCTAAGTTCAAGATTCACATTTATATTTGTTACGTGGATTGAGTTAAAATTAGAATTATTCAGCAATAAGATGACTTGCAAAAGTTGATTTGATCTCTTTAAGCTCTTTACATTGTTTTCAATCTCTATTCTTGCTCTTATTTCAATTCTATTTCACTTCTTAGCTGTAATTTTCTAATCTGTTTTGGTTTCAATTCGAAAGAAAGTTAAATCATGATTGTCCCTGTGGAACGAATTTTACTCACTAAAATTTTATTTTAATATTTGTTCAATCTTGCATTTCTACAATCAACGAAAGCTACCAATCATTGAGTATAGGCTTTTATTTCTAATTTTCACCGAAACCCAAGGGTTGTTAAAAATTACTTCAAGATTCGTTTTCTTCCCAATCGAAATATGAAATTTAAGAAAGAGTTCCCTCTAATTCCTATAAAAAGTCTCAAATCAGCAAGGATTTCTCAATTGAATACCTTCCGATGATTAAGTTAGCAAGAATTCAAAAAGACTGAGTTTGAAAACAAGTCAAAATTTTTTTTACCAATGTGTTGAATCTTATTATATATAGACCAAGTGTCTATCTTCTTTTGACAACATTTCTGGCAAAAATCTTGTTAATTCTTTTACATTCTTTATTTACTTCTCGAATCAAGAGCTTTCTAATCTCAATTCTTCCTTCTCTTCGTCTCTTTCCAATTTGGTCTAAGATTTTAACTTGAATTAGAATCCTAAAGATCTTAAAATATCTTTTGTTGGGATTTGCATGGATTTTATTTATTTTTGTGATTTTCTCTTAATAATAATCAATTGGTTGTACTCAATCGAGTGTTTTGACATTGCCAGGTGTCACTCGATTTAAGTTTTTTTAAAGGACTAAACTAAATTGACAGGTGGATATTTCAGTTAAAAATCACTTGTTTGTCGAGTCTCCTTTCAACTTAGATAGTACAACATGTATCTTATTGAACGCAGCATTTTCATATGTTAATGACCATTGGAAACTTTTCAACAGTCCACGTCATCAACCATAATTATAAACCCACAATTTATATATGAGATTGAGTAGCATGGAGTGAATGGTTGCATGTGTGTTCTTCAAATAACCGCATCATACTTATTATAGAAAACACTTCCTCCACTGTTAAATTTTCTCAAGTAGATCGTGTAGATCGGTAAATATGTTTATGAGAGTTTAAAGATGTATTTTATATATAACTCTGAAATACTAATTAATTATCCCGAAAATCGTGAGTAATAATGAATAAATATTTCTTACAAATATTTATTTAAGTAGATTCTAACACTTTGACCATGAATTTCTCACTAAAGCAGTAAAACTTTCAAGAAATTGAAAATTTTCAAAAATAGTTAAAATTTCTAATTTTACTAAAACTCTTTTACCACCCTTAAAATACTTTGAAAAATAAAATTATTAAAAATAATAAGTTTTTAGTGAAACAAAAACAATCTTTTCTTAAGATGCGCATCAAAACCAATATTGCAGATTTCATTGTTAGCTTTATGATTTGCTATTGCAATAGTTGTTTTGATTTACGACAGCAGAGTTTTGAAATTTTTAAGATAAAATGCATGTGTCGACAATAAAAGTCCTTGATCTGCCTCGAGATACATAAAATAAGTTTGCAAGTAGATTTTATTCATTTTTTATTATTTGATTGTTAATCAAGGAAGAACACCCCATAGACGAATGTACTAAGACTTGTATCTCCATTTCATCGTATACAATGAGTAAAATTTATTTACGATCTTATTTCACGCATCTCAAGATATATCTTGAAATTTTGTTGTAGGCACCATGTTTAGCCATCAATTCGATCACATCTACTTTTGACCTTTTTCTTGAAATCTTGTTTTACATTAGTTCCCTCAACTTGAATAACTTGTTCTTGAATCTTTCATTCATTTCTTTCTCTAATTAACATCTAATGATTTTTGTTCGTCTAATCTAGTTTGAAAAACATTATAAAACCTTCCCACATGATTCATATAAATTTTGTTCCTATATTATATATGAGATTGGGTAGATATGGACTGAATGAAGGAAATAATTTGGTTGGTGCAAATAAAAAAAAAAGACGAAAATTTTGAAAAAGATCTCAACTTTTGCAAAAATTTCGATTTCGATACAATGTTCATTTTAATTTCCAAAACACATTTTCCAGTGAGATCCCATGTAGTTATTCTAATTTAAAGTGATGATCTCACTAATAAATTACTAGCGAGATTGTATGTAATTTTTAACACAAATATCCTTAATTTTAGTCATTTTATACTAGTCTTCCTACAAGACTAAAGTCAAGATTTGTTTTCTTCCCAACCGGAATGGACTGGTTGAATCTACAGCCAAGTCGAACCTAAAAATCAGTTCTTGAGGTCATGTTTAAACTGAAGCTTCAAACCAAACGCAAATTACAGATCGACCAACAAACAAAACCCTAACCTTAACCCTAATTCTTTGATTTTTTTTTTCTCATGGATTTCTTCAAATTGGTGTTCTCAGATGATCTAGAACCCTTAAATCAACACAAAAATCAGAGGTCACCCGAAATAGATGACGAAGAAGAGCCAGATCCAGATCCAGATCGAGAAGCTTTATTAGATGAAATTGATCCAAACCCTAACCCTAATTCTTCAGTCAGTAGTTCTTGGAGTTTCGGAGTTTTGTATGTTCCGATAGCATTGGCTTGCTCGGCCTTTACTACTAGCAAAGTGGGACAATCCTCAATGGAATGAGTGGAGCTCTCATAGAGCAGACATGATAAAGATGTTTCTGAAACGACTTGCAAAACTGGGGTGGATTTTTGGAGATTGGTTTTGATACTAAAAGCGTCAAACTTTTTATTCAGACTTTGCATGCTAGTGACTAGGCTTGTCATGACATTCCTGAGATCGGGATTGGATTTGATCTCATGCATGCCCGATTGCTTGGTTTCCAACTCTTCTCTATCGAAATCTCCTAAGTTGGTGCTCCAATTTTGAGCATTCTCAACTAGTTTGACTAGGAACTTGTATGCCTGATTGGGAGTCTGATTCATGAATTTCCTTTGATGTATAAACTCTAGAAGGATACATTGGGCTGTCGGGAGACCACGATAAAAGAAGTTGACTAATTGGGTTTTATCTATCCCATGATGCGGAAATTTGACAAGAAGGTCGTTAAACCTTTCCCAAGTTTGGAAAAATTCTTTATCAGATCTTTCCTTGAAGTTCCTAATGGCATTTTTGAATTATTCCGTTTTTGTCATCGAAAAGAATTTGGTCATAAATGATAACTCATCCCACGAGATGATATTTAATCATGCCACAGCATGATTTTCTAGAGAAAAAGGGACCAACCTAAGCTTGACATTCTCTTTGTCGAGGTGTCCATTTTTGAATGTCTGACACAATGTCAAGAATTTATTGAGATGATTGTAAGGTTGTTCACTCTCGAAACCTTGGAATTTGGGAAACATGTTGATGGTGGCTACCCTAATTTCAAATTGTGCCACATTCGTGGCAGGTAAAACTATACAAGAAGGAGGATTGGCTGTAATAGGGGCGAACAACTCATTGAGAGTCCGTTGATCCTCATGAAGGTGATGAGGTGGAATTGGATGTGGATCCATTTCTAGGACTAGCAGGGTGATTACGGTGTTGATTTCTCTTCTAATCCTAGGTAGTGGATGAGATCTTGTGATTTCCGGATTAAACGATTTAATCGGATTTTTCTAAAATCTCCTACTTAATATACATTAAAGAATTACACACAAAAGAAGGAGGAATTCACATGTGATCACTAGGTTCTTACAACTAGATAGCTCTTAACTAGTTCAAAAGAATAATCTAAGCCTTCCAACCCAAATCTCTGAAATCAGAAACAGTCAGTTTAATTCCCAGTTGAGAGGTAACGCACGATGCTGAGCAAAGACACTCTTAAATCACCTCCCGTCTAGAATAGACATTGTCTATCCCTTGAATACACATGATACTACGGGGTAGGATTGTGCTTAGGTATTATTTTTTTTTATCAAAAAGTGCAGTTGGTGCAACTTGGATTAACTTTGCTTAATGAGTTCGATGGGACCTAAAGTTAAGTCTAACCAATTTTAAATAATTATATGGCTGTGAATTCAATTTTCTAAAAGGACAAGATATCGGTGATGAAATCCGATTCTTATCTTATAGTGTCATCCTCGTAAGGGTGCTTTTATTACTATGTGCAAATCGAGGTGTACAGATTAATCATTCAAAGTCAACACAGAAACTCATTAACAAAGGGTGTGTGAGTGATGCGAAAATTACTTCCCAATCTAGACAGGGGATGATCAATTTGAGTCGACTCGGTCCACCGACACCAATTTTGATGTATGATAAGGTCCCAATTATTCGATTTTGGGACCGTAATTGCATTAAGATTACCATTGCATAAATGTTAGTTCCTTTAAATAATTGCAAAATTATTTTATTTATCCAAATTAATAAAGCTAATGATATATTAGTGTTAATTGTAGCGCACGTGGAAGCCAACAAATCGCGAAACAATTACGGGTTACAAACACGAGTCGAAGGAAAGTTTCCAGAAAAATCTCGGTCGATTTGGGCGCCACGTCACCGCGCCGCGGCTAGGCATGACCGCGCCGCGGTCATTTCGAGGAATTTGGTTTCGAGATTTTTACAGAAGCTTCGGTGGTTGTAACTGATTGGGTAGTTCGAAGCAAATCATCCGAAAAGTTGACCCGATTACCCGAATACAAATGTTATAAATTGGGGGCTCTTCTCTTCTTCTCTTGTTCCATAAGTTTTGATTTTTTCTTCTTTTAATTTTCTGTAATTTTTCCTTTTGGTGAGATCTTGAGTGTAGTGAGAACATCAAGAGTAAGCCATTGGCTCTATTGTAACTCTTTTGAGAGATCCATTCAAGAAGGAATCAGTTGCATCTTCATCTTCTTCTCCCATCTTCTCTTTGCTTTTTAGTATTGTTGCAATATAACCCTTGCAATGAGTGGCTAGAATCTCCTTAGAGAGTTCAATAATGCCAGAGCAAGTCCATCCATTTAATGTAGTTTTTAAATTCATTATTTTGCTTATCTTGTTAATCATTCTATAAATTCTCCTTTGATTAGATTCCTTAGCTTATGTTTATGATTCAAGCTTTGATAGCCATTACTTAGATAAGTTCAAGAATGGCTATGCTCTGTGAAGAATTGAAATATAGGTTAAGCAATCTTAATTAAATCAGTATTTTCATGAATGATCCTTAGTTACATTCAATGATTAAACGGCTCCACTTTCCGATCCATGAGCAATGACTTGCTACATGGATTGAGTTAGATTCAAATTTAATTTACATTATGGATGGTTTGTGAAGGCTACATTGAACTCTCTAATCTCCCTTCCTTTATCTTCAACCTCTAGTTTCTGTTTTAAATAGAATTACAAGTTTATTTCCATCTTATTTGTGCAACAAATCAGTTTTGTTTTTAAATCAATCTGTTTCAAAGCTTTGTTTTGGTTTTTAATCGAATGAATATTTGAATCTTCGTTGTCCCTGTGGAACGAATTCGACTTACCCAAAGTCCATTTCTTAATCTTAATCTCTGCATCTCTTTTGCAAGCATTACAACCGATCAATGTACGAACCTGAGGGGCCGAGACAATTTCGACCCACTATCGTCCTTTCCTAAAACTATTACAATCCAAGCCTTCTTGGATAATTAAAAAAATTACAAGGAATCCTATACAAGAATTTCTAAAACAGAAAAATAAACCTAGCTAAAGATTAAAGAAAATTGAAAGAAAAGAAAAAGAAAATATATATATCCTTATAAGGAACATAAATGATAGTAACCGGACTCAAAAACTGATTCTGACTTATCAAAATCTTGCTAACTAAATCACATTTGAAAGAAAATTTCGTTCTACCCCAAATCAATATACTATAATAATTAATCGGAGATTGGAGCAAAAAGTTACAGTCAGTTCAACTTCTTTTGTCTTTTTGACAAAGAAACCAATTTTGTTTCGAATTCCTCTTGGGTTCTTTCGAATTGAAAATGAATCGAACCGCTATCCCTGGAAAAATGGTGTCAATTTAATCGATGCTATGTAGATTGTAGAAATGTATGATGATGAAATATTTAAAATAAATTTAGTAAGTAAGATTTCGTTCCATAGGGACAAAGGTGATTCAATTTTTCTTTCGAATTAAAACCAAAACAAGAATTTTGAAAATAGATTTTTAAAATAAATTAGAAATTTGCAGCTAAGTAGTAAATGAAATTGAAGCAAAAGTAGATATTGAAATAATGCAAAAGTTAGAGAAATTAATTCAACCTTCGCAAGCCATCTTGTTAGTCTAACAATTATAATTTAATCTCAATCCACATAACAAATCATTGTTCGTGGATTGGAAGATAATTCGATTAACACTCTTGTAGATGAATCCAATAGTATATGTGATTAGTGAATCAAAATGGTATTATCATATCTACATCTCAAGTTGTCATTAAGTATGATCAAACTTGATGTTATCTAAGCATGGATCATCAAAATGAGGGCAATCAATATAAATCGGATAATCCGATTTTGATAAATGTAGATGTATCATATCTACATCTCAAGTAGCCTCAACTTTTCTTTGCATAAGAGGACAAAAGAGGAGAATATAAGTTAAATAATAGGGCATTCCAAAGGATTATGACATTTCAAAGTGAGCTCAAATGCTTTTGCCTTGAGATTTGAACTCCAAAATGCTGATTTTCTACATAAGAAACACACATAATCAGATTTATAAAATTATTTATGTATAATTAGGCCTAATTATCATCTAATAACATGTAATATGATGTTTCGAGGCTTATCATGATTATTACCTTAATACGGAGAAATAGGGACAAAAATTAATATAAATGTTCGGGAAACGTGCGTATAATTCAGTATTTCGAGACACTCATCACCAGTCGCCGCCCAGTCTAACTCACACTCTAGGAGTGCTATATGGAAGGAAAAACAGCAATAGTTGATTATCTCACATACTAGTTAACGGGCAATAGCTAGTTTCTTTCCTCATGGTGTGTCCAAATGAATTTGTCTAACCAAGAGCCTGACTAGCATGATTAAATTAGAGTTTAGCTTAAACAAAACTTGAAGCCCAATCAATTAGATTATAGTGTCCAATTGAGTGCCCACAAGAAATTTGCAAGTAATTAAAGAGTTGGTGGTTTCCCCCTTAAGCAAAACACCTCTATGGGCACCCATAGTGGATCAAGTTTTTAAATTTATTATTGGACATATAATCAAGATGGATCAGATTTGGATCCAAATTGGTATTAATCCGATAAGGTCTGTATTGTTCTGGATCCAATTTAAAGCATCATTATAATTCGATTTGATTTAAGAAATGCAAAATGTAAATTTACATTATTTATATATTTCAACACATTATTGGTGAAGATGACTATCGGATTGGAAGGATCTGAAATTGGTCCTGTAAGTTATTAGACTGGGTACTTCTTGGAACCCAACTCCTTGAAATGGGTCTAAGTCCAGCATGGGCCTATAGTTAACTCTTATTATGGTTGGGACTTTGAACCATCATATTAAGATGGAGTTGGGGAAATAAATTTTCATGGAAGTGGAGTTTAGATGCATTCCTAGCAATTTCAGTAAATAAATTGAAGCTTAGATTTGGCAATTGAAAAGTATAACAAAAAGGAATCCAAGGTTCCTTCAAATAATATCTCTTCCCATAAGTTTCCAATTGAGAGAGAGTGACTGGTAGTAAGCTTTGTATTGGGTTATTGTTTGTGTTCCTCCAATGTCACACTACATATTCTCACCTACGGATGCAATCTTATTGAGCTACCTCAAAGGAAAGATAAACAAAGAAATACTTGAATCAAACCTCATTACCGACTGCGATGTCTACAACTTTGAACTATGTAATCTCCCAGGTATACACATATATTCTTTTAATTATTTTCGTGGGAAATTGATCTCAGAGGCATATCTTTGAAAATATGAACCAAAAGTTCTCTTGATGTCATGTGCGGCCCATCAAAGCAATATATATATATTGAATCATGAATCGGTATGAAATGAATTGTTTTGTTATTTAGTTTTCACTAGGTTTGGAGAAAATAGGAAACTCAGATGCCTCTTTTTGCTCAATACTTGTAAATATGTTTGTACAAGGTTTGGTATATTCCACAAATTAACCCAACATGAATAGCACCAAGAGACATTTCTACATGTGCGAGAGTGAGACATTTCAAACGTGTGGGTCCTGTGCTTTTAATATAAAAGTTTGATACAGTCCCTCGATGAACATGATGTTGCATATAACTATGAGTTATAAATGAAGTTGATTGTTGGCCTCTCACAAGGAATGTTGAATGGAGGACAATTACACTTGGAACCATTTGCACTAAATAAAATACGGAAAAGAAAAGAAATAAAGAAAAAGGCAAATCTCAAATTGTGATGATTATGGGTTTGACCCATAGTGAAAATGCCAAAAGATAAGGTAACATAATAGGTTTCGTCCACTCACCTCGTGCACACTGTTGTACATAACTATAAGTTATATTTGTACATTATATTATTGTTTAATCTATTGATCAAAGTTAGAAAACAGAGAGATGTGACCCGACCTTGACTTGAAAAGGATACGAGAGGGAAGTCAATTATCATTAAGACTCCAGTATATGGGATAAGCAAATAAACATGATTTGATGGAGTACAGTGATACAATTAGACAACAAAGTGCAAGTCAATTATCATTGAGACTCGAGTATATGGGATAAGCAAATAAACATGATTTGATGGAGTACAGTGGTACAATTAGACAACAAAGTGCAACTAGGGAGGTTAAAAATAAATAAATATGAGCATGTTTTCAATTGTTTGGAAAGGAAGGGGAATTGCCTACGACAACTGGGACGTTGGCGATGATATTAACAATGAATCATGTCAAATATTTGATGTATACTCTCTATTTTATTTTTGATGGTGTGACATTAAATCATGACTATTGGATATTTGATTAAATCTCAAGGCATGAATGCTTTGATTTTAAACCTAATAATATAAATATATAAATAGATTAACCAAAATGCAAAAAAAAGTTTAGAGAGATTTTATTGCCACATCAACTTTAGCAAATGCCACCCCAATTTGTATGTAAGATAGAGTTAGATTGGGAATTTTTATTTGTTGATGCCTCTTTCCTAGTCTAATGATCTGGCTCTAAAAGCTTAGGGTTATAGTCAATGATTTGAATAACAAAACTTGTGAAAAATTCAATGTATTCCCGTTATTTTTTTCTCTCGATGTTCTTATGATGGTGTGAGATTAAATCATCATTCTCTAGATAAATGCTTAGTTTTATTATAAATATATAATATAGATCTACCAAAATCCCTATAGGATTAGTGAGTCCAATTGAGTGCCCCACATCAAACTAATGTTTTAAAAATTGGACCAGTTCGTTGACCCATATGATTCCAGTCATCCAAAGTGGTCCAGCTGTTGGGCCAAATCAATCTGATAAAAAAAAATGAAATATTAAGTAATTATTTTTAATTTCTTCTCAAAATCAAAATCAAGTAACTTCAACTCCAAAATCAAGTAATTTCAATAATTTATAATTATGATTAGGTTCATATAAAATCCTAAACCCAAAACAAAAATCTAGCAAATATATATATAATAAGTAAAAGTCAGAGTGCCAAAAGTGTCCAGCCGTTGGGCCCAATCAAGTTGAATAGACATACAATCGAGATACCCTTTTAATGGTTTGGACTAAATATGACTCCAAGTTAGTGTTAGATTGAACATTGTCATTGGTGACTCGACATGATGTTAACATGTCTCAAGTGCTATTTATAGGACTTTGATCCTGAAGATTCATTCATTCTTCTTCCCTTAGTCTCCATTTGAGAGAGAGAGAGAGAGAGAGAGAGAGAAAGAGAATGGTGCCCTTCAAATTCTCACCAAGCGATATCGAGTTAGTGGAGCATCTCAACACTAAGGTAAATGGGGGAATACTTCAACCATACCCCGTTAAGGACTGCCAAGTCTACGAGTCTGAACCATGGAAGCTCCCAGGTACGTAAGCATTTTATGGATACATATATTTCTGTTTTATTACTATTTTTCTTCTTCTTTCGTCTTACAAATTTTCAATGACCTATTGAATGGGCTGATTTGTATAATGGAAGATCCAAGAGGTCACACCTTTGTAAGATAGTAGAATTATTCTTGTTTCTAGTCACGTTTCAATTAAATAATGAAATCTATAATGACTTACTTTTATGATTTTTTCAGGACTTAAACCTGTGGGAGACGAAAAAAGAGAAGAATATTACTTTGTTCATAGAGAAAGGCTTACGCCAAATTCTCCTTATCCCAAACGAAGTATAAAAGGAAAAATAGGTTTTTGGAGAATTAACGGTGGAAATAAGAAAATTTTGAATGGAGAAGGAAGGTGTATTGGATACAAGCAAGGATTAGTATTCATGAGCGATAAGGCCAATAAAACCCCATGGATCATGCACGAGTACACTTTACACCACAACAATAAGGTTGTTTTAATTTTTTTTTATAATTTAAATTAAAATAGGGGTCATTAATTTACTCTGGTTAAATCAAAGAGGTTTAAAAGTAAATTTAACATTTTTTCTATACATGTTAGAGTCATTTTTATCAACAACTTATCTACAAATTAAGTCTGATATATAGATTGACTATTCTATAAATATTTTCAAAACATATTTTGATGCATAATGTTAGAAAGCCTGATTTACAATATTGTCCATTGACATTTGTGAAATTCCCGTTCCAGCACACGATTCATTTTAATTCAAAATAAATATTTTTACCAAGTATGTAGACCTGGTGAGTAGACCTATTAATAGTAATTTCAAAACACATTCCCTATTTGGTAAAAGAGATTCTGAAACTATGTAGACTTATTCATAATGAATTGACCCCAACAAGGGTATTCATTCAAATTATTAGAAGGACTAAGAATTACATCCCTTTTTATAACTTTTTTTGTTGGTTTATGTTTGGTATTTTAGGAGATATTTGAAGAACTGGTATTGTGTAGAATTATAAGGAGTGGGCACGCAAAATGGTCTGAAGACGCAAACAACGAATTTGATTGGATTGTGGACCTAGACGAGGCTTTTGGCTATATCGGGAACTACGAAGTTGATGGATTGGATTGAATCTGGTATAACATGGGAATACATCCCCAATTTACAAAATTACCCTCATTAGGTTTGACGTGGCAAGTGACTTTCATGTTCTGTTAGGTGAAAAAAGTTAAAAAAAAAGTGGTTACAGTTGTAAATATTAATATAATGAGGTGTTCTTAGCAAGTAGAGTCTTTTACCATGTTTATTAATTTGTGACTGAATGCGGTGTTTTTTTTTCACTCTAAATAAAAAAAAAAAAAAAAAAAAGAATTTCTATTGCCAAATTATGTTTTGCTAAAAGCACCCCAAGATACTTATTGTCAACCATTGACTTATTTTCTTTAAAAAAATTGGGGTGGAAAAAGTAAAAGTTGGGTGCCAATAATAGCTCTCTTAAAAATTGTTATGCAAGAATGATGATAATAAAAAATTGCGAAATTTAACAATATTTCTTTTATTCAACGAGGTTGCCTAAATGAAAATCAAATTTATAATATCTCAATCATTCCTTCTTAGAAAAAATTAAAAACTCCTCATAAAAAATCCTTAAAAAGAGTTTGCCTTGAATATGTCATATTAGGGCTGTCAACGGATAGTGCTATATCCGAATTCGAATCCGAAAAAAAATATTGATATCCGAATTTGAATTCAAATCCAATCGGATATCACAAACCAAGATTTGAATTCGAATTTGAAAAATATATCGGATATCTGATATTATCCATTCGATAAAAACCGTACAAATTTGTAAAAACCAAAACAATTTTCCTATTTTTTTCAATAAACTTTGATTTTTTGAAAAACAAAATGGTCTTAAAATTAAATAAACTTTAATTTTTGAACAAATGATGAAAAATTCGATTAAAACATCAAGTATTTTTTATATCAACTTGAAGAAATAGATTTTCAAAAAATAAATCAAGATTATTTTGATTGAAGTTGAAGTCGATGGATTTTGAAAATGAAAAAAGGGTTTTACTATGTGTGTTTGTGTGAGAGAGAGAGAGAGTACTTAGCTTGATGTTCTTCGGCCGCCGGAGAAGAGGGTGGTTACGGAGTTCGCATAGTTGAAACGATTAAACCCACCTGCTGGCTGCTGCTTGTTCTTGGGTTTATGTTGAGAGAGAAGATAACTTTGAAAATTAAATTTGGTTGTGTAACATGAATACACAATAGGGTATATATATAAGTTTTGTTGTGTAACATGAATACGTAACACATATATTCAATTCGGAGCAGATATTTTCAAATTGGATTTCGTAACATCAGAATTCGTATCCGAGACAATAACACAGAACAATATTACTTTGCTCATAGAGCAAGGCTTACGCCAGGTTCTCCTTATCCCAAACGAAGTATAAAAGGAAATATAGGTGTGTGGAAAACTAATGGTGGAAATAAGGAAATTTTGAATCAAGAACAAAGGTGTATTGGATACAAGCAAGGACTAGTATTCAAAATCGACAAGAATGAGAAAACCCCGTGGATCATGCATGAGTACACTTTACACCACAAGAATCAGGTTGTTTTAATTATTTTTTTTAATTTAAATTAAAATAGAGGTCATTAATTTACTCTGGTTAAATCAAAGAGGATTAAAAGTAAATTTAACATTTTTTCTATACATGTTAGAGTCATTTTTATCAACAACTTATCTACAAATTAAGTCTGATATATAGATTGACTATTCTATAAATATTTTCAAAACATATTTTGATGCATAATTTTAGAAAGCCTGATTTACAATATTGTCCATTGACATTTGTGAAATTCCCGTTCTAGCACACGATTCATTTTAATTCAAAATAAATATTTTTACCAAGTATGTAAACCTGGTAAATAGACCTAGTCATAGTAATTTCAAAACACATTCCCTATTTGGTAAAAGAGATTCTGAAACTATGTACACTTATTCATAATAAATTGACCCCAAAAAGGGTATCCATTCAAATTATTAGAAGGACTAAGAATTACACCCCTTTTTATAACTTTTTTTTGTTGGTTTTATGTTTGGTATTTTAGGAGATATTTAAAGAACTGGTGTTGTGTAGAATTATAAGGAGTGGGCATGCAAAATGGTCTAAAGACGCAAACAACGAATTTGATTGGATTCTGAAACTAGACGAAGCTTTTGAGTATCTTGGGAACTGCGAAGTTGATGGATTGGATTGAATCTGGTATGACATGGGAATACATCCCCAATTTACAAAATTACCCTCATTAGGTTTGATGTGGCAAGTGACTTTCATGTGCTGTTAGGTGAAAAAAAATTTAAAAAGTGGTTACATTTGTAAACATTAATATAATGAGGTGTTTTTAGCAAGTAGAGTCTTTTACTATGTTGAGGAGTAACTTTACTTTTTGGAATATTAATGGATTTTGATGATAATTCAAGTGGTACAAAATTAATTTATTTTATTAATTTGTGACTGGCATTGAATGGGATGTTTTTTTTTTTCACTCTAAATAAAAATAAATAAAAAAGAGAACTTCTATTGCCAAATTATCTTTTGCTAAAAGCACCCCAAGATACTTATTGTCAACCATTGGCTTATTTTCTTTAAAAAAATTGGGGTGGAATAAGTAAAAGTTGGGTGCCAATAGCAGCTCTCTTAAAAAATTGTTATGCAAGAATTGATGATAATAAAAAATTGCAAAATTTATGAAATTCAACAGTATTTTTTTGTTCAACGAGGTTGCCTAAATGAAAATCAAATTTACAATATCTCAATCATTCCTTTTTAGAAAAAATTAAAAACTCCTTATAAAAAATCCTTAAAAGGAGTCTGCTATGAATATGTCATATTAGGGCTGTTAACGGATAGATATCCGATCGGATAGTACTATATCCGAATTTGAATCAAAAAAAAAATATTGATATCCGAATTCGAATTAGAATCCGATCGGATATCACAAACCAAGATTCGAATTGGAAAAATATATTGGATATCCGATATTATCCGATTCGATAAAAACCCTACAAATCAGTAAAAACCAAATCAATTTTCCTATTTTTTCAAATAAACTTTGATTTTTTGAAAAAAAAAAAATGGTCTTAAAATCAAATATTTTTTACATCAACTTGAAGAAATAGATTTTCAAAAAATAAATCAAGATTATTTAGATTGAAGTTGAAGTCGATGGATTTTGAAGATGAAAAAATGGTTTTATTATGTGTGTGTGTGTGTGTGTGAGAGAGAGAGAGAGAGAGAGTACTTAGCTTGATGCTCTTCGGCCGCCGAAGAAGAGGGTGACTATGGAGTTCGCACAGTTGAAACGATGAAACCCACCTGCGGACTTTGTAAATTAAATTTGGTTGTGTAACATGAATACACAATAGGATATAATAGTATATATATATATATAAGTTTTGTTGTGTAACATGAATACGTAACACATATATTCAATTCGGAGCGGATATTTTCGAATCGGATTTCGCAACATTAGAATTCGTATCCGAAACTCATTCGAATGTTAAAATAACATCCGAATCCGAATTCGATATCTAAAATTTTTGAATAATATCGATTTTTCAAATTCGAATTCGGATTCGGATTTTGACTATCCATTGACACCCCTATGTCATAAAAACGAAAGGGCATTGAAGTAACATTGAAATTGACATCGTTTAAGGCATTGGACATGGATGTGTCTATAGAACCATAAATGATTTTCATCAAGATAATAGTGAGAAGCATTTATGATTTTCTGCAAGGTTGTTAAAAGTGTTGAGCGGGACCTAAGTGGTGGACCCTCTTAGGGCCTAGGTGGGACCTAGGTAGGACTTAAGCAACAACAAAACAAAACAAAAAAAAAAAAAAAGTTAATGTTTCAATTTTTTATATGTAGTAAAAGACATGCAAATAAGAGCAAAAAAGAAAATGTAAGTATCATTACCAAGATAGTACTAAGTTACCCAACTACTATGCAAACATGAACGTCAACACAACTAATATGTCAGAAAAATGAAAAATATAACCATAAATATTGAAGTAATTTGATAACCCTCATCTTTATTGTTATAATAAGCAATACAAGAAAACTATGAATTAGAAACAAGAAATTGAAACAGATTTAAGCCATTTCAAAATAAAAACGGGTTTAAGCCATTTCATTTTTAAAAATGCCCCCAACTTTACATTTAAGTAATTATTATTAAAGTCATCTTTGTCAAAATAAATAAAATTATGATCCCATGACCCTATAACCACATTTGTAAGTTTTTACCTTTTTAAAATAATAGAAATATCATTTTATTATGTTATCCTCAAAATTTAGTACTTTAAATTACAACAAAAACCTTTACAATATATTAAATGATAATATTATCTTTAAAATTTCCTTATAAAATATTATAAATTGGTTTCTCTCCATTTTTGGAGTGAAAGAAAGCTCACATTTTCTTTTCTCTCCCCTCTCCAATTCTTTTCTCTTCTCTCACTACTTAACAATCCAAACAAGATAAAGGGAGAGAGACTCATTTATTTTCTCTCCTCTTCTCTCTATTTCTCTCAATTCCAACACAGTGTAAAAAATTCAACATATTCCCATTTTTTTTCTGGATGTTCATATGATGGTGTGAGATTAAATCATCACTCTCTAGATAAATGCTTAGTTTTTAACTATGATATTATAAATATATAATATAGATCTACCAAAATCCCTATATGATTAGTGAGTCCAATTGAGTTCCCCACATCAAACTAATGTTTTAAAATTGGACCAGTTTGTTGACACATGATTGATCCGGTCTATCCAAAGTGGTTCAGCCGTTGGGCCAAATCGATTTGACAAAAAAAACTGAAATATTAAGTAATTATTTTTAATTTCTTCCCAAAATCAAGTACCTTCAACTCAAAAATCAAGTAATTTCAGTAGTTTACAATTATGATTAGGTTCATTTAAAATCCTAAACCCAAAACAGATATCTAGCCAAAATATATATATAATAAGTAAAAGACAGGGGTGCCAATAGCAGTTCTAGAAGATATCGTTATTATGGTTTGATCCACTTCTCTTTGCAAAACTTAAGCACTTCTCTTTCCAAAAGAAGTGCTTAGGTTTGGATTTGAAATAGTAAAATTTTCATATTTAATAAAGGGGAGGTAAGATCCTGAAGATTTATTTATTCTTCTTCGCTTAGTCTCTATTTGAGAGAGAGAGAGAGAGAGAGAGAGAGAGAATGTCGCTTTACAAATTCTCACCTAGCGATGTCAACTTATTGCACTATCTCAAAGCTAAGGTAAATGGGGAAATATTTGAATCAAACCCCATTAAGGACTGCCACGTCTACGAGTTTGAACCATGCAAGCTCCCAGGTACGTATGCATTTTATGTTCCTATGTATGCATATGTGGATACATATATTTCTGTTTTATCACTATTTTTCTTCTTCTTCTATCTTACAAATTTTCAATGACACGTTGAGTGAACTGATTTGTATAATGAAAGAAGATCTAAGAGATCACACTTTTGTAAGATAGTAGAATTATTCTTGTTTCTAGTGGATTGAGGGTCTACTTTAATCCCGATCCTATCACCTTTCAATTAAATAATGAAATCTATAATCAATTACTTTTATGATTTTTTCAGGACTTGAACATGTGAGAGACAATAACATAGAACAATATTACTATGCTCACAGAGAAAGGGTCTACACCAAATTCTTCTAGACCTAAACGAAATATAAAAGGAAAAATAGGTGTGGAGAATTAATGGTGGAAATAAGGAAATTTTGAATCGAGAAAAAGGTGTATTGGATACAAGCAAGGGCTAGTGTTTGTGTCCGATAAGAAAACCCCATGGATCATGCACTAGTACACTTTACACCAGAATAATAAGGTCGTTTTAATTTTTTTTTGTAATTTAAATTAAAACAGGGGTCATTAATTCACTCTGGTTAAATCAAAGAGGTTTAAAAATAAATTTAACATTTTTTCTATACAAGTTATAATCATTTTTATCAAAAACTTATCCACAAATTAAGTCGGATACATAGATTGACTATGCTATAAATATTTTCAAAACATATTTTCACGCATAATTTTAGAAAGCCTGATTTACAATATTGTCTGCTGACATTTGTGAAATTCTCATTCCAGCACATGATTCATTTTAATTCCAAATAAATATTTTTACCAAGTAGGAAAAAAATATTATATTACAAAATTCCCATCCTAGAAGTACAATATTTAATAAGAAATATTATAAGGGTATTTTAATAATTTCAAACAACATTTCCTATTTGGTAAAAGAGATTCTGAAAATAGCATTTTGCCAATAACCATGTAGACCTATTCATAATAAATTGACCCCAAAAAGGGTATCCATTCAAATTATTATTAGGACTAAGAATTACACCCTTTTATATATATATATATATATATATATATATATTTTTTTTTTTTTTTTTTTTTTTGTGTGTGTTTTATGTTTGGTATTTTAGGAGATATTTGAAGAACTGGTGTGTGTAGAATTATAAAGAGTGGGCACGCAAAATGGTTTGAAGAGATTGAAGTGGTCAAGCATAATGGAACAATTATGAGCTCAAACATTAAAGATAAAGGAAACAAAGAATCTGACGTGGCCTCCATGAAAACTTTTTACAATGAAGAAGAAGACGTTTTGAGTCCGGATCAAATTTTAATCCTGGAAAAAAGTGATTTGGAGATGACCTCCGTCAAAGATTTAGAATATGGAAGAGTGCATTTGAACCCAAAAATGGTGTCAATCTTGCAAAAAAGCAATTATGCTAAAGAGGATAGAAACGGTGAATTTTTTTTGATAACTTATTGGGGCCTCCAAAATATTTTAAGTCTTTCATAAATTTCTAATCCAACAAATGTTGGGTTTCAATGTAATTTAGATATTCAATCAACAAATTTTGGAATCAGAGAGGGTTTAATTCTCACACTTTCAATTGAAATCAAATTTGTCGAATGATTTCTGGATTCAAAGATTGAAACGTTTATTCTAAACCCCTTCATTTAATTTCCTTCAATCAATTTTCATGTTGAAAATCACATGGGGTCACCGGGGTTGGTGTCACCTGTGTCATGCCACTTTTTTTTTATCCCGTCACCCTCTTAACTGGTGTGGTGCTTGCTATTCGGTGTTTGAGACTTTTTACCAAAAATATTGCTACTGTAATTTATTGTATGTTGGAAAGTGTAAATTTATAAGTTGTGACATGTAACACAAGTCGACTTTGACGCAATTGTACTTCAAAATTTTGGAGGAATCCACCTTTTTACATGATAAATGTCCTTTTTATCTTTAAAAAAATAATGATATAACCCTCTAAATTTATTTGAGATTACACACTAATTTTTCAAAGAGTCATGATAATATGATGCTAGTAGAGTAATTCGTTGTCCCACTTTCTTTGGGTCCAATATATAGTTTTGACTTCTGTGTCCTGACTTTAATAACTTGTTGAGTCTACATGGATTTTGAACCACTCAGTCCCTTAAACTCAATGAAATCATTTGACTAAGTCAACTTGGTAAAATGTATCATAGATTATAACCATGAAGATCTTTATCCTTTCCATTGTTTCATTTTTTTTTTTCACACCCTATTCTCACATGACACGCCCTTAGATTCTTTAGTCTATAGAGTAATTATGACAAACAATTTCGTATTGATGAAGATGGTGATACAAAATCTTAGGTACACTTAAAACAACGTTTTCCTCTAATCAATTATCAAAACTACAGAATACAGGATGAGGGGCTCGATCATGTGACTTTTATTTTCTCAGAGTTTGAGATTGGTCGACAAAGTAAAGAGCTTCATTTTTTTGGAGAAAGGCTTAGAGGTTGATCTTCTTTAGAGATGATATGTGTTTTTCTTCTCTTTGTACGCTTAATTTTCTCCAAAGTTGGAGTCAAAGTAGTGCTATTGTTGGATAACTTAATTACCTAGTTGGATAAATGCTTATTTTTTCCTTCGTTGAAGAGGAAACTTAGGTTTTCTCTTCTATTAATTGGTCTAGTTTTGGTATTTGTAAACTTGATTAAGGTGGATTTGGCTTTTTTAATTATAATCTATTTGTTTAAAAGTCAAATACACATCAGATCATAGAATTTTATAAATAAATTACTTTGATCGAAAAATTTAATCAACAATAAAATAATAAATTCAAGAACATCAAAACACTAATTTATCAATAAAAAATCCATTTACAAATATGTGGGTGCCTTTCTCTCCTTAATAATGATTTTAGTCGATCATTTTAAAATTTAACTTCTTTCTATCGATTAAAACGAATAACAAAAATAAATGGAAAGTTGAAAGGATGTGAAAATAACTCAATTTCTTCTTTACTTTTAATTCCTCTTTAATTCTTTACTTTTTCGTTCTTAATTGTTCAGTTATTTGATAGATCCAAAAAATTGAAGAGATTTAGGAGATTGGTGAAAAACTAATTTTTGAATTATGGTCATAGGAGATGGATATTAAGCAAGGGATTTTGAAGATGATAATCACGTTAGCCATTAAGATTTTTGAGGATAAGAGATTAAATAGAAGATTAAAAAATATGGATGAGAGTGAAAGATTGAATGAGATTAGGAGATTAGAGGAAAGATAGAGATTGGCAATGATAAATTTGCTTTGGAAATTATATTTTTAGGTTTTTTAAATTATCTTTTTTTACTACTTTAATACAACATGAATTCTCATAAAATAAAAGGATTATAATGGTAAAATACAATAGTACTATAGCAATTAGCAAAGAAGAAAACCAAACAAACTATTGTCTAGTTCGAAATTATTCGACCCAACCCAAATCAAATAATTCAGGTTGGTTGGATCCGGATTAAATTAAAGCAAAATGATTCGGATATGGTTCTATCTGGTAGGATCCAAGTCAAATTTGGATATAGATAAAAAAAATTTGGATCTGAATTTGCAAATACTCAGATCTGCCCTAGATCCAACCAATTTAAGCCCTAATCGTACGGCTAGGAAGGTGCATGCAGCTTAGTGCATAGCTCAAGCTCTACCCAAGCCGGTGGGTCTAGGGCTTGAGCAATTCAAGCCCAATAGATGTTTAGGGCTACAATAGATTTCAGTGTCTCTTTAGAGTGGGCTTGGGCCAAGTCCACAACAACCGATACTGTTGGAGATCATGATTCCAATCTTAAGGAAAGCTAACAGTCTGACATGTCTATAACTATGACAAGGAATATTCCACTCCTACAAAAATGCATTGTGGAACAAAGTTTTTAATATTGGAAATACAATCAAGAACGTGAGTAACAGTTGGTATAGTTTGAATCATTCTATGAAAGTTCAAGCTTTCTGAAAGTGAACTTTGAATGTATTCAGTGGGAAGCTGATGTACTAATTGCAACTTGGACTTGGAGATCCAATTAAGTAGTAATTTATTATCAATCAAACCTATCAGATATAAGAGTTGGAGTTAGCGTTCTTAACTTTAATTTGAAGAGTGAAAAAATAAAGTAGTGGTTTATGGTCAATCAAACTTATTTGGACATGTATATAAAATTGAGTTAGAGTTTGACTTTTGGATTGTGGGGGAGATGCTTTTCAAAGTGCAAAACTTTTATTTGGGGAGTGAACAAAAATATAAAAAAAAGTAGTGGTTTATGATTAACCAAACGTAGGGAGATGTTTAGAATATGTAATTTAAATTAAATATTTTTACCAAATAGGAAAAAAAGTTTAATTACAAAATACCCTTCCCAAAAGTATGTTGTTTAATAATAAATATTAAAGAGGTATTTTAGTAATCTCAAACAATATTTTTCTATCTGGTAAAGAAAATTCTGAAAATAACTTTTTGCCAATAATTATGTAGACCTATGGTCCTCAAAATAGCTTATCCAGATTATAAGAAACCTGAATAATTTCCTACTTTTCTACAACTTTTTTAGTAATTTCTCCTTAAATTTGATATCCATCCATTTTTGGGTTATAACTTTTTTTTTTTTATGTCCGGTATTTTAGAAGCAATTTCAACAATGGGTGTTGTGTAGAATTAGAATGAGTGGGCATTCAAAATGTTCTAAAGAGACTGAGGTGATCAACCATAATGAATCGGTTGGGAGCTCAAATTTCGAAGAGAGAGAAAGAAAGCGACAAAAGCGATCCGACACAGAAAACAACAATCGATTGATTAATGTCAAGCATTGCATTGATGATCGAGAAACCAGCGCATCGAGCTTGACCTCTCTGGATTATTTTGACTATCAAGAAGAGCGTTTGACCTTGAAACTGATATCAATCCTGCAAAATAGCAGTTATTTTAACTTTTCAGGCACCCAACAAGGATTGGGTTTATGCTTGCTTGCTAGTTTTGTCATATATGGTTATGTTATTTCGCTTATCGATCAGCATCTCTTTCTCTCTCTCAGTAATCATGTTTCGAATCTACTAGTTTTGTTATGGTTTAATCCAGATAAATTTGTGAAAATTTCATAAAAATCAGATAAATTTTTTAAGAACCTTATCTTATGCTTGAAATATGAATTTATATAAGAAAATAAAATTTTAGTGTGAGTGGTAAAAATGTTACCATATTCCATGATTAATCAAACAAATTATTGATTAATTCACTCTTGATTTAATTGACCAGTCTCTATGTGCCTATCAATGGATGGAGTCTGATCTGATTAAAATATGATAATGACTATGACACCCTTGAATTTCAAGCAACCACGACATGAGTTGTATTTGATTAATTTTTTTCTTCTTAAATACAGATGATAAATATAATTGTAAATTTAAAAATATGAAAATATTGAATAAATTTACATTATTACCCCCAAGCTAATGAGATGTTTTTGACAAGACTCCCTTAATGGTCAATATGACGAAAGGGCAGGACGAGGAAGAAGTTTTCTAGAAAAAGAGCTTCTACTGCCACACCAACTTTTACTTAGAGCACCCCAATCGTATTACACCAATAAAGACTTAACATACAACACATATCTTAGGGTGTTACTAGTGATAGTTGGTGTGACAATAGAATCTCTTTCTAAAATCCACAAGTGTTAACTTTTTATGCTCAATTTTCTTTTGAAGTTATAAAATTTAATGAAGTCAACAATATTTGGTATAAAGACTTGTATTTAGGGCTAGTGATTTGTACAGTTGTATGAGGTGTTAGGTGAAAAAAGTTAAAAAGGAAGTCATATTTGTAAATATGAAGAGGTGTTCTTAGTAAGTAAAGCCTTCTGCAATGTTGAGCATAAATCTTAACTTTTCTCTTTGAAACATTAATGGATTTTAATAATTTTTCATTCTGAATGACCATATGGATATTAGGTCCATCCCTTGGTGAACCTACTTACCAAAAAATCATAGTGTTTGATAACTTGTATCAATTAGATCTTAGCTCGTGAAAAAGAGTTTAAATCCTACGATTAAAAATGATTCTTAAAATATAGTTCTTTTATCCATTTGAAAATGATTCCAATCAATGAACAAAGTGCCGACCTTACCATATAGAATTGCTTAATCTCGAAGTAAATTCCAATCTATAACTATAAGTCATCGTTTGAATGAAGATTTTAAAAGCAACTGACCTTCATTTGCCTGAGAGTGGAATATCTACCCTATTGGATTAGGGACCCATGTTTAGTCACACCTGGGCACCCAATAAAAGTCCAAAAAAAATAAAAAAAACATAATATAAAAAAAAAAAAAACAGCGAATCTCATGTGATCTCAATGGAATTTTTTTTACCAATGAAGGCGACGTTTTGAAATTTGATCAAGCTTTTGAGTTTGTGGGGGCAATGCCAACTTGTTAGATTGGACTGAATCTGGTATCCACCAATGATGTGAGAATACATCTCTAATTTACAAAATTACCCTCATTAGGAGCTTGACATGGCAAGTGACTTTTATGTGGTGGAAATTCAAGAGAGATTATACTTGTAAATCGTCCTTTGTAACGATCAAAGTCCACCAGTCCACTTCTTGTACCTATAGAAGATTTGGCAATTATTGCGGCCCCTACTTCTTCAGGTGAAACTCCAACTTTAAATCCAGCACTTGCTTTAATCTCTGTTTGCGGTGACATAAGTCCCTCCCTATGACTCATGAATTAATAAGTCTCACAATGTATTAATATAATGAGGTGTTCTTAACAAGTAAAAGTCTTTTACAATGTTGAGGTGTAATTTTACTCTTTAAAATATTAATGGATTTTGATGATAATCCAAGTGGTACAAGATTATTTTATTTTATTTTATTAATTTGTGACTGGGAATTTTTTATTTTTTTCACTCTAAATAAAAAAAATAAAAAAAATAAAAAAAGAGAACTTCTATTGCCAAATTATCTTTTGTACTAAAAGTTAGGTGCCAATAGCAGCTCTCATAAAAACTTGTTATGCAAGAATCGATAGTAATAAAAAATTACAAAATTTATATAATTCAACAATATTGTTTTATTCAACTTGATTGCCTACATGAAAATCAAATTTACAATACCTCAATCATTCCTTCTTAGAAAAAATTAAAAATTCCTCATAAAAAATCCTTAAAAAGAGTCTGCAGTGAATATGTCATATAAAATGTTTAATGTAGAAGGAAATTTGCTGTTCTCTTTAATATTAAATTTTTATTACATTCGCAGTCTGCAGTGAATATGTCATATAAAATGTTTAATGTAGAAGGAAATTTGCTGTTCTCTTTAATATTAAATGTTTAATACATTCGCCTTAAATTGTGTTGTGGCACATAACCATAAGTCATCCCTGAAAACCTTGATTGCTTTATAACCAATCCAGAGCACCTGTTTCTAGTTAATGGGTCCAGTTAACCGGTGTCTAATTTTCAAGGAGAGGACATCAAAATAATTATACAAGAAAATACAGCAAAAATTAAATTTTGGACTTTTGTGAGCTTATAACTCATAGTTAAAATTCCAAAGGTTACATAAAAGACTTAGTACACTCACCAGCAAGTAAGTCATATTTGTGCATAACTATTGGTTACTTGCATCACAAGAAATCTTATCACAACATTTATGATCCATCCAACAATCTGTTCATAAAACCCATTTTTAATGTGTGGGTCCCATGCATCTGATGTAAAAAGTTTGATACACTCACTCTAAAATTATAATTTCATGTATAACTATCATTTATAAATGAAGTTAGTTGTCCCACTAAATCCCCTAATATATAAAATAAAAAACATAAAATAAAAAACAAAAGAAAAAGGAAAGAAGGCAAATCTCGCATTGTGAACTTATTGGTTTGACTCATAATAATTTGTGGGTCCCGCTAATCTAATTTATGTGCGTTTTGAAGATGATTCCATTAAATCATTATGACTCACAGTGAAAATTCTAAAAGGTAACAGGAAAATTTTTATACACACGAGTGCATTGTTTTACATAACTATAAGTCATATTTATGCATTATAATAGGTCCAGTTGAGTTCCCCACCCACCCCCACACCCGGACTTCTGGTCGGGGAGAGGACATCAAACATTTGCACCATAAGAAAAATAGCAAAATTCAAATTTTTTATTAGATATATAGTCAAGATGATAAGCTGGTATTATGGTGGACCTCAAAGCATGATTTTTAAACTCATCCAAGACCGAGGCGTATCGTCCCATGTTAACTTAGTATCAAAGTTGAATGAGACCAACTCACAAAGTCATTTTTTGACCAAGATTTACGAGTCACAGTTTAATTTATTAATTTGTCTCACGAGACGTCTCAAACGTATCAAAAAACTCGTCCAAGACGACTCAATATCGGAATTGAACGAGACGAGATGAAATACCGAGTTTACAAATCATGCCTCAAAGCCCTGAAATATAACTATAAGATGTAGTTAGATTCGGAATTTTTTTTAATTAATGTCTCTTTCTAGAAGTGTTGTGACAATGAGTACATGTTCAAGTGTAACTTGATTTTAGAGTTTGAACTTTGACACAATAAGTCTTTGGTCTTTATAAATGGAACTCTAACTTCCTCTAAAATTTTCATCTCAACTTAGATCCCTTCCTTAATTTCCAATTGAGAGAGTGAGTGAGAGAGAGAGAGACACACACACACAGAGAAAATTAAATGTCACACTTCATATTCTCACCTATGGATGCAGCCTTATTGGGCTACCTCCAAGCAAAGATAAACAACTTGAATCAAGTTCCATCATGGACTGCTAAATCTACGACTTTGTACTGTGGTATCTCTCAGGTATAAACAAAGAAATACTTGAATCAATCCCCATTATGGATTGTCAAATCTATGACTTTGTACCATGGAATCTTCCCAGTATGAATACTTGAATCAACATTTGTTTGACACATTGGCCATGGAATCAACTTTCAACACGCCTTACCAACTTATAACTAAGTTGACACCTTCAAATGCCCTCTACACTATATTTTACATACATGTTTTCATGTTTAACAGTTTGTGATGTTTTCATTTTATTTAATAGAAATCAAATGAAATTGTTATGTTGTCATTTTATAGATTTGTAATCAGAAAAGATTGTGGGTTGGATTAACGTGTATATAATACTCCTTCTTCTTCACAAGTTGTTGCAATATGAGTTGTACTGGGAGGGAAAGTTTGAGTTTCATGGAGAATGAAATTCCTCCCTAATGAATTTATGGGAATTGAATATGGACTTTAGAAGAACTTTTCTTTTTCATAGAAAATCCAAGTCGGACTCAATGCAATAAAAGAGTTTGGAGAGAAACAAAGAAAATCATATTTATTGGTAGTTATTTGAAAACAAATAGAATCCAATTGGAAACTGAAAAGAACAGAAAAAAAAAAAAAATGTTAATGATTGCCATAGAAAGAAGAGGCTAGTTAGAGGTGTAACAAAAAATTCATATTGAATTCATGAGGAAACAATGAAGGAAGGCATTAGAATGTGTAATTCTCTCAAGTTTCAAAGACATAAAAAAGAGAGTAGCGGAGAGAGAAAATATAATTGAAAAAACTTGAAATTGAATTCCATATGCTCTAACTAAATGCAATCTAAGGAAGAGCCGTATCATATAGCAAAGATAGGAGCTGTACTTTCTCATTATTAAATCTTCCCTAAATTTCATATTGGCAATCGAACATCACAACCTTCTAAAATTCATGAAAAACTCTATGATAAAAAAGCAATTTGTTGTTAGCTTGATCAATGGTGTTGGAAATAGACACGGTGACAAATAAATTTTTGAATTTTTTTTTTAAATTCATAGAAATTCATCCTCTACAACACTTTTGTAGTGGATCATATTTTTGAATGTGACAAGATGATTTTATTAGAAAATTTTGATTTCTTACCGTGGTCAGGAGAGAGAATTTTTTTCTTATTATTGTTGATATCATCAACGCCATATGTCAAAATGGTGTTGGTCTAAAGCAAACACTCATTCACTTACTTGATATAGTATGATGGATTCCTAATTTTTTGGTTACAATGTTGTTTTGGTTAAAGATGCTTATCTCCTTAAAATCGGAATCACACAACGATTTGTTAAAATATAAATTTTAACTAATTTTTTAGAAAAAAAAATGTAAGAAAATTAGTTACACCGTTTGGAATGAAAAAAATATTTAATAGTTGTTAAAATATAATTTTTTATTGAAGATGCTTAAGTAGGAATAAAAAAATTTAATATAATAATTGGTGTAAATTTATTCTTTTATTAATTATTTAATATTTAAAAAGAAAACATAATAATTGTCAACATTATTTTTTTTTTTTTTAAATCAAGTCCATAACAACATTACTATTTAAAAATATTTATTAATATAATAATTGTTAAAATCTTAATTTTTAATTATTAAAAATATTTATTACTTTTTATGTACACAAGAAAATAATCTGATGCCCCCTCTGTCATATGGCCCCTTACGTCCCCATCATAGAATCGTATTTCATTTGCCTCGGGATGCACGAGAAACAAATTTATGGTTCTCCATATCTTGAGGCAAATTATCTATGGTTCTGTGATGGGGGCGTATGTCAAAGGGGGGGGGGCATTAAACATATATACATATATAGGGAACGGATCAAGGGACATATGAAAAAATGTATGTAAAAATAATGTAACATTGATAAATTTTCAAAATATGGGCAAGAAGTTTCGGATTGAGCTGATTTTTTGTGAGGATGATCTCTATGTGGGAAGATCATCCAAAAAAAAAAAAAAAAATCAGCTCAATTTATAACTTCTTAATCCATCAAAAGTGATTTACAAATTATTGGCAAAAAATCGATGGTCCACATTCTAAATCACTTTTAATGGGGTTAGAAGTTTCAGATTGGACTGATTTTTTATTTTTTTAGATGATCTTCCAATCATAGATACCATCTTCACAAAAAATCAGCTCAATCCGAAGCTGCTACCCCATATTTTGAAAATTTATCAATGTTACATTGCTTTTACATATGTTTTTTCATATGTCCCTTGATTCGTTCCCTATACATATAGGGGAGTGTTCAGAGGCCTTAAAGAGAATCAAATATTGTGCCAAACATTTTTTCAATGTATGGTTAATAGTTTCAAAATGGGCTAAACTTTTGTGAGAATGATCTCTATGATGAGAAGATCATCCTCACCAAAAATCAGCCCATTCCAAAATTTCAAACCCCATCAAAAGTGGTTTATAAAAATTAGACAGTCCACGATTCTTCAACTTGTAAACTAGGGTTAGAAGTTTCAGAATGAACTGATTTTTGGTGAGGATAATCTCTTCACCATAAATATTATCCTCACAAAAAATCACCCCATTCCGAAACTTTTAACCCCTATTTTGAAAAATGTTTGGCTCTCTTTAGGGTTTTCTAACACTTTCCATATATATATATATATATATATATATACGGGTCCCATTCAGCAACAAACATTTTGGCCAAACATTTTTCAAAACAATGGTTAGAGGTTTTGGAATGGGCTGATTTTTGGTGAGGATGATCTCTACGGTGAGGAGATCATCCTCACCAAAAATCAGCCCATTCCAAAACTTCTAGCCCCAGTTTACAAGTTGAAAAAAACGTGGACCGTCCATTTTTTGTAAACAATTTTCGATGGGGTTAGAAGTTTTTGAATGGGCTGATTTTTGGTGATGATGATCTCCTCATCGTAGAGATCATCCTCACCAAAAATCAGCCCATTCCAAAACCTCTAACCCATGTTATGAAAAATGTTTTGCCAAAATGTTCATTGCTGAACATTTCCCATATATATATAGGGAAATGTTCAGCACCCTAAGTTTTACCACACACTTTAACAAACGTTTTTTGTCCTACATGGGTTAGAAGTTTTGGAATGAGCTGATTTTTGGTGAGGATGATCTCTATGATTAGAAGATCATCCTCCCCAAAAATCAGCCCATTCCGAAATGTTTAGCCCCATGTTTACACGTTGAAAAATCGTGGACCGTCCATTTTTTGTAAATCAATTTTGATGGGGTTAGAAGTTTTGGAATGAGCTGATTTTTGGTGAGGATGATCTCCTCACCATAGAGATCATCCTCACCAAAAATCAGCTCATTCCGAAACTTCTAACCCATGTAAGACAAAACGCGTTTGTTAAAGTGTGTGGTAAAACTAAGGGTGGCGAACGGGACCCATATATATATATATATATATGGGAAATGTTCAGCACCCTAAGTTTTACCACACACTTTAACAAACGTTTTTTGTCCTACATGGGTTAGAAGTTTTGGAATGAGCTGATTTTTGGTGATGATGATCTCTATGATTAGAAGATCATCCTCCCCAAAAATCAGCCCATTCCGAAATGTTTAGCCCCATGTTTACACGTTGAAAAATCGTGGACCGTCCATTTTTTGTAAATCAATTTTGATGCGGTTAGAAGTTTTGGAATGAGCTGATTTTTGGTGAGGATGATCTCCTCACCATAGAGATCATCCTCACCAAAATCAGCTCATTCCGAAACTTCTAACCCATGTAAGACAAAACGCGTTTGTTAAAGTGTGTGGTAAAACTAAGGGTGGCGAACGGGACCCTATATATATATATATATATATATATATATATATGGGTCCCGTTCAGTGCCCTAACGTTTACCCTACGTTTTAACAAACACTTTTCGGTCATTGGATATAAGGTAATTGAACGGATGAGATTTAAAGTTCAACCGAACGGTTTAAGTTATAAATAATGTGCTTATTTACAACGCCATCCCTTGAAATAGAATTAATTAGTGCTACCTCCCTGCTTCAATTAAAACCCGATCAATAAGTCCATCTTCTTCCTCATCTTAATCAATTCATTCGAAATCGAAATCCCAACCAGTCCAGTTGCAAATCCAACAACAGAAAACAAAATTCCTTTATACTCAAAAGTCCCAAACCGATCGATTACAGAACGAATTCTTTTTTCAAACATGTGATTTTTAGCACAAGTAGAGAAGATCGAAGGGAGTTTTGGGGATGAAATTGAAATTGAGGAGGTAGGAGCCAAGAGATACATAAGGACGAAATTCGAAATTGCTCCAACAACAAGAGTAGAGAAGACGAAATCGAGCTTGTCGAGTCCGAAATTAGGGCAAGATGCCATGTCACCAAGAACACAAGCAATAAGTCCAACAACTTCCTCCATTAAAACCTTGAAAGGAAACTATGGATCTGCAGAAACCCTAGATCTCCAACCACTCAAGAAAATTCCAATAATTTCAAAACTTGATCGATATTCAAAATCTCCATCATAGCTGCTATTATGAACTGAACTCCAACCACCACCGTTGTCATATCCTCCTGTACCACAGCTGGATATTCCGTTGTCATATCTTATGTTTCCTTCGTTGATGGAGTTGCAGCGAGAGCGAGTATATAGCAGCCGTTCGTGCTCGAGGGTTTCAACAAGAGAGAGAGTGTGTGTGAGGTTCGAGAGTTTCAGCGGAGCGAGAGAGAAAGAGAGAGAGTGAGGTTCGAGGGTTTCAACGAAGTGAGAGAGAAAGAGAGAGGGTTTCAAAGAGGTGGCGTTCGAGTGAGAAAGAGGGAGAGAGTGAAGGAGAACTCTCTGTTTTTTAATTGTGCCAAGGAGGTGGCACTAAATACTATAAAAATGAGGGATGGCGTTGTAAAAAGCCCATAAATCTATAACTTAAACGCAGATATTTTTTAATTGTGCCAGGGAGGTGGCACTAAATACTATAAAACCGAGGGATGGCGCTGTAAAAAGCCCATAAATGTATAACTTAAACGTAGATGCAATCGTGACCATCCAATCGCTATATATCCAATGGTCGAGCTTCTTTTGTTAAAACGGCTGATAAAAGAGAGGGCGCTAAACGCCTCCATATATATATATATATATATATATATATATATATATATATATATATATATGGGAGCGGTTCGGCAGTCCAAAAGTTTGCCAAGTTTTGCTCCAAACATTTTTTGTAAATCACTTTTGATGGGGTTAGAAGTTTTGGAATAGGCTGATTTTTTGTGAGGATGATCTCTATTGTGAAGAGATCGTCCTCACAAAAAATCAGCTCATTTTGAAACTTCTAACCCTAGTTGACAAGTTGAAGAATCGTGGGCCGTCCAATATTTGTAAATCACTTTTGATGGGGTTTGAAGTTTGGGAATAGGCTGATTTTTGGTGAGTATAATCTCCTCATCATAGAGATCATCCTCACAAAAAATCAGCTCATTCCAAAGCTTCTAACCCATATTTTCAAAAATGTTTGGCACCAAACTTGGCAAACTATAGGGCTACTGAACCGTCCCCTATATATATATAGGGTCCCGTTCAGCAACAAACATTTTGGCAAAATATTTTCAAAACATGGGTTAGAGGTTTAGGAATGGGCTGATTTTTGGTGAGGATGATCTCTACGGTGAGGAGATCATCCTCACCAAAAATCAGCCAATTTCAAAACTTCTAGCCCCAGTTTACAAGTTGAAAAATCGTGGACTGTCCATTTTTTGTAAACCATTTTTGATGGGGTTCGAAGTTTTGGAATAGGCTGATTTTTGGTGATGATGATCTCCTCACCGTAGAGATCATCCTCACCAAAAATTAGCCCATTCCAAAACCTCTAACCCATGTTTTGAAAAATGTTTTGCCAAAATGTTTGTTGCTGAACATTTTGGCAAAACATTTTTCAAAACATGGGTTAGAGATTTTGGAATGGGCTGATTTTTGGTGAGGATGATCTCTACGGAGAGGAGATCATCATCACCAAAAATCAGCCCATTCCAAAACCTCTGACCCATGTTTTGAAAAATGTTTTGCCAAAATGTTTGTTGCTGAACAGGACCCCATATATATATATATATATGGGGACGGTTCAGCAGCCCTAAAGTTTACCAAGTTTGGTGCCAAACATTTTTCAAAATATGGGTTAGAAACTTTCGAATGAGCTGATTTTTTGTGAGGATGATCTCTATGATGAGGAGATCATCCTCACCAAAAATTAGCCTATTCCAAAACTTCTAACCCCATCAAAAGTAATTTACAAAAATTGGACACTCCATGATTCTTCAATTTGTAAACTAGGGTTACAAGTTTCAAAATGAGCTGACTTTTTGTGAAGATCTCTTCACCGTAGAGATCATCCTCACAAAAATTAGTCTATTACAAAACTTCTAATCCCATCAAAAGTGATTCACAAAAAATGTTTGGCACAAAACTTGGCAAACTTTAGGGCTGCTGAACCACTCCCTATATATATATATATATATATATGGGAAATGTTCAACAACAAACATTTTGGCAAAACATTTTTCAAAATATGGGTTAGAGGTTTTGGAATGGGCTGATTTTTGGTGGGGATGATCTCTACGGTGAGGAGATCATCATCACCAAAAATCAGCCCATTCCAAAACTTCTAATCCATCAAAAATGGTTTAAAAAATGGACGGTCCATGATTTTTCAACTTGTAAACATGGGGTTAGAAGTTTTGGAATGGGCTGATTTTTGGTGAGGATGATCTCCTCACCGTAGAGATCATCCTCACCAAAAATCAGCCCATTCCAAAACCTCTAACCCATGTTTTGAAAAATGTTTGTTGCTGAAAGGGACCCTATATATATATATATATATATGGGTAGCGTTATTTGGCCAACAGTTTGGCAAACACATTTTTCAAAACATGGGTTAGAGGTCTTGGAATGGGCTGATTTTTGGTGAGGATGATCTCCTCACTGTAGAGATCATCCTCACCAAAAATCAGCCCATTCCAAGACATCTAACCCATGTTTTGAAAAAGTGTTTGCCAAAATGTTGGCCAAATAACGGGACCCATATATATATATATATGGGAAATGTTCAACACCCTAAGATTTACCCTACGCTTTAACAAACGTGTCCTACATGGGTTAAAACTTTTGGAAAGGGCTGATTTTTTGTGAGGATGATCTTTAGAATTAGAAGATCATCCTCACCAAAAATCAGCACATTCCAAAATTTTTAGCCCCATGTTTACAAGTTGAAAAATCATGGACCGTCCGTTTTTTGTAAATCATTTTTGATGGGGTTAGAAGTTTTGGAATGAGCTAATTTTTGGTGAGGATGATCTCTATGGTGAGGAGATCATCCTCACCAAAAATCAGCCCATTCCAAAACTTCTAATCCATGTTTACAAGTTAAAAAATCGTGGACCGTCCATTTTTTGTAAACCATTTTTGATGGATTAGAAGTTTTGGAATGGGCTGATTTTTGGTGATGATGATCTCCTCACCGTAGAGATCATCCCCACCAAAAATCAGCCCATTCCAAAACCTCTAACCCATATTTTGAAAAATGTTTTGCCAAAATGTTTGTCAAAATGTTTGTTGTTGAACATTTCCCATATATATATATATATATATATTCGGCACCCTAAGTTTTACCACACACTTTAACAAACGCGTTTTGTCTTACATGGGTTAGAAGTTTCGGAATGGGCTGATTTTTAGTGAGGATGATCTCTATTGTGAGGAGATCATCCTCACCAAAAATCAGCTCATTCCAAAACTTCTAACCCCATCAAAAATGATTTACAAAAAATGGACGGTCCACGATTTTCAACCTGTAAACATGGGGCTAAACATTTCGGAATGGGCTGATTTTTGGGGAGGATGATCTTCTAATCATAGAGATCATCCTCACCAAAAATCAGCCCATTCCAAAACTTCTAACCCATGTAAGACAAAAAACGTTTGTTAAAGTGTGTGGTAAAACTTAGGGTGCTGAACATTTCCCATATATATATATATATATATAGGGAGTGGTTCAGCAGCCCTAAAGTTTGCCAAGTTTTGTGCCAAACATTTTTGTGAATCACTTTTGATGGGATTAGAAGTTTTGTAATAGACTAATTTTTTGTGAGGATGATCTCTACGGTGAAGAGATCTTCACAAAAAGTCAGCTCATTTTGAAACTTGTAACCCTAGTTTACAAATTGAAGAATCATGGAGCGTCCAATTTTTGTAAATTACTTTTGATGGGGTTAGAAGTTTTGGAATAGGCTAATTTTTGGTGAGGATGATCTCCTCATCATAGAGATCATCCTCACAAAAAATCAGCTCATTACAAGTTACAAAACACGTTTTGAAAGTGCTGGTCCCTTTCACCACCAAACATTTTGGCCAACATTTTAGCTAACCATTTTGTCCTACATGGGTTAGATGTTTTGTAATGGGCTGATTTTTGGTGAGGATGATCTCTACGTGTAGAGATCATCCTCACCAAAAATCAGCCCATTACAAAACTTCGAACCCCATGTTTTTAAGTTGAAAAATCATGGACCGTCTTTTTTTTGTAAACCATTTTTTATGGGGTTAGAAGTTTTGGAATGAGCTGATTTTTGGTGACGATGACCTCTTCACCGTAAAGATCATCCTAAAAAAAAATCAGCCCATTCCAAAACTTTTAACCCATGTTTTGAAAAATGTTTTGACAAAATGTTTGTTGGTGAACATTTCCCTATATATATATATATATATATATATATATATATATATATATGGTCCCGTTCAACAACAAACATTTTGACACACATTTTGGCAAAACATTTTTCAAAACACGGGTTAGAGATTTTGGAATGGGCTTATTTTTGGTGAGGATGATCTCTACGGTGAGGAGATCATCCTCACCAACAATCAGCCCATTCCAAACTTCTAACCCTAGTTTATAAGTTGAAAAATCGTGGACCATCCATTTTTTGTAAATCATTTTTTATGGGGTTAGAAGTTTTGGAATGGGCTGATTTTTGGTGATGATGATCTCCTCACCGTAGAGATCATCCTCACCCAAAATCAGCCCATTCCAAAACCTCTAACCCATGTTTTGAAAAATGTTTTGCCAAAATGTTTATCAAATGTTTGTTGCTGAACATTTCCCTATATATAATATATGGGGGCGTTCAATGGCCAACTTTTTGGCAAAACATTTTTCAAAACATGAGTTAGAGATTTTGGAATGGGCTGATTTTTGGTGAGGATGATCTCTATGGTGAAGAGATCATCCTCACCAAAAATCAGCCCATTCCAAAACTTCTAATCCATGTTTACAAGTTAAAAAATCGTGGACCGTCCATTTTTGTGTAAACTGTTTTTGATGGGGTTAGAAGTTTTGGAATGGGCTGAGTTTTGGTGAGGATGATCTCCTCACCGTAGAGATCATCCTCACCAAAAATGAGCCAATTCCAAAACCTCTAACCTATGTTTAGAAAAATGTTTTGCCAAAAAGTTTGTCCTTGAACGCTACCCATAATATACATATATATATGGTCCCGTTCGCTAGCTAACGGTTTGGCAAACTTTTTTGGATCGTTAGATATAATGAGATCTGACGGATGCGATTATATCTCGCACGATCGGTTTAAGTTATAAAATTAGAAGTTTAATAATGGGCTGCTTTTTGGCAAGGATGATCTCCTCACCATAAAGATCATCCTCACAAAAAATCAGCCTATTCCAAACATTTTTGCCCATATAAAACAAAACACATTGTAGCTTTATGTGTATACGGATCCTAATCCCTACATATATATATATATATAGGGTCAGGTCAAGGGCCATATGAGAAAACATATGTAAAAACTTTCGTTTTTAATAAAATTTTAAAATATGGGTTAGAAATTTTGGATTGAGCTGATTTTTTGTGAGGATGATCTCTATGATGGGAAGATCATCCAAAAAAAAAAAAAATCAGCCCAATCTGAAACTTCTAACCCCATTAAAAGTGATTTAGAATGTGGACCGTCGATTTTTTACTAATTTTTATCACTAATTTGTAAATCACTTTTGATGGATTTAGAAGTTTCTGATTGAGCTGATTTTTTGTGAGGATGATCTTTTCATCATAGTGACCATCCTTGCAAAAAATCAGCTCAATCCAAAACCTCTAACTCTTATTTTGAAAAACGAAAGTTTTTTCATATGTTTTCTCATATGGCCCTTGAACCGTCCCCATATATATATATATATAGGGAAATGTTCAGCAACAAACATTTTGGCAAAACATTTTTCAAAACATGGGTCAGAGGTTTTGGAATGAGCTGATTTTTGGTGAGGATGATCTTTACGGTGAGGAGATCATCATCACCAAAAATCAGCTCATTCCAAAACTTCTAACCCCATAAAAAATGATTTACAAAAAATGGACGGTCAACGATTTTTCAACTTGTAAGTTGTGGCTAGAAGTTTTGGAATGGGCTGATTTTTGATGAGGATAATCTCCTCACCGTAGATCTCATCCTCACCAAAAATCAGCCCATTCCAAAACCTCTAACCCATGTTTTAAAAAATGTTTTGCCAAAATGTTTATTGCTGAACGGGACCCATATATATATATAGGTCCCATTCAATGTCTAACTTTTTGGCAAAACATTTTTTAAAACATGAGTTAGAAGTTTTAGAATAGGCTGATTTTTTGTGAGGATGATTTCTACGGCAAGGATATTATCATCACCAAAAATTAGCCCATTCCAAAACTTCTAACCCCATCAAAAATAGTTTACAAGAAATGGATGGTCCATGATTTTCAACTTGTAAACATGGGTTAGAAGTTTTTGGAATGGGCTGATTTTCGGTGAGGATGATCTCCTCACCGTAGAGATCATCCTCACCAAAAATCAGCCCATTCCAAAACTTGTAACTCATGTTTTGAAAAATGTTTTGCCAAAAAGTTAGCCATTGAACACTACCTACCCTATATATATATATGGGTCCTGTTCAACACCCTACACTTTACCCCACCATTTGCCTAACCATTTTTGTCTTATATGGGTTAGAAGTTTTGGAATGGGCCGATTTTTGATGAGGATAATGAGGAAATCATCCTTACAAAAAATCAACCCAATCCAAAACTTCTAACCCCATCACAAATGCTTTACAAAAAATGGACGATCCACGATTTTTCAACTTGTAAACATGAGGTTAGAAATTTTGGAATTGACTGATTTTTGGTGAGGAGGATTTTCTAACCGTAGAGATCATCCTCACCAAAAATCAGCCCATTCCAAAACTTCTAACCCATGTAGGACAAAACATGTTTGGTAAAGCGTAGGATAAAGTATAGGGTGTTAAACATTTCCATATATATATATATATATATATATATATATATATAGGGTCCCGTTCGCCACCCTTAGTTTTACCACACACTTTAACAAACGCGTTTTGTCTTACATGGGTTAGAAGTTTCGGAATGAGCTGATTTTTGGTGAGGATGATCTCTATGGTGAGGAGATCATCCTCACCAAAAATCAGCTCATTCCAAAACTTCTAACCCCATCAAAATTGATTTACGAAAAATGGACGGTCCACGATTTTTCAACGTGTAAACATGGGGCTAAACATTTCGGAATGGGCTGATTTTTGGGGAGGATGATCTTCTAATCATAGAGATCATCCTCACCAAAAATCAACTCATTCCAAAACTTCTAACCCATGTAGGACAAAAAACGTTTGTTAAAGTGTGTGGTAAAACTTAGGGTGCTGAACATTTCCCATATAGGGTCCCGTTCGCCACCCTTAGTTTTACCACACACTTTAACAAACGCGTTTTGTCTTACATGGGTTAGAAGTTTCGGAATGAGCTGATTTTTGGTGAGGATGATCTCTATGGTGAGGAGATCATCCTCACCAAAAATCAGCTCATTCCAAAACTTCTAACCCCATCAAAATTGATTTACAAAAAATGGACGGTCCACGATTTTTCAACGTGTAAACATGGGGCTAAACATTTCGGAATGGGCTGATTTTTGGGGAGGATGATCTTCTAATCATAGAGATCATCATCACCAAAAATCAACTCATTCCAAAACTTCTAACCCATGTAGGACAAAAAACGTTTGTTAAAGTGTGTGGTAAAACTTAGGGTGCTGAACATTTCCCATATAGGGTCCCGTTCGCCACCCTTAGTTTTACCACACACTTTAACAAACGCGTTTTGTCTTACATGGGTTAGAAGTTTCAGAATGAGCTGATTTTTGATGAGGATGATCTCTATGGTGAGGAGATCATCCTCACCAAAAATCAGCTCATTCCAAAACTTCTAACCCCATCAAAATTGATTTACAAAAAATGGACGGTCCACGATTTTTCAACGTGTAAACATGGGGCTAAACATTTCGGAATGGGCTGATTTTTAGGGAGGATGATCTTCTAATCATAGAGATCATCCTCACCAAAAATCAACTCATTCCAAAACTTCTAACCAATGTAGGACAAAAAATGTTTGTTAAAGTGTGTGGTAAAACTTAGGGTGTTGAACATTTCCCATATAGGGTCCCGTTCGCCACCCTTAGTTTTACCACACACTTTAACAAACGCGTTTTGTCTTACATGGGTTAGAAGTTTCGGAATGAGCTGATTTTTGGTGAGAATGATCTCTATGGTGAGGAGATCATCCTCACCAAAAATCAGCTCATTCCAAAACTTCTAACCCCATCAAAATTGCTTTACAAAAAATGGACGGTCCACGATTTTTCAACTTGTAAACTGGGGCTAGAAGTTTTGGAATGAGCTGATTTTTGGTGAGGATGATCTCCTCACCGTAGAGATCATCCTCACCAAAAATCAGCTCATTCCAAAGCCTCTAACCCATGTTTTGAAAAGTGTTTTCCCAAAATGTTTGTTGTTAGGCGAGACCCTATATATAGGGAAATGTTCAGCAACAGACATTTTTACAAACATTTTGGCAAAACACTTTTCAAAACATGGGTTAGAGGCTTTGGAATGGGCTGATTTTTGGTGAGGATGATCTCTACGGTGAGGAGATCATCATCACAAAAATCAGCTCATTCCAAAACTTCTAACCCCATCAAAAATGGTTTACAAAAAATGGACGGTCGACGATTTTCCAACTTGTAAACTGGGCTAGAAGTTTTGGAATGGGCTGATTTTTGGTGAGGATGATCTCCTCACCGTAGAGATCATCCTCACCAAAAATCATCCCATTCCAAAACCTCTAACCCATGTTTTGAAAAATCTTTTACCAAAATGTTTGTCAAAATGTTTGTTGCTGAACGGGACCCATATATATATAGAACAGCGTTCCTAAGACTTATATTGGGACTCACATTGCGACACACCGTTTTGTCTTATATGGGCAAAAATATTTGGAATGGGCTGATTTTTTGTGAGGATGATCTCTATGGTGAGGAGATCATCCTTGCCAAAAATCAGCTCATTATGAAACTTCTAGACCGTCCAATTTTTGTTGAAAAATTATAGACCGTCCAATTTTTGTAAATCAATTTTGATGGGGTTAGAAGTTTTGGAATGGGATGATTTTTTGCCAGGATGATCCCCTCATCACAGAGATCATCCTCACAAAAAATCAGCTCATTCCAAACATTTTTGCCCATATAAGACAAAACGGTGTATCGCAATGTGAGTCTCAATATGAGTCTTAGGAACGCGACCCATATATATATATATATATATATATGGGAAATGTTCAGCACCCTAAGTTTTACCACACACTTTAACAAACGTTTTTTGTCCTACATGGGTTAGAAGTTTTGGAATGGGCTGATTTTTGGTGAGGATGATCTCTATGATTAGAAAATCATCCTCCTCAAAAATCAGCCCATTCCGAAATGTTTAGCCCCATGTTTACACGTTGAAAAATCGTGGACCGTCCATTTTTTGTAAATCATTTTTGATGGGGTTAGAAGTTTTGGAATGAGCGGATTTTTGGTGAGGATGATCTCCTCACCATAGAGATCATCCTCACCAAAAATCAGCCCATTCAAAAATTTCTAACCCATGTAAGACAAAACACGTTTGTTAAAGTGTGTGGTAAAACTTAGGGTGCTGAACGGGACCCTATATATATATATATATATGGGTCGCGTTCCTAAGACTCAAATTGCGACTCACATCGCGACTCACCATTTCAGCCGTTCGATATTCGTTAAATCTACGGTCCAGATCGGATGTCATTTTAAAAACGTTTGCAAAATAACGTTTTTTTGCATATTTGGAAGCACCTCCCCGTAAATCATAAATCAGATTTTGAAAACAAAACTTCGTCTTCTTCATCTTCTACCCTCTGCATTCAGAACTTCAACTCCTCTTCTGAACTCTCATATGATTCATTGTCTTCCTCTTCTTCTCACTTCGATACGAGCAAGATCCGAAGACGATCTGTCATCTCTTCGATTCCTTACTCGTTATTTGCGTTCGACTTCCTCTCTGCATTCGACGACACACAGACCAACAGATCTGAGTTCGGACGACAACCATTGCGTTTCTGACATCGTTTGCGACGGCACCGACGAACCATTCGACTTCGTCTTCTCTCTCTCTCTCTCTCTCTCAAAGGTAAGAAATCACAAACCCTTCTAACCTTTTTTTTTTTTTTTTTTTAATTTCATGTTTTCTTTGCTGAGTTTCTTGCAATCAATCTCCATTTTAGTGTGTTGTTGGGTAGGAAACGTTCTATTTTAAATTTCATTATGTCTTTGTCGATTTCAACCATCAAGAACTCCAACTCAAACAATGATTCATCATAATATTTAGCACTGCAGGGAGAGCTAGCAGAGAAGTGAGTTTGGGGGTTTGGTTAGGTTTTAGGGTTCCAGGTGAAGGTATAGATGAGAACGAAAAAGAGTGAAATGGGAAAAATGGGGTTTCGTCAATTTTAATAGAGAGATGGGATCAGAAACCATGTCCCTAGTTTAACCATAAAAATTTATTGTCAATTTTATGAAGTATTGAAACACCTCAGGCTTTGTCCCTAGTTTAACCATAAAAATTACACATTTCATATTTTGAAAAAAGATTTAGATCTGATGTTCAGTAATGTTAAGAAGAAAAGAAAAAAGAGTAGGAATGATTGGGTAGATGTTTAAGGAATTGTAGTTTGTTGCTGTTTGTTCTGGTAAATTTTAGAGGGACATTTGATCCCCATCTTTGCATATTTTCAGATTGCCCGTTCTAACACGACACTTAGTGTGAAGGCCGTGTTAGAAGACATTCCTAACCATGTAAAGGCCACTATAGGGGGTATGTCACAAGAGGATCCTCGACTACAATCTCTTCAAAATGATTGCCTGACTCATGAACCTAAATGTTAAGCTTGGTTCAACAGAACGAGGGTTGAAATCCCTATCAAACTCTTGTAGAATGGTAATTAGTCACCAAGGTCTTATTAGCGGTCTCTACGTTCAATTGTTTGCTAGGTATTGATATTTGATCTTTTATGTTTATTATTTTGTTTATAAGGATTGGTGAGAGTTGGTTCTCTTGTTGTTGGATTTTGAATTATGGGCTTTGTCAGTGCTTTTGAGTTTCTATATTATTGAATTTGTATAATTTTCTATTGAGTTTTTGAATTATTAGCTTTTTCTAATTTGTTATTTCATTGAACGTGGATCATTGAATATGCATTGGTATGATTGAAGATTTTCGTTTTCTTTGACTTCAGGATTTAGATTTTAATTTTATTGTATCGGAATGCGGGTTAATGAATTTGAGTTGAGGAATTCTTAATTTATATTAATTTATTCTGTTTATGATTAGTGTAGTTCAGAGAAATTTATAGCATTTCTTTGGTTTGGCTTTCCATCAGTTCCTCTCTTTTATTCATCCAAGTATATATATATACTTATCGTGGGTGCCCCCTCCCCCTCTGGGTGAGACTAATCCTACGGTCACACGCACAGCCCCCTTGGAAATTCCTACGTGCAACGGATTGAGTAGAGTTGTCTCTGTCGATAATCCATCCAATTCAGTTTCAAAGCATATGTTCATTTCCCAGAAAAATAGTGATGTCTTCTAGTTGAATCCTTCCTACATTTCTAATACTTAATTTAATTTCAAAGTATATGTTTATAGACTTGTAAAACAACACAGACATCAATGGAACTTGGCAACGATCACCACTATCGGTATCGGACACTAATATTAAGTTCAAACGCTGTGATCCAAACAATCCCAAATGTTATATACAGTCTACTCCATTTATTAAGAGATATTAATAAAATAAAATAAAAATTCCATCTAAGTGTATTTGCTCGGCTTGTACCACCTTGGTTGAGGTTTGTACCATCTACATTCCAGCTTCAATGAGAAAGATTTTATACATAGGATTGTGAATAAATGAACGTTTTAGCTTTTGATTGAATACCCATTCACAATATGATCCCCAACTTGAACTGTCTGTTTTGTTCCTCTCTTTTCTATATGAAGCTTGCAGAACTTGGAAGGCTTTCAGCATCAATGAAGAAGTTGGAGAAGGATCTCAAGAACATTGATAGCTAATCAATTATGTTTAGCTTGACAGTGCAGACTTGTTTTAAGAGTGTGACCCTATCATATCTTCTCCTTCTCCATTTTTTATTCCAAAGATTGGTTCTTTTTTTACCGCCTTCGTGAATGTAGAACGAGCAATACTGCAACAAACTCAAAAAATCAAATGATAGGACCTTGGCTCTCGTAAAAGCTGGTATGGATTTGGTGGTTGCGATTGGGTTGCTTCAACTAGCACCTAAGAAAGTCACTCCCCATGTAACAGGAGGCTTTGGATTTGTCAGCTCATTGATCTCTTGTTATTAGGTAATGGCAAAATCCCGGTTTGTTTCTATATCTTTGGTTATATAGCGCAGAGTTTGGGTGATGAAATTTGTTATGTTGTGCAGTTGCTTCCTTCCCCACCAAAGACCAAGACACCATGAAAGCGGGAGATTCAAGCTTCCACACCATGAAAATAGACAAGTTCTGCTAACTTGACAAATGTTCTCATTATTCAGTTACCCTTGATTCGATGAAGTTGTACTTGAACAGGAGATCGCAAAGTTCCATTCCAATAAGTTGACTCTCATACTGGGTGCAGTTCAAATCATTGTTAGTGAAGTTTGTACCATTTATTGTTGCTAAAAAAATTGGTTTATGTTGGTCTAGTTGTGGTTAATGGGGTTGCTATGCCCATTGAAATCATTCTAACTAATTATTCAGGATGTATTGGATTGCAGCAATGAGATTGTTGGAATTGTCAAAGAGGTTGGTTCCAATGTTGAACATTTTAAAAGTGGTAATCATGTTGGAATGGGAACTTATGTGAACTTGTGTAGAGATTGTGAGTATTGTAATGATGGGATGGAAATCCATTGCTCAAAGGGTTATACCTTAACCTATGATGTTGTTGATGAGAATGGTACAATAATAAAAGGGGATATTCTATTGAAGACCAATCATGCTTGGTTAAGAAAACTAAGTATTTCAATAATTTTTTAACATAAACTCAGGCCTTTTGTGAATTGAACCCACCCAACAAATCCAAAACACTTGAAACAAGATGTAAAACAGAATAATGACTTTATCAAAAACAAAAGCAAATTGTGCAAAGGCTTCAAACTATGCAAGTTGAAGCTAGTTCCAAATTCAATTTTCAAAACAACTTGCATTGCCATTGCCTCTTGTCACCATGAATTAGTACATCTTTAAACAAATCAAACAATGACAACAGTTCTGCCATGCTTCTTTGTTCCATAATGCTTCACTAAAAATAATTAAAACAATAAAATCTAAAAATCTTAGATAAAAATTTATAAAAAGTTCCAATGCAGCCTTTTCATGCAAAGTGCCTGACATGTGACAGCCACCTCAAGCCCATATTAGCAGAAACATTGATAATCGCTTACCACATTCATAGGAAAAGCTAATAGAAAAACCATTAACAAGGATGGCCAAATAAGTAAGGATATAGGACCAATATAGTCCAAATGCGACATTCACACTTACATCAAAGTATCAGAACAGATTCCTGTCACCCAATTAGTAGTGTCCTAATAACGTATGTAAGTTGAATCATTAATCCACTAAAACATCACAATCGCTTACCACATTAAGAATCACTTTGGGTTCAGTCTCCTTCACAATAAAACATAGTGCTCATACACTATAGGCAATATCTATCCATTCTTTTTCTCTTAGTGGTTTTGGGGGAAATACATCTCTGAGGGTGTTAACAATGTAGAATCCAATGTCACGGACTTTGCTTCTTTATTTGAGGCGTGATGATACTTGAGTAAATCTTCTCATAAGTGATTTAGAGAATCCTTAATAACAGTACTTATTGAAATAAATAAGGAATACTTAATAATACTCTTTAAACTCAAGAGAACACTGAGAGAGTTGGAACAAAAGATGTATTGCACTCTTCAACTTGAACTGAATCTCGAGCAAATACAAAAACTGAACAAAACTATAACCACATGACTAATTAATGAGAAAATAAGAAGTACAAAAATCCAAAACTTCCCAAAACTTAAATTATAGAGAATAGTTCACAATGGAAAAATAAGCAACCACTTTCCTTATTTTACAGATTCAAAACAAACTATAGGAATGCAAAAAAAAAAATGAACAATATAACCAACATAAGTGTTGCTAATGGCCAGCAACATCATCTCTTATCCTATTTACATTACCAACATAAGTATTGTTTTATAGTTGGTTACTGCTCATTCATTAATATACAACGTACAACCTAGAGAGTTGTCATAAGGCTGGAAACAGTTTGTGACCTTTCCCATCAAGGCCATAGCAAATCTTCATCACCATTTACTATAACTGGAATAGAAAGTGCTGCTACAACATCAGCAATCTCACTCAACTTAGCAGGATCCCGTGGCCTATCTGCAACTTTTCTGCAAGTTATCAACATGAAGGCATGCAATCATATTTTGGAAGGAGTCAGAATGAAGTCAGTCCATCACTAATGAAGACAGTCAAACTCCAAACAGCAGATCAAAGGGAACATAATCTAAAAACAACACATTTATAAATTTTGGAAATTGCTACTAAATCCTCGATGTCTACAATCTGTCAAACTTCGAATATGAAGTAAAATGGGAATTATTGTAAAGTGGTATGATGTGTTCTAGTTGTAGACGATGAAATCATAAGCAAATTTATAAGTGATGGACTTTTACCTCTTGTATCTTATATAATTCAGAATGCAAACGTTGGAGACACAAGCACACACAAACACAAACGGTAACTTGTAAGCTAGAGCTTCACTGACTATGCCATACCCAATTTTTCCTGAAATGAATTTCATGGTTAAGTATCAAAACATTTCAATAGAAAAGTTTCTACTCCTAACAACAATCTCATTACAGTACCTAGCATGCAATCGGTTTGTCTCTCGAACCTCAACTACAACGACATCTGTATCTATGTTCGTCGTTTACTTCTAGGTTCCCCTTAACCCCAACAAGGTAACGTTCCTTGTTGTGATTGAGCAAAAAAGTACCATGCACCCAAAAAAGAAAAATGGTTCTCAAGAGTCCGAAACGCACAAGCTGACATAACACATTATCCATAGTGAAAGCATCAGAGAACAATTTCAACAGTTTTAATATTACCAACCAACAGAAAATCAGCACTTTGTTAAATTGTAAACTTGCCAACATACCATCATCATCCCAACATCTAAAACATTAACAATGCAAACTCCATTTCATCCATTGCCTCTCCAGTGTACCAATGCAAGAAAGCCTTCCTACGGAACATAGCAATGAATCCTCCCATATATGTGTAATGAATCCCGCAAATTTTCATTTCCCAATATAAAAAATTGGGGATTAAAATATGCATGAGGGGATTAGAATCTGCCTAAACCAATTGGGGATTAAAGTAATTCATCATTGATGTCTTAATCAATTGCAATGATTAGAAAACCAACATAAACATACATAAGCAACCATGGTAAATAACTAAGTCAATTTTTGGTATAAATAAATAGAAGATATAGAGTTGTATACATATGTGTGCATTTAATAGCAGTTTTCCATGTGTCTCACAAGAAAAGGAGGAAAGTCAGAAGTGTTGAGATGCCTGTGCTAGGAAAAGATTGAATTTCCTAGAGTGGTTTCACTTCAAAGCCTATGAGTCCAAATTGATTAATGACTGTACCAAGTCAAGTGTTGCTAAAATACCCATAATGAAGGTTCCTTCTCAACCCAGATTCCAAGAGTTGTTGTATGGGTAAGGGATAAGGCAAATGATCAATGGTGGCCTCTTTGTGAGAAGGTATGGCATATATAAAGAAGGATATCCAGATATAATGGAGTGTTTATACACTTATGAAAACCAAGAAATGGAGGGCGAGGTAGCCCCGATACAAGAGAAGGGAAAAAAAATGCATGTATCAGTTATTTTCAATGTTAAGTCTATTATTGAGATAATATCTTGGCAGAGTACCAAGCTACATTTACAACCCAAAAGATTGTGTAAATCCAGGCTAATCAAACCCAACATGAGAAGAGAACTGCATGGATAACTACCCAAATTGTTCCATTTGATCAAAAGTTCACAATAAATAAATTGGGGAAGTGAATGCAACAATATATCCCAGATACGCGCAACAACTATTACATTATTCCATTGTATATTCATCATGGGAATACAACAACTATTACATTATTCCATTGTATGAAATTTTGGACGGGTTAATACCTGTTTTGCACATTCGTTGAGCACATAGGCATTCTGATTGAACCAAATCTTCTTTTACCAAATATCCTGTTTCAGCTATTATTTACATAGTGCTCATATGATTTGATTTTCACATTTATCAACTTACACTTAGATGGAAATTTTATTTTATTTTATTAATATCTCTTAATAAATGGCGTAGACTGTATATAACATTTGGGATTGTTTGGATCACAGCGTTTGAACTTAATATTAGTGTCCGATACCGATAGTGGTGATCGTTGCCAAGTTCCATTGATGTCTGTGTTGTTTTACAAGTCTATAAACATATAGTTTGAAATTAAATTAAGTATTAGAAATGTAGGAAGGATTCAACTAGAAGACATCACTATTTTTCTGGGAAATGAACATATGCTTTGAAACTGAATTGGATGGATTATCGACAGAGACAACTCTACTCAATCCGTTGCACGTAGGAATTTCCAAGGGGGCTGTGCGTGTGACCGTAGGATTAGTCTCACCCAGAGGGGGAGGGGGCACCCACGATAAGTATATATATATAACTTGGATGAATAAAAGAGAGGAACTGATGGAAAGCCAAACCAAAGAAATGCTATAAATTTCTCTGAACTACACTAATCATAAACAGAATAAATTAATATAAATTAAGAATTCCTCAACTCAAATTCATTAACCCGCATTCCGATACAATAAAATTAAAATCTAAATCCTGTAGTCAAAGAAAACGAAAATCTTCAATCATACCAATGCATATTCAATGATCCACGTTCAATGAAATAACGAATTAGAAAAAGCTAATAATTCAAAAACTCAATAGAAAATGATACAAATTCAATAATATAGAAACTCAAAAGCACTGACAAAGCCCATAATTCAAAATCCAACAACAAGAGAACCAACTCTCACCAATCCTTATAAACAAAATAATAAACATAAAAGATCAAATATCAATACCTAGCAAACAATTGAACGTAGAGACCGCTAATAAGACCTTGGTGACTAAATTACCATTCTACAAGAGTTTGATAGGGATTTCAACCCTCGTTCTGTTGAACCAAGCTTAACATTTAGGTTCATGAGTCAGGCAATCATTTTGAAGAGATTGTAGTCGAGGATCCTCTTGTGACATACCCCCTATAGTGGCCTTTACATGGTTAGGAATGTCTTCTAACACGGCCTTCACACTAAGTGCCGTGTTAGAACGGGCAATCTGAAAATATGCAAAGATGGGGATCAAATGTCCCTCTAAAAATTTTACCAGAACAAACAGCAACAAACTACAATTCCTTAAACATCTACCCAATCATTCCTACTCTTTTTTCTTTTCTTCTTAACATTACTGAACATCAGATCTAAATCTTTTTTCAAAATATGAAATGTGTAATTTTTATGGTTAAACTAGGGACAAAACCTGAGGTGTTTCAATACTTCATAAAGGACATGGTTTCTGATCCCATCTCTCTATTAAAATTGACGAAACCCCATTTTTCCCATTTCACTGTTTTTCGTTCTCATCTATACCTTCACCTGGAACCCACAAACCTAACCAAACCCCCAAACTCACTTCTCTGCTGGCTCTCCCTGCAGTGCTAAATACTATGATGAATCATTGTTTGAGTTGAGGTTCTTGATGGTTGAAATCGACAAAGACATAATGAAATTTAAAATAGAACGTTTCCTACCCAACAACACACTAAAATGGAGATTGATTGCAAGAAACTCAGCAAAGAAAACATGAAATTAAAAAAAAAAAAAAAAAGGTTAGAAGGGTTTGTGATTTCTTACCTTTGAGAGAGAGAGAGAGTGAAGACGAAGTCGAATGGTTCGTCGGTGCCGTCGCAAACGATGTCAGAAACGCAATGGTTGTCGTCCGAACTCAGATCTGTTGGTCTGTGTGTCGTCGAACGCAGAGAGGAAGTCGAACGCAAATAACGAGTAAGGAATCGAAGAGATGACAGATCGTCTTCGGATCTTGCTCGTATCGAAGTGAGAAGAAGAGGAAGACAATGAATCAGATGAGAGTTCAGAAGAGGAGTTGAAGTTCTGAATGCAGAGGGTAGAAGACGAAGAAGACGAAGTTTTGTTTTCAAAATCTGATTTATGATTTACGGGGAGGTGCTTCCAAATATGCAAAAAAACGTTATTTTGCAAATGTTTTTAAAATGACATCCGATCTGGACCGTAGATTTAACTAATATCGAACGGCTGAAATGGTGAGTCGCGATGTGAGTCGCAATGTGAGTCTTAGGAACGCCACCCATATAAGACAAAAATGTTGTAGCTTTATGAGTAGTTTTATGTGCCTACGGAACCCCACCCATATATATGTATATATAGGGAAATGTTCAGCAACAAACATTTTAGCAAAACATTTTTCAAAACATGGGTTAGAGATCTTAGAATGGGCTGATTTTTGGTGAGGATGATCTCTACGGTGAGGAGATCATCATCACCAAAAATCAGCCCATTCCAAAACTTCTAACCCCATCAAAAATGGTTTACAAAAAATTGACGGTCCACAATTTTTCAACTTGTAAACTGGGGCTAGAAGTTTTGGAATGAGCTGATTTTTGGTGAGGATGATCTCCTCACCATAGAGATCATCCTCACTAAAAATCAGCCCATTCCAAAACCTTCAACCCATGTTTTGAAAACTATTTTGCCAAAATGTTTGTCAAAATGTTTGTTGTTAAACGGGACCCATATATATATATAAAGGGACATATGATAAAACATATGTAAAAAATAATGTAACATTAATAAATTTACAAAATATGAGTTAGAAATTTTGGATTGAGCTGATTTTTTGTGAGGATGATCTCTATGATGGGAAGATCATCCGGAAAAAAAAATCAGTCCAATCTGAAACTTCTAACCCCATTAAAAGTGATTTAGAATGTGGACTGTCGATTTTTTTATTAATTTTTATCAATAATTTGTAAATCACTTTTGATGGATTTAGAAGTTTCTGATTGAACTGGTTTTTTTGTGAGGATGATCTTCTCATCATAGTGGCCATTTTTGCAAAAATCAGCTTAATCCAAAATCTCTAACCCACATTTTGAAAAATCATTGTTTTTTCATTTGTTTTTACATATGGCCCTTGAACCACCCCCATATATATATATATATGGGGACGGTTCAGTAGCCCTAAAGTTTGCCAAGTTTGGTACCAAACATTTTTCAAAATATGGGTTAGAAGCTTTGGAATGAGCTGATTTTTTGTGAGGATGATGTCTATGATGAGGAGATCATCCTCACCAAAAATCAGCCTATTCCAAAACTTCTAACCCCGTCAAAAGTGATTTACAAAAATTGGACGGTCCACGATTCTTCAACTTGTAAATTAAGGTTAGAAATTTCAAAATGAGCTGATTTTTTGTGAGGATGATCTCTTCACTGTAAAGATCATCCTCACAAAAAATCAGCCTATTCCAAAACTTCTATCCCCATCAAAAGTGATTTACAAAAAATGTTTGGCACAAAACTTGGCAAACTTTAGGGTTGCTGAGCCGCTCCTTATATATATATATATATATATATAGATGGGTCCCGTTTGGCACCAAATATTTTGCCCAACATGTTTGCCCTACATGGGTTAGAAGTTCACCAAAAATCAGCTCATTCTAAAACTTTTAACCCCATCACAAATGATTTACGAAAAATGGACGGTCTACCATTTTTCAACTTGTAAACATGGGATTAAAAGATCATTCTCATAAAAAATCAGCCTATTCCATGTAAGACAACATGTTGGGCAAATTATTGGACAAAATGTTGGGTGTTGAAACATTTTGTATATATATATAGGGTCCCATTCCCCACCCCACGCTTTACCTTACGTTTTACCATACGTGTTTTGTCCTAGATGGTTAGAAGTTTTGGAATAAGCTGATTTTTTGTGAGGAGATCATCCTCACCAAAAATCAGCCCATTCCAAAACTTCTAGCCCCATAAAAAATGGTTTACAAAAAATGGACGGTCCACGATTTTTCAACTTGTAAACATGGGGCTAGAAATTTTGGAATGGGCTGATTTTTGGTGAGGATGATCTCGATTTTTGGTGAAGATGATCTTCTAATCGTAGAGATCATCCTCACCAAAAATCAGCCCATTCCAAAACTTCTAACCCATGTAGGACAAAACACATTTGGTAAAGCGTAAGGTAAAGTGTAGGGTGTATATATATATATACAAATGTCCAACGTTGGATGACATAATTGTGTGACGCATTGTGCATTTATAATTTGAGAGGAGATGAACCGAAAGTTCTAAATAAGGAGACACAAATGTGACAACAGTCCAAAATTTAATTTTGCTGTATTTTCTTATATAATTATTTTCTTGTCCTCTCCTTGAAAATTAGATACCGGTTAAGTGGACCCATTAACTAGAGATTGGTGCTACGGTTTGGTGGATTTAGTGGATATAGAGATTTAGTGGATTTCACCAGAGAGTTGGAACCAAGTATAAACCTTCATTTTTGTAATCACATATATCTTGTGTTGTGGTTGTTTTCTTTTCTCTACTTTCTTTATTATTACTTGTATTTATTTTACAACACATTCTTGGGGTTTGATTATTGAAATTAATTACTTTAGTGTTTGAAGGGATTGATTTTCAATAATCGGGTTTCCATGTGTGTGGGTTGGCATCTAGTCACAACATTTATGATCCATCCAACAATCTGTTTCATAAAGCCCATGAGAGGAGAGTCCAACATTCATGGGCTGGGCCCAGAAAAGTGCCTTGATGTGTGCAAGAGGAATAAGTATCATGGCACGAGGCAAGAGTTTCTTATCTTTCTTAAGACAATATTAAATCACAATCACATGCATGAATCACCTTCTACCTTGCAGTACTATATCTATATATGTCCAATTTGGGAGTTGGTCTTAGTTGAGAATTTGAAGCCTAATCTCAACCCAAGTTTGATGGGCTTGGATTAAGATTTTGAATAACCCAACACCTTTCAAGGGGACATAATCGCCGCCCAGTCTAACTCACACTCTTGGGAGGGAAAAACAGACAATAGTTGATTATATCACATACTAGTTGACTGGCGATGGCTAGTTTCCTTCCACATGGTGTGTCCAAATGAATTTGTCTAACTGGGAGCCTGACTAACATAATTAAATTAGAGTTTAGCTTAACCAAAACTTAAAGCCCAATCAATTAGATTATAGTGTCCAATTGAGTGCCCACAAGAAATTTGCAGGAAAGAGTTGGGGGTTTCCCCCTTTTAAGTAAAACACCTCAATGGACACCCATAGTGGATCAAGTTTTTAAATTTATTGTTAGACATATAATAAAGATGGATCAGATTTGGATCCAAATTGGTATTAATCCGATAAGATCTGTATTGTTCTGGATCCAATCTAAAGCATCATTATAATTCGATTTGATTTAAGAAATGCAAAATGTAAATTTACATTAGTTGTATATTTCAACACATTATTGGTTAAGATCACTATCAGATTGGAAGGATCCGAAATTGGTCCTGCAAGTTATCAGACGGGTTACTTTTTTTTTTTTTTTGGAAGATTAACTGGGTTAAGGCCAGACCCAAACCAGCTACAACCTTAGGAACCGCGAACCACTACGATCCTTATCAAGGATCGACAAAAAATCAATAGGAGAAGAGTTACAATTCAGCACATGATAACCAACAACGAGTTGCAGTGACGCAAGGAAGTCAGCAGCCCTGTTAATTTCTCTGAACACGTGGGAGAGAAAACAACTTCATAGAAAGATGAAATTAACCTTGAGATAGCCAAGTAAAGATGATGAACATGCCATGGGGGATTCCACACATTGTTTAGGATGCTAACAGCAACAAGGGAATTAGATTGAACTTCAATATGAGTGCACTGATGGGCGGCAGCTAAATCGATCCCTTCGAGGATTTCTTGCAACTCATGATGTAGGACTGATTTGGGAGAGTCCATTCCAGCAAGTGCACCTATCATACTGCCCTCAGACTAGGTACTTCTTGGAACCGAACTCCCTGAAATGGGTCTAAGTCCATCATGGGCCTATATTTAACTCTTATTATGGTTGGGACTTTGAACCATCGTATTAAGATGGAGTTGGGGAAATAAATTTTCATGGAAGTGGAGTTTAGATGCATTCGTGGCAAATTCAGTAAATAAATTGAAGCTTAGATTTGTACATTGAAAAGTATTATAAAAAAGGAAACTTCCTTCAAATAATATCTCTTCCCATAAGTTTTCAATTGAGATAGAGTGACTGGTAGTATGTATTGGGTCATTGTTTGTGTTCCTCCAATGTCACACTACATATTCTCACCTACGGATGCAACCTTATTGAGCTACCTCAAAGGAAAGATAAACAAAGAAATACTTGAATCAAACCCCATTAACGACTGCGATGTCTACAATTTTGAACCATGGAATCACCTAGGTATACATATATTCTTTTAATTATTTTCTTAGGAAACTAATCTCAGAGGCAAATCTTTGAAAATATGAACAAAAAGTTCTCTTGATATCACGTGCGGCCCGCCAAAGCAAAAAATATATATATTGAATCATGAATCGGTATGAAATAAATTGTTTTGTTATTTAGTTTTCACTAGGTTCGGAGAAAATAGGAAACTCAGATGCCTCTGTTTGCAATATTTGTAAATATGTTTGTACAAGGTTTGGTATATTCCACAAATTAACCCAACATGAATAGCACCAAGAGACAATTCTACATGTGCGAGAGAGAGAGACATTTCTAACGTGTGGGTCCTGTGCTTTTATAATATAAAAGTTTGATACACTCCCGGACGAACATGAAAAAAAAAAAAACATGACGTTGCATATAACTATGAGTTATAAATGAAGTTGATTGTTGGCCTCTCACAAGGAATGTTGAATGGAGGGCAATTACATGGCACCATTTGCACTAAATAAAATATAAAAAAGAAAAGAAATGAAGAAAAAGGTAAATCACAAATTGAGAGGATTATGGGTTTGACCCATAGTGGAAATTCCAAAAGGTAAGGTAACATAATAGGTTTCGTCCACTCACCTCGCGCACATTGTTGTACATAACTATAAGTGATATTTGTACATTATATTATTGTTTAATCTATTGATCAAAGTTAGAAAACAGAGAGATGTGACCCAACCTTGACATGAAAAGGATACGAGAGGGAAGTCAATTATCATTGAGACTCGAGTATATGGGATAATCAAATAAACATGATTTGATGGAGTACAGTGAGCATGTTTTCAAATGTTTGGGAAGGAAGGGGAATTGCCTATGACAACTGGGACGTAGGCGACCATATTAACAATGAACCATGTCAAATATTTGATGTATACTCTCTATTTTATTTTTGGTGGTGTGACATTAAATCATGACTATTGGATATTTGATTAAATCTCAAGGCATGAATGCTTTGATTTTAAACCTGATAATATAAATATATAAATAGATCAATCAAAATGCCTAAAAAAATTTAGAGAGATTTTATTGCCACATCAACTTTAGCAAACACCACCCCAATTTGTATGTAAGATGGAGTTAGATTGGGAATTTTTATTTGTTTATGTCTTTTTCATAGTCTAATGATCTGGCTCTAAAAACTTAGGGATATAGTCAATGATTTGAATAACGAAAGTTGTGAAAAATTCAATGCAATCCTGTTTTTTTTTTATTTTTTATTCTTGATGTTCTTATGATGGTGTGAGATTAAATCATCATTCTTTAGATAAATGCTTACTTTTTATTTATGATATTATAAATATATAATATAGATCTACCAAAATCCTTATAGGATTAGTGAGTCCAATTGAGTGCCCCACATCAAACTAATGTTTTAAAAATTGGACCAGTTCGTTGACACATATGATTGATCCGGTCTATCAAAAGTGGTTCAGCTGTTGGGCTAAATCAATCTGACCAAAAAAATGAAATATTAAGTAATTATTTTTAATTTCTTCTCAAAATCAAAATCAAAATCAAGTAACTTCAACTCCAAAATCAAGTAATTTCAGTAATTTATAATTATGATTAGATTCATATAAAATCCTAAACAAAAAACAAAAATCTAGCAAATATATATATAATAAGTAAAAGTCAGAGTGCCAAAAGTGTCCAGCCGTTGGGCCCAATCAAGTTGAATAGACATATAATCGAGATACCCTTTTTATGGTTTGGACTAAATATGACTCCAAGTTAGTGTTAGGTTGAACATTGTCATTGCTGACTCGACATGCAATGACATGATGTTAACATGTCTCAAGTGCTATTTATAGGACTTTGATCCTGAAGATTCATTCATTCTTCTTCCCTTAGTCTCCATTTGAGAGAGAGAGAGAGAGAGAGAGAGAGAGAGAGAGAGAGAGAGAAAGAGAATGGTAGCCTTCAAATTCTCACCAAGCGATATTGAGTTAGTGGAGCATCTCAACACTAGGGTAAATGGGGGAATACTTCAACCATACCCCATTAAGGACTGCCAAGTCTACGAGTCTGAACCATGGAAGCTCCCAGGTACGTATGCATTTTATGGATACATATATTTCTGTTTTATTACTATTTTTCTTCTTCTTCTTCTTCTGTCTTACAAATTTTCAATGACCTATTGAATGAGCTGATTTGTATAATGGAAGAAGATCCAAGAGGTCACACCTTTGTAAAATAGTAGAATTATTCTTGTTTCTAGTGGATTGAGGGTCTACTTTAACCCCGATCATATCACCTTTCAATTAAATAGTGAAATCTATAATGACTTACTTTTATGATTTTTTCAGGACTTGAACATGTGAGAGACAATAACACAGAACAATATTACTTTGCTCATAGAGAAAGACTTACGCCAGGTTCTCCTTATCCAAACGAAGTATAAAAGGAAATATAGGTGTGTGGAAAACTAATGGTGGAAATAAGGAAATTTTGAATCAAGAACAAAGGTGTATTGGATACAAGCAAGGACTAGTATTCAAAATCGACAACAATGAGAAAACCCCATGGATCATGCATGAGTACACTTTACACCACAAGAATAAGGTTGTTTTAATTTGTTTTTAATTTAAATTAAAATAGGGGTCATTAATTTACTCTGGTTAAATCAAAGAGGATTAAAAGTAAATTTAACATTTTTTCTATACATGTTAAGAGTCATTTTTATCAACAACTTATCTACAAATTAAGTTTGATACATAGATTGACTATTCTATAAATATTTTCAAAACATATTTTGATGCATAATTTTAGAAAGCCTGATTTACAATATTGTCCATTGACATTTGTGAAATTCCCGTTCTAGCACACGATTCATTTTAATTCAAAATAAATATTTTTACCAAGTATGTAGACCTGGTGAGTAGACCTATTCATTGTAATTTCAAAACATATTCCCTATTTGGTAAAAGAGATTCTGAAACTATGTAGACCTATTCATAATAAATTAACCCCAAAAAGGGTATGCATTCAAATTATTAGGACTAAGAATTACACCCCTTTTTATAACTTTTTTTTTTGTTGGTTTTATGTTTGATATTTTAGGAGATATTTGAAGAACTGGTGTTGTGTAGAATTATAAGGAGTGGGCATGCAAAATGGTCTGAAGATGCAAACAACGAATTTGATTGGATTGTGAAACTAGATGAAGCTTTTAAGTATCTCGAGAACTGCGAAGTTGATGGATTGGATTGAATCTGGTATAACATGGGAATACATCCCCAATTTACAAAATTACCCTCATTAGGTTTGACGTGGCAAGTGACTTTCATGTGCTGTTAGGTGAAAAAAGTTAAAAAAAAATTGGTTACATTTGTAAATATTAATATAAAGAGGTGTTCTTAGCAAGTAGAGTCTTTTACTATGTTGTTTATTAATTTGTGATTGGCATTGAATGCGATGTTTTTTTTTCACTCTAAACAAAAATAAATAAAAAAAGAGAACTTCTATTGCCAAATTATCTTTTGCTAAAAGCACCCCAAATACTTATTGTCAACCATTGACTTATTTTCTTTAAAAAAATTGGGGTGGAAAAAGTAAGAGTTGGGTGCCAATAGCAGCTCTCTTAAAAAATTGTTATGCAAGAATCGATGATAATAAAAAATTGCAAAATTTAACAATATTTTTTTTATTCAACGAGGTTGCCTAAATGAAAATCAAATTTACAATATCTCAATCATTCCTTCTTAGAAAAAATTAAAAACTCCTCATAAAAATCCTTAAAAAGAGTCTGCCATGAATATGTCATATTAGGGCTGTCAACGGATAGATATTCCATCGGATAGTGCTATATTTGAATTCGAATCCGAAAAAAAAATATTGATATCCAAATTCCAATTCGAATCCGATCGGATATCACAAACCAAATTCGAATTCGAATTTGAAAAATATATCGGATATCTAATATTATTCGATTCAATAAAAACCCTACAAATCTGTAAAAACCAAATCAATTTTCCTATTTTTTTTCAAATGAACTTTGAATTTTTGAAAAAAAAAAATGGTCTTAAAATTAAATAAACTTTAATTTTTGAAAAAAAATGATGAAAAATTCGATTAAAACATCAAGTATTTTTTGCATCAACCTGAAGAAATAGATTTTCAAAAAATAAATCAAGATTATTTTGATTGAAGTTGAAATCGATGAATTTTGAAAATGAAAAAAGGGTTTTACTATGGGGGGTGTGTGTGTGTGAGAGAGAGAGAGAGAGAGAGAGAGAGAGAGAGAGAGAGAGAGAGAGAGTACTTAGCTTGATACTCTTCGGCTGCCAGAGAAGATGGTGGCTATGGAGTTCGCACAGTTGAAACGATGAAACCCACCTGCTGGCTACTGTTGGTTCTTGGGTTTATGTTGAGAGAGAAGATAACTTTGTAAATTAAATTTGGTTGTGTAACATGAATACACAATAGGATATACATAAATAAGTTTTGTTGTGTAACATGAATACGTAACACATATATTCAATTCGGAGCGGATATTTTCGAATCGGATTTCGTAACATAAGAATTCGTATCCAAAACTTATTCGAATGTTAAAATAACATCTGAATCCGAATTCGATATCTGAAAATTTCAGATAATATCCGATTTTTCGAATTCGAATTCGGATTTGGATTTCGACTATCCATTTACACTCCTATGTCATATAAACGACAGGGCATTGAAGTAACATTGAAATTGACGTCGTTTTAGGCATTGGACATGGATGCGTCTATAGAACCATAGATGATTTTCATCAAGATATGAGTGAGAAGCATTTATGATTTTCTGCAAGGTTGTTAAAAGCGAGCGGGACCTAAGTGGTGGACCCTCTTAGGGCCGTGCTGGGACCTAGGCAGGACTTAAGCAACAGAAAAAAAGTTAATATTTCAATTTTTTATGTAGTAAAGGCCATGCAAATAAGAGCAAAAAAGAAAATGTAAATATCATTACCAAGATAGTACTAAGTTACCCAACTACTATGCAAACATGAACGTCAACACAACTAATATATAAGCACTACAAGAAAACTATGAATTAGGAACAAGAAATTGAAACAAATTTAAGCCGTTTCAAATTAAAAATGGGTTTTAACCGTTTCATTTTTTAAAATGCCCCCAACTTTACATCTAAGTAATTATTATTAAAGTCATCTTTATCAAAATAAATAAAATTACGATCGCACGACCCTATAACCACATTTGAAAGTTTTTACCTTTTTAAAATAATAGAAATATCATTTTATTATGTTATCCTCAAAATTTAATACTTAAAAATAACAACAAAAACCTTTACAATATATTAAATGATAATATTATCTTTAAAATTTCCTTTGAAGAAATTTTAATCATTCATAAATCCTGAAGTTTGCACTTTAAGTCAATTTGCACATGCAACCTATTAGTTTTTTTAATCTGTGACAACTCAAGATTAGTTAAATATTTGAGATACCATTTATCTTTAAAATTGCTTGATTATCTTTTAAAACATAATTTATACAAAATTATTTTATAAAATTATCATTTTAACCCCAATTTTTGAAACCACACTTTAGGTAAGGCCTAGGCACTTAAATGATCTAGGCGGGCAGAACGGGCCTATGCGGGCGTTGTTGCAATTTTGGGAACATAGGTTCAGTGCACACCAATGTCCGCGACGATGTCACTTTCGATGTAACTCCAACACAGCTCCTTTTAAAATTCTTTAATAAATATTAGTGGGTTTGATGAATTTGAACTAACGTGCAACTAGTTTGATAAGATTTTGAACTCTGAAAAAGACATTTAGCCAAAAGAAAGAAAGAAAAGAAAAAAAAAGACAAATGTTAAGATCAGGTGTTAGATAGTGAAGGTCTCAATTTTCAATCTCTCAATATGACCACCTATAGACACCTCATTTTTTACACTCTCCTGATTAATCAACTTATGAAAAGTGTATTGATGCGTCCAAGAGGAACAAGTATCATGGCACGAGACAAGAGTTTCTTATCTTCTAGACAAAATGTTCTATGAAATCACAATCACATGCATGAATCACCTTCTATCTTGCATTGCTATACATATGTCCATTTTGGGAGTTGGGCTTAGTTGAGAATTTGAAGCACAACCCAAGTTAAATGGGCTTGGCTTAAGATTTTGAATAACCCGACACCTTTCAGGGGGACATAGTTGCCGTCCAGTCTAACACACATTGAAGCGGTGCTATATGAAGGGAAAAAATAGGCGATAGCCAGTTTCCTTCCACATGGTGTGCCCAAATGACTTTGTCTAACATAATTAAATTAGAGTTTAGCTTAAATAAAACTGGAAGCCCAATCAATTAGATTATAGTGTTAGAAAATATATATATTATCTACTAAATAATAAAAGATGAATTCTACAAGGTTACTATTCCAATTGTAGTAGATTGATTGATTGTAGATGTAAAATTGAACAAATAATAAAAGAAAACTTTGGTGAGTAAAGTTCGTTCCACAGGGACAATAGTCGATTTAGATCTTCTTTCGAATTAAAATCAAAACAGATTTTAAAAACAAATTTAAAATAGAGTATAAAAATTGCAGCAAAGAAAATAATGAAATTAAAGTAAGAAACGAATTTAAAGTAACGTTAAGGAAATTAGAAAAATCAAATCTACATTTGCAAGTCAACTTAACAAGCTAAGTAACTCTAATTCAATCTCAATCCACACAACAAACCATTATTTATGGATTGGAGGATCATACAATTAATGCTCTTAGATAAATCTGAAAATGTGTGTGAATTATGAATCAATGTGGTATTATCAGATTTCTATCTCAAGTTGTCACTAAGCATGATTAAACTTGATTTTATCTAAGCAATAATTATCAAAGTAAGAACAATCAACAAAATCGGATAATCTAAACTTAATAAACTTTATACAAACACAATGAAAACAGAAAATATAGAGTTGTTTAAACGAAATCAAGTAAGACTTGTTGCGGCATCATTATTCTCTCTATGGAGAATCTAGCTGATCATTGCGAGGAACAAATTATAGTAATAATAAAACAGAGAAAATATGGTGGAAGGATAATGAGAGAAATTGTTACTGCACTTTGATTCCCAACTTAAACGTATTTCAAGAAGAAACTAAAGAAAAAAAGGAGAAGAGAAGATCCTTTTAGCTCTCACTTATAAAAATTCTCTCAAAAGTAGAAAATAACAAAAAAATTAAGAATAAGAAGAAGGATCCCTTCCGTTAGGACAACCCCTCAATTTATAGATTTTATATTCAAATTTTCAGGTCATCTTTTTGCAATATTCGATTAGAGAAGGGTCTATTGTTACAATGTCCAAAAAGTCCAAAAGGTTTAGCTCGAATCTCGAGGCACAACTCCTCTAGATCACCGCGGCTACCACAAAAGTGTAGCGACAAGGTAACGTGGCAACATTTGCTGTTGAGTTTTGGTTGGTGGTTCCCTTTTTTGCTTGCATATTGTTACAAAATTTATTGGTCTCCAAATTTGTCCTTTTCACCTGCAAATAGTAAGAAAATTCTATTAGCTTCGATAATTTAGTAATTCAATATAATTTATTTTTATTTAAGGGGAAATAACAATTACAGTTGATAATCCTTGTGCAATTACGATCCCAAAAATAACTTTATGGGACCTTATTAGTTACTTAATGCCAAGCTGCATGGTCATTAAGATACATCAAGATGCATCAGATTATTATCTTACGATTAGAATGTATAATCAGGGTGTACTTATACAATTATGTAACTTCCACATATTAGATTTCATGTAATTATCCGGAAACTTCAGTTATCAAATCTTTTCAATTAAGAATGACCCATGTCACTCAACATTATAACACTTGTTCGTAAAACATAATTTGCTTTTCTCTTTAACATTGAAATCTAATACACTCTAAAATTGCATTGTAGATTATAACTTTTAACTTATCTACAAAATGGAAAATTTATAAATAGGGATAGTGGGTCCAATTGAGTGCCCACAAGAAATTTGCCGGTAAAGAGTTTGTGGTTTTCCCTTTAAGTAAAACACCTCAATGGACACCCATAGTGGATCAAGTTTTTAAATTTATTATTGGACATATAATCAAGATGGATTAGGGGTTTGGATCCAAATTGGTATTAATTCAGTTCTGTATCAATCTGGATCCAATCCGAACCATCAATATAATTTGATTTGATTTAAAAAATGTAAAATGTAAATTTGCATTTTTCATTTATTTGTATATATTTCAACACATTATTGGTCCATTATGGTACTAAAGTTAACTTTTATTATTGTTTGCACTTTTAAGTTCAAAGAACCAACTTTAGATTTGCCGATACTTTTTAACACATTGAGTCAACCATGCATTTATTTAATATAAAAAAAATACCATACACCGAATCTAAAAATAATATAATATAATGCGGGATATAATTATCAGTTATCCATGAAAAGAACGGACTGTTTTTATAATGGTCCCACCACCCCAAGGAAATTTTTCTTGAGAGGACAATGACATGGAAACAATTTGCACAAGAGAACCAGGAAGAAAAAGTATTTAAAATAAAAAATAAAAAATGAATTTCAAAATGTTTGATATACTCAGAGGATTAGTCGGGTGCTCTAAGAGGCCTAGATGTCTCGATTTTGAAAAATAAAATGTCTAGAAAGTAACTTGCTGTTTCCTCAAAATGTTTGATATATTCCTCCAAACATGTATTATTGCACATGATTGTAAATCAGAGCTGTAAATGTCGGTGCAGTAAAACTTTGTTTAATCTAGAACGGATATGTGAAATGTTAATACGGAACCATATATATTCTAAGGTTAGTAATAGAAAAATGATTGAATTGAAATTATCACTCTCATGGTTTCGTTGTGCTTGTGAGCCACTTTGTTTTAGAAGGTTGTTATTATATATTCTAAGGTTAGTAAAATATTTTTAGTTGAATTGATTAATTTTACTATTTTAAAAACCCTACTATTTCCATTTTTTTTATATATTATTTTGGGTAAGTACAGTGAGAGTAAATGGTAGAAACACTTTAATACTTTGTTTGGATTGAGAGAAGTGGAGAGAAGAGAAACGCAATTGGACAACTTTAGAGTTTTAAAATATCTTAAAGAGATCTTGGGGTAGAGTTATAATTATAAAATATTTTAAAATGGTTTCTCTCCATTTTTGGAGTGAAAGAAAGTTCACATTTTCTTCTCTTCTCCCCTCTCCAATTCTTTTCTCTTCTCTCACTACTTAACAATCCAAACAAGAGAAATGGACAGAGACTCATTTATTTTCTCTCCTCTTCTCTCTATTTCTCTCAATTCCAACACAGTGTAAAAGTCTTGCTTACCAAAAAACATTAAAGCATGAAGTTTGTGGATGTGGAATTTTGATTTAATGATTATTATGAATATTCAAAAATCCAATACGGGCATGTTCTTAAATATAAAAGAAGGGGAGGGAGAGGATGTAAAATAATTTGTAACAAAAATCATTGTCTAAAAGCTTAGGGATACAATCGATGATTTGAACAACGAAACTTGTAAAATATTCAACGTATTCCCATTTTTTTTCTGGATGTTCATATGATGGTGTGAGATTAAATCATCATTCTCTAGATAAATGCTTAGTTTTTAACTATGATATTATAAATATATAATATAGATCTACCAAAATCCCTATATGATTAGTGAGTCCAATTGAGTTCCCCACATCAAACTAATGTTTTAAAAATTGGACCAGTTCGTTGACACATATGATTGATCCGGTCTATCCAAAGTGGTTCAGCCGTTGGGCCAAATCGATCTCACAAAAAAAATGAAATATTAAGTAATTATTTTTAATTTCTTCCCAAAATCAAGTACCTTCAACTCAAAAATCAAGTAGTAGGTTCATTTAAAATCCTAAACCCGAAACATAAATCTTGCCGAGGTTTGATCCAATTCTCTTTGCAAAACTTAAGCACTTCTCTTTCCAAAAGAAGTGCTTAGGTTTGGATTTGAAATAGTAAAATTTTCATATCTAATAAAGGGGAGGTAAGATCCTGAAGATTTATTTATTCTTCTTCGCTTAGTCTCTAGCGATGTCAACTTATTGCACTATCTCAAAGCTAAGGTAAATGGGGAAATATTTGAATCAAACCCCATTAAGGACTGCCACGTCTACGAGTCTGAACCATGCAAGCTCCCAGGTACGTATGCATTTTATGTTCCTATGTATGTATATGTGGATACATATATTTCTGTTTTATCACTATTTTTCTTCTTCTTCTATCTTACAAATTTTCAATGACACGTTGAGTGAACTGATTTGTATAATGAAAGAAGATCTAAGAGATCACACTTTTGTAATATAGTAGAATTATTCTTGTTTCTAGTGGATTGAGGGTCTACTTTAATCCCGATCGTAGCACCTTTCAATTAAATAATGAAATCTATAATCAATTACTTTTATGATTTTTTCAGGACTTGAACATGTGGAGACAATAACATAGAACAATATTACTTTGCTCATAGAGAAAGGGTCTATGCCAAATTCTTCTAGACCTAAACGAAATATAAAAGGAAAAATAGGTGTGGAGAACTAATGGTGGAAATAAGGAAATTTTGAATCAAGAAAAAAGGTGTATTGGATACAAGCAAGGACTAGTGTTTGTGTCCAATAAGAAAACCCAATGGATCATGCACGAGTACACTTTACACCAGAATAATAAGGTAGTTTTAATTTTTTTTGTAATTTAAATTAAAACAGGGGTCATTAAATCAAAGAGGTTTAAAAGTAAATTTAACATTTTCTCTATACAAGTTATAATCATTTTTATCAAAAACTTATCTACAAATTAAGTCGGATACATAGATTGACTATTCTATAAATATTTTCAAAACATATTTTCACTCATAATTTTAGAAAGCCTGATTTACAATATTGTCTGCTGACATTTGTGAAATTCTCATTCCAGCACATGATTCATTTTAATTCCAAATAAATATTTTTACCAAGTAGGAAAAAAAATATTATATTACAAAATTCCCATCCTAGAAGTACAATATTTAATAAGAAATATTATAAGGGTATTTTAATAATTTCAAACAACATTTCCTATTTGGTAAAAGAGATTCTGAAAATAGCATTTTGCCAATAACCATGTAAACCTATTCATAATAAATTGACCCCAAAAAGGATATCCATTCAAATTATTAGAAGGACTAAGAATTACACCCTTTTTTTATAATTTTTTTATTTTTTTTTATTTTTTTGGGTTTTATGTTTGGTATTTTAGGAGATATTTGAAGTACTGGTGTGTGCAGAATTATAAAGAGTGGGCACGCAAAATGGTCTGAAGAGATTGAAGTGGTCAAGCATAATGGAACAATTGTGAGCTCAAACATTAATGATAAAGGAAACAAAGAATCTGACGTGGCCTCCATGAAAACTTTTTACAATGAAGAAGAAGAGGTTTTGAGTCCGGATCAAATTATAATCCTGGACAAAAGTGATTTGGAGATGACCTCCGTTAAAGATTTAGAATATGGAAGAGTGCATTTGAACCCAAAAATGGTGTCAATCTTGCAAAAAAGCAATTATGCTAAGGAGGATAGAAACGGTGAATTTTTTTCGATAACTTATGGGGGCCACCAAAATATTTTAAGTCTTTCATAAATTTCTAATCCAACAAGTGTTGGGTTTTAATGTAATTTAGATATTCAATCAACAAATTTTGGTATCAGAGAGGGTTTAATTCTCTCACACTTTCAATCGAAATCAAACTTGTTGAATGATTTCTTGATTCAAAGATTGAAACGTTTATTCTAAACCCCTTCATTTAATTTCCTTCAATCAATTTTCATGTTGAAAATCACAATTTTACCGTTGTTGAACATGGGGTCACCGGGGTTGGTGTTGCCTGCGTCATGCCACTTTTTTTTTATCCCGTCACTCTCTTAACTGCTGTGGCGCTTGCTATTCGGTGTTTGAGACTTTTTACCAAAAATAATACTACTGTAATTTGTTGTATGTTGGAAAGTGTAAATTTATAAGTTGTGACATGTAACACAAGTCGACTTTGATGCAATTGTACTTCAAAATTTTGGAGGAATCCACCCTTTTACATGATAAATGTCATTTTTATCTTTAAAAAAATAATGACATGACCCTCTAAATTTATTTGAGATTACACATTAATTTTTCAAAGAGTCATGATAATATGATGCTAGTAGAGTAATTCGTTGTCCCACTTTCTTTGGGTCCAATATATAGTTTTGACTTCTGTGTCATGACTTTAATAACTTGTTGAGCCTACATGGATTTTGAACCACTCAGTCCCTTAAACTCAATGAATTCATTTGACTAAGTCAACTTGGTAAAATGTATCGTAGATTATAACCATGAAGATTTTTATCCTTTCCATTGTTTCATTTTTTTTTTTTTCACACCCTATTCTCACATGACATGCCCTTAGATTCTTTAGTCTATAGAGTAATTATGACAAACAATTTCGTATTGATGAAGATGGTGATACAAAATCTTAGGTACACTTGAAACAACGTTTTCCTCTAATCAATTATCAAAACTACAGAATACAGGATGAGGGGCTCGATCATGTGACTTTTATTTTCTCAGAGTTTGAGATTGGTCGACAAAGAAAAGAGCTTCATTTTTTTGGAGAAAGGCTTAGAGGTTGATCTTCCTTAGAGATGATATGTGTTTTTCTTCTCTTTGTACGCTTAATTTTCTCCAAAGTTGGAGTCAAAGTAGTGCTATTGTTGGATAACTTAATTACTTATTTGGATAAATGCTTATTTTTTTCTTCGTTGAAGAGGAAACTTAGGTTTTCTCTTCTATTAATTGGTCTAGTTTTGGTATTTGTAAACTTGATTAAGGCGGATTTGGCTTTTTTAATTATAATCTATTTGTTTAAAGGTCAAATACACATCAGATCAAAGAATTTTATAAATAAATTACTTTGATCGAAAAATTTAATCAACAATAAAATAATAAATTCAAGAACATCAAAACACTAATTTATCAATAAAAAATCCATTTACAAATATGTGGGTGCCTTTCTCTCCTTAATAATGATTTTAGTCGATCATTTTAAAATTTAACTTCTTTCTATCGATTAAAACAAATAACAAAAATAAATGGAAAGTTGAAAGGATGCGAAAATAACTCAATTTCTTCTTTACTTTTAATTCCTCTTTAATTCTTTACTTTTTCGTTCTTGATTGTTCAGTTATTTGATAGATCCAAAAAATTGGAGAGATTTAGGAGATTGGTGAAAAACTAATTTTTGAATTATGGTCATAGGAGATGGATATTAAGCAAGGATTTTGAAGATGATAATCACGTTAGCCATTAAGATTTTTGAGGATAAGAGATTAAATAGAAGATTAAAAAATATGGATGAGAGTGAAAGATTGAATGAGATTAGGAGATTAGAGGAAAGATAGAGATTGGCAATGATAAATTTGCTTTGGAAATTATATTTTTAGGTTTTTTAAAATATCTTTTTCTACTACTTTAATAAAACATGAATTCTCATAAAATAAAAGGATTATAATGATAAAATACAATAGTACTATAGCAATTAGCAAAGAAGAATACCAAACAAACTATTGTCTAGTTTGAAATTATTCGACCCAACCCAAATCAAATAATTCAGGTTGGTTGGATCCCGATTAAGTTAAAGCAAAATGATTTGGATATGGTTCTATCTGGTAGGATCCAAGTCGAATTTGGATATAGATAAAAAAAAATTTGGATCTGAATTTGCAAATACTCATATCTGCCCTAGATCCAACCAATTTAAGCCTTAATCGTACGGCTAGGAAGGTGCATGCAGCTTGGTACATAGCTCAAGCTCTACCCAAGCCGATGGGACTAAGGCTTGAGCAATTCAAGCCCAATAGATGTTTAGGGCTACAATAGATTTCAGCGTCTCTTTAGAGTGGGCTTGGGCAAGCCCACAACAACCGATACTGTTGGAGATCATGATTCCAATCTTAAGGAAAGCCAACAGTCTGACACGTCTATAACTATGACAAGGAATATTCCACTCCTACAAAAATGCATTGTGGAACAAAGTTTTTAATATTGGAAATACAATCAAGAACATGAGTAACACTTGGTATAGTTTGAATCATTATTTTAAGATTGAGTTTAAGTTGTATTTATTATTGATGTCTTTTTATGAAAGTTCAAGCTTTCCGAAAGTGAACTTTGAATGTATCCAATAAAGTAGTAATTTATTATCAATCAAACCTATCAGATATAAAAGATGGAGTTAGAGTTCTTAATTTTAATTTGAAGAGTGAAAAAAAAAATAGTGGTTTATGATCAATCAAACTTATTAAGACATGTATATAAAATTGAGTTAGACTTTGGCATTTGGGTTTGTGGGGAGATGCTTTTCAAGTGCAAAACTTTAATTTGGAGAGTGATAAAAAAAAATTAAATATTTTTATCAAATAGTAAAAAATGTTTAATTACAAAATACCCTTCCCAAAAGTATGTTGATTAATAATAAATATTAAAGAGGTATTTTAGTAATCTCAAACAACATTTTTCTCTGGTAAAGAAAATTCTGAAAATAACTTTTTGCCAATAATTATGTAGACCTATAGTCCTCAAAACAGCCTTTTGCAAATATTATTATAAAAGAAGTCATATTTGTAAATATTATTATAAAGAGGTGTTCTTAGAAAGTAAAGCCTTTTGCAATGTTGAGCATAAATTTTAAAATAATTGACCATTAATTATTTTTATTTTTACTTTAAATATAAAATATAAAATATAAAATGGAAAATTTTAACATTAATTGAGCCAACCATATTGATAATTCTACTAAATTTGATGAAGGGTTGACTCAAAACTCGACTGAGTTTGACTTGACTCAATTAAATTTCAAGGTGACTCAACTCCAAAACTTGATCAAACCAACTCATCGAGTCAATTCTTAAAACCATCAGATCAAGTCATTAGTACAATCGAGTCTGCTAAAAAATACACTGAGGCGGGTAGAATAGTTAGGCGAGTTATTCGATTATGTATAATAATTGATGATGTGGCACTAAAGAGACTCACTGATACAATTGAAACTCGAGATTGATCAATAAAGTTAGACTCATATTGCCAACTCAATATTTTTAGTATATCTCGGATAATGATAATTGTCATGTGAAGTCATATAATAATTTGTAAATTGTGATGTGAGAATTGACGATAATAATAAAAAATTTACAAAATTTAGGTGATTAAATTTAAAACCCTCTCATAAAAAAAAAAAAAATTCTTAAAAAGAGTTGACAATGAATATTTTAATCACACAAATCAAATTGTCCAATGACCTTCTCTTTACTATTATATTGAGAGAAGGCAGAGTAGAAGTGATTCAACACAAAAATTTATATCTCACAAATGTCCCAACCTTTACATTTAAATTTAATATAATCATGGTTATTTTGGTTTAAATCAGAAAATTTTCAATCATGACCATAAAATCATATTGTTTAATTTTCAAAATTACAAAATATCATTTTTTTTTACTATAAAATCTTCAAAAACTTTTTAATCACTATTTTAAATTACAAATAGGCCCTTTTGATAAATGTGTTTTTTTTTTTTCACGTGCCACCTTCTAGTTAAAATTAAATATATAGTATAAATGAATGATAATTATATCTGCACTATTATTTCACAATTAAATGAGTCTGGTTTTTATAATTTTAAGAAGAGTAGGGATCCAAGACAGTGTCTTGTGCCTAATCAAAGTAAAGTGGCACCCCATTTTATGCCACATTACATTTTTGGGACTGATTGACCATATGGATATTAGGTCCATCCCATGGTGAATCTACTTACCAAAAAATCATAGTGTTTGATAACTTGTATCAATTAGATCTTAGCTCGTGAAAAAGAGTTTAAATCCAATGATTAAAAATGATTCTTAAAAAATAGCTCTTGTATCTATTTGAAAATGATTCCAATCAATGAACTAAGTGCCGACCCTATCACATAGAATTGCTTAATGTAGAAGTAAATTCCAATCTACAACTATAAGTCATCGTTTGAATGAAGATTTTAAAAGCAACTGACCTTTATTTGCCTGAGAGTGGAATATCTACCCTTATTGGCTTAGGGACCCATGTTTAGTCACACCTGGGCACCCAATAAAAGTCCAAAAAAAAAAAAAAAACAGCGAATCTCATGCGACCTCAAAGGAATACAGGATTAATTTATTTTATTTTATTTTATTAATTTGTGACTGGTATTGAATGGGATTTTTTTATTTTTTGCACTCTAAATAAAAAATAATAAAAATGAAGAGAAACTTCTATTGCCAAATTGTCTTTTGCTAAAAGTTGGGTGCCAATAGCAGCTCTCATAAAAAATTGTTATGCAAGAATCAATGATAATAAAAAAAATTACAATATCTCAATCATTCCTTCTTAGAAAAAATTAAGAACTCATAAAAAATCCTTAAAAAGAGAATGCAATGAATATGTCATATAAAATGTTTAATGTAGAAGGAAATTTGCTGTTCTATTTAATATAAAATGTTTGATACATTAGCCTTAAATTGTGTTGTGGCACATAACCATAAGTCATCCCTGAAAACCTTGATTGCTTTATAACCAAACCAGAGCACCTGTTTCTAGTTAATGGGTCTAGTTAACCGGTGTCTAATTTTCGAGGAGAGGACATCAAAATAATTATACAAGAAAATACAGCAAAAATTAAATTTTGGACGTTTGTGAGCTTATAACTCATAGTTAAAATTCCAAAGGTTACATGATAAAAGACTTAGTACACTCACCACTAAGTAAGTCATATTCGTGCATAACTATGAGTCATAAATGAAGTTGATTGGTTACTTGCATTACAAGAAATCTTATCACAACATTTATGATCCATCCAACAATCTGTTCATAAAACCCATTTTTAATGTGTGGGTCCCATGCATTTGATGTAAAAAGTTTGATACACTCCCCCGAAAATTATAATTCCATGTATAACTATCATTTATAAATGAAGTTAGTTGTCCCACTAAATCCCCTAATATATAGACATGATGGTCCCCTTACAAGGAATTTTTCAAGGGAGGACGATGGGTCTGCCTTAGCTTAGAAAGAAAAAACATAAAATAAAAAACAAAAGAAAAAGGAAAGTAGGCAAATCTCGCATTGTAAACTTATTGGTTTGACCCATAGCAATGTAGTGGGTCCCGCTAATCTAATTTATGTGTGTTTTGAAGATGATTCCATTAAATCATTATGACTCACAGTGAAAATTCTAAAAAGGTAACAGAAAAAGTTTTATACACACGAATGCATTACTTTACATAACTATAAGTCATATTTATGTATTATAATAAGTCCAGTTGAGTTCCCCACCCACCCCCACACCCGGACTTCTTGTCGGGGAGAGGACATCAAACATTTGCACCATAAGAAAAATAGCAAAATTCACATTTTTTATTGGACGTATAGTCAAGATGATAAGTTGGTATTATGATGGACATCAAAACAAGATTTTTAAACTCATCCGAGACCGAGGCGTATCGTCCCAAGCTAATTAGGTATCAAAGTTGAATGAGACCAACTCACAAAATCATTTTTTGACCAAGATTAACGAGTCACAGTTTAATTTATTAATTTGTCTCACGAGACGTCTCAAACGTATCAAAAAACTCGTCCAAGACGACTCAATATCGGAACTAAATGAGACGAGACGATATACTAAGTTTAAAAACCATGTCTCAAAGCCCTGAAATATAGCTATAAGATGTAGTTAGATTCGGAATTTTTTTTAATTAATGTCTCCTTCTAGAAGTGTTGTGAGAGTGAGTACATGTTCAAGTGTAACTTGATTTTAGAGTTTGAACTTTGACACAATAAGTCTTTGGTCTTTATAAATGGAACTCTAACTTCCTCTAAAATTTTCATCTCAACCTAGATCTCTTCCTTAATTTTCAATTGAGAGAATTAGTGAGAGAGAGAGAGAGAGAGAGAGAGAGAGAGAGAGAGAGAGAGAAACTAAGAAAATTAAATGTCACACTTCATATTCTCACCTATGGATGCAACCTTATTAGGCTACCTCCAAGCAAAGATAAACAAAGAAATACTTAAATTAAGTTTCATTATGGACTGCTAAATCTACGACTTTATATCATGGTATCTCTCAGGTATAAACAAAGAAATACTTGAATCAATCCGCATTATGGATTGCCAAATCTATAACTTTGTACCATGGAATCTTCCAGGTATGAATACTTGAATCAACATTTGTTTGACACATTGGTCATGGAATCAACTCTCAACACGCCTTACCAACTTATAGCTAAGTGGACACCTTCTAATACCCTCTACACTATATTTTACACACATGTTTTCATGTTTAATAGTTTGTGATGTTTACATTTTATTTAATAGAAATTAAATGAAATTGTCATGTTGTCATTTTATAGATTTGTAATCAGAAAAGATTGTGGGTTGGATCAACATGTATATAATATTCCTTCTTCTTCACAAGTTGCTGCAATATGAGTTGTAATGGGAGGGAAAGTTTGGAATCCATGAAGAATGAAATTCCTCCCTAATGAATTTATGGGAATTGAATATGGACTTTAGAAGAATTTTTTTTCATAGAAAATCCAAGTAGGACTTAATGCAATAAAAGAGTTTGGAGAAAAACAAAGAAAATCAGATTTATTAGTAGTTATTTGAAAACAAATAGAATCCAATTGAAACTGAAAAGAAAAATAAAAAATAAAAAAAATGTTAGTGAGTCTAGACCCAATCGAATAGTTAAAAAAAGAGGTTGGTGGAATACCAATGGTAATACTAAAGATATTAATGATGAAGAACAAAGGTTGATTGAACGCATGTAAGGGTTAGTGTTTTATCACTACAAAAAATAATGATAAAACATATAGAAATGGCATGAAAACCAAATGGATGAATCACAGGTACATTTTACCACCAATTTTAGACCCCCCCCCCCCCCCAACCAAATGGATGAATCACAGGTACATTTTACCACCAATTTTAGACCCCCTCCCTCCTTTTTTTTGTTAAGATAGCTTGGACATATTCTTTTTTTTTATACATTTTGTGTTTTGTATTTTAGGTGCAATTTCAAGAAAGGGTGGTGTGTAGAATTAGAAAAAGTGGGTGGGGACGATATTTTGAAGAGAATAAAGACCCCATAGTCACAATATGAAAAAAGCCCAAATTTGATGGCCTCAGGCCATCAAATTTCATAAAATTCACGGATCAAGGGGCCGAATTGGCATCGAATTTTTTATTGTCAAATTTTTTTTCTGTCAGATCAAAACTATCAAATTAATGAAGGATAGGACAAATTCAACAACTCTAAGCCGTCAAATCTAGGAACATCAAGAATTTTGACAGTCCTAAACCGTCAAAATTCAGTTTCTAAAATTCATGGGCTTTGGCCCGTCAATTTTTTTTGTTTTGGTCGAATTTTCCAATTTTTACATAGTGAGTCATCATCGATCTTAACGCATCAGTTGTGAGTTTAGAATTTGAGCAAAGAAAGAGAAAGCAACAGAAACGACCAACAAAATCATCTTCTTCCAACCAACCATTTACTATGGAGCAATTCCAACAACAACAAAACCATTTGACTAATTATTAGAGTATTACAATGTGATGTATTATGATAAGATGTACATTGATTCATCGTATAACTATAAGTTATACATGAAATGAAATGTACTATTTTTATGCATAGTTCCACCAAATCCCAATAGAGATGATGGCCCCACCAGCTCAAGGAAAATTTTCTTGAGAGGACAATGACATGGGAGCACTTTGCATAAGGGAACAAGGAAGAAAAGTATTTAAAATCCCAATAGAGATACTGGTCCCACCACCCCAAGGAAATTTTGTAATATAATGCGGCATATAACTATAAGTTACACATGAAATGAAATGGACTGTTTTTATGCATAGTTTCACCAAATCCCAATAGAGATGATGGCCCCACCACCCCCAAGGAAAATTTTCTTGAGAGGACAATGACATGCGAGCACTTTGCACAAGGGAACAAGGAAGAAAAGTATTTAAAATTAAAAAGAAAAAATGAAAGAGAAAGGCGGGTTGAGAATACAAATAATCTATAATAAAAATCATACTTTAGAGAATTGACTATAAAAATCATATGGGGAGATGATTTTCAAGTGCAAAATTTGTATTTGAATATTAAAAAAGTAGTAGTTTATGATCAATCAAACTTACTTGGACGAATATATAAGATTGAGTTAGAGTTTGACATTTGGGTTTGTAGGGAAATGTTTTTCAAGTGTAATACTTTAATTTGGAGAGTGAAGAAATAAAAATAGTGGTTTATAATCTACCAAACTTATTGGACATATATATATATATAATATATATATATATATATATGAGATTGAGTTAGAGGTTGTCGGCACATACTTATATGGAAAATTCAAATCCTTTTCTACTATCTGGACACAATATGGAAAATTTCGTGGAAAATTATTTTTGTTGTTTGAATTGTATAAAAAAATATTATTTAATTTGTCTTTTTTGATAATTATACAAAAAATAATGATAAAATCAATTTTTTGGGGGGAAAGATTTGAATTGTTACACCCCAATTTCTTAAATTATTAGAGAATTACTATTATCACCCCAAATTTTTTAGAGAGCTATCATTGGCACCTTACGTTTTAATTATTCCATTCCAATTTCTTAAATTATTTACAACACCCCAATTAAATATTAAAGCACATTCTTCAAACATTACAAAGGTTTGGTTCAAATTATAATCTAAATATTATAACACTCATTTAAACAATTTTAGTAGTTGCTTGCAATTATGATTGGGGTATATAAGATCCTAAACCCCAAAAATAGATCAAATCTAAGAAATAATGAGATAGTCTCTTTTGGCACCCCAACTTTTACTTATTATTTTCTTTTTTTATTTGGTGTGTTAAATAATTTGGGGTGCCAATAGTAGCTCTCTAACTTTATTTATAAACTAAATATTGATATAATTTAAAGTTAATTATTCAATAAACATTTTACAACAAAATAAATGGATTGCTTTTTAAAATTTTTTGATAAAAATAATTGATTTTTAACAATTTAAATATTAATTTTATAAATAAAACTATGATTTTGTTTTATTTCATTTTGTGTGTGTGTGTGTGTGTGTGCTTATTTTGTTTAACTTTATTTATAAAAAATTTATTGATATTGTTTGATGTCTTGTGCTAGCAAATCTTTTTCCAAGGAGGAGGGGGTAAGAAAATTATTTACTGTTGATGAAGTAAAATCAGGGGTATTGGCAAACCATTTTCCTCGCAAATTTAGAGGTTTTGACACATCAAACACTGGAAATTGTCAATTTCCACAGAATTTCAATTTTCTGCTAATTTTCCATGCAATCAAACATACCCTAAATTCTTTTACAATTCGATCATTGTATGAACGTGAAGTTGCAAGCCAGGGCCTCAAGAATGATTAATTTTTTTAATTTTTATTTATTAATTCGGTTCTCCTTTTTCATTTTCTTTTGATTTAATTTTATTTATGCTCATGAGCTATGATATATGGATGAATTTTTTTAGTATTTTCAAAGTATCATGTTCTCTTTATAAGAATTCGAGAGACATAAACGTTAATTCTAATATATTCATATTGTTAATGTTGACATCATGGGCTTTATGAACATGTTTATGAGTGGATTCCAATAATAAAAATAATTCAATTTTATAGGTAGAAATCACCAATCAAATTATTATTATTATTTTTAAATACTAAGAGCAACCACAACTATTATACCTAAACACACAAAGTCAAGTTGACTGATGATTTCTAACAGTAACATGTTTTATATCATATGCTTTAGGAACATGTTTATGTGTAGATTCTAGTAATGAAAAAAACTTGAATTTTATAGCTAGAAATTACCAATCAATTTGATTTTTTTTATTTTTTATTTTATGTAAGTTTACTATCAAAGGATAACCTCAACGATATATACTTACCGACAAAAAGTCAACTTGATTGGTGATTTCTAACTAGATCCTTTTAGCCACAACTATATGCCTACACACACACACACGCACACAAAAAACACTTTGATCGGTGGCTTCTAATTGTAACATTTTACCATATTCATTTTTATAAACAGGTTTATGGGTGGATTAGAATAATAAAAAAATTCTTCAATGTTATAGCTAGAAATCACCAGTCAATTTATTTTTATAAAGGTTTATGGGTGGGTTAGAATAATAATTAAAAATAATACTTCAATATTATAGCTAGAAATCACCAGTAGATTTTTATTATGTTTTTGGGTATAAGTTTATTGAATGGTGATGAAGCTTGGGGAGAAATGATCAAACTCTCAAGTGGAATGGACTCCTACAATTACTGTTCTATAAGTTTTTATTTATTTGATAGGATTTGAAAAAGGAATAATAGGATTCCATAAGATCAAATAAGGTCATAACCCTATTGTTTTCATATTGAAGAGGGTTGAGTCTAAATTATGTGACACCCCTTGACATGGGTCATATCTTTTTCTTTTTTTTTTGATAATCGGGTATTTGTGTGGACGGCGGACTGGGCCGTTATTTGAGCTTTGCCCACTCCATAGACCATGGTCTTGTCTAATGACTAATCCCGGGGCATGTGTAACACTTGCACATCACACGCACTAGGTAAGTGAGGGTGCACCCTCACGGGTGGCCCTGAGGAATTAATCCTCATATTGGGTATTGAACTCATTACCTACAGGCATTAACCGCTTATCCGTCCAAAATTGCCATTAAGCCAATCCTTTGGGATTAAATGAGTCATAGGATTTGGCCCATAGTTCAATAAATTAATGTTTCAAGCTCATTCAATATAAAATATTATCAACAAAATTTACAAAATAGCAGTTGAACATTGAATTTCCCTATATATATAGGGTCCCGTTCAGCACCAAACATTTTGGCCAACATTTTAGCCAAAATCAACCCATTCCAAAACTTCTAGCCCTATGTTTACAAAATCGTGGACCGTCCATTTTATGTAAACCATTTTTGATGGGGTTAGCAGTTTTGGAATTGGCTGATTTTTGGTGATGATCATCTCCTCACCGTAGAGATCATCCTCACCAAAAATCTGCCCATTCCAAAACTTCTAACCTATGTTTTGAAAAATGTTTTGCCAAAATGTTTGGTGCTGGACATTTCCCATATATATATGAGTCGTGATAATCTTATTACCCCTTTGTCATACGCCCCTCTATGTACCCGTCATAGAATAATAGATCGTTTGCCTTGGGATATATGAGAAAAAGATTTATGGTTTTCCATATCCCGAGGCAAATGATCTATGGTTTTGTGATAGGGGTGTATGTCAGAGGGAGGGCATCAAAAATCATTACTCTCTCTCTCTCTCTCTCTCTCTCTCTCTCTCTCTCTCTCATATATATATATAATGTGATAATGTGATAAATTTAAGTAGTCTCCCCAAATATCATAAGTGTTCTAATCTTTAACTATTGGGAGTTGGGTAGCTACTTCATTCCCTAGCCTTAAGAGACTAAATGTCCTTAATAGACTAAATGTAATATTGGGAATTGGTCCTTCATATTTATTTGTTGTTGGGTTTGATGATATAAAATCACCATTCTTTTATTTCTAAGGATTAATGGGTTTTTCCACTTCTGTAGGTTATTTTGGTATTTTCCTTGTCATTAACTTATGAGAAACAAAATGAGATCTCTAGATGGTTGTTAGTGTCTATAAAATGATGTTTATCTAAAATGTAATTTTCCCTTTGGTAGAGAGTCAGAAAACATTGAGTCTCTATGTGAGTATTCTTCTCTTATAAAATCTAGATGCTCAAGGTTTTTTAGAGTGAATTTTACATTGTAATCACAGGCTTGTGACAACGAGAGCGAGATCGATTTCTTATTTGAATTTTTACTAAAGTTGGATGTAGAGATTTAATGGATTTCACCAGAGAGTTGGAGCTAAGTATAAACTTTCATTCTTGTAATATCTTCCTTAAATAGTGAATTTTTACTTGCCGACTTGCCCGTGGATGTATCTCTATTGTGGGTGAATTACATATATTTTGTGTTGTGATTGTGTTGTTTTATCTACTTTCTTTATTATTACTTGCATTTACTTTACAATACATTCTTGGGGTTTGATTATTGGAATTAATTACTTTGATGTTAAATGGGATTGATTTCAATAATCGGGTTTCCATGTGTGATTGGGGATCTAGTCACAACATTTATGATCCATCCAACAATCTGTTCATAAAACCCATGAGAGGTGAGTCCAACATTCATGGGCTGGGCTCAGAAAAGTGCATTGATGTGTGCAAGATTAACAAGTATCACGGCACGAGGCAAGAGTTTCTTATCTTTCTTCTAGACAAAATGTTCTATGAAATCACAATCACAATCACAATCGCATGCATGAATCACCTTCTACCTTGCAGTACAATATATATATATATATATATATATGTCCATTTTGGGAGTTGGGCTTAGTTGAGAATTTGAAGTCCAACCCAAGTTAGCTTAAACAAAACTCTAAGCCCAATCAATTAGATTGTACTATAGCAAATAAATATGTATCTACTAAGCCCAATCAATTTGATGTCTTTTACACATCAATTACAAATCGATATCTAAAATCGTCATAAATCGATATCTAAATTTTTTTTTTCTATGCACCTAATACCCGCAATCAAAATAGACTCAAATAGAGAACATTAAGGTTCTCTATCACATTAATTTATACACAAAAAAAGTTACAATGAGTCATAATTTACAAAATTATCAAGTACATCACCATCAATGCTTTAAACCAACCATGCTTACAAATAATTAAAAACTATCCATATTAAATTTGAATGCATCCACCAGCTTCGGTCTCATGTTTTGACATTCCAAATGCATCACTTGGATATTCGTTCAATAGAATCAACTCCAGAAACTCTCTCAGCTGCCTTTGCTTTGGCATTTAAGCAAAATGGATAGTACCATTTACCATTGGGGATGGTTGATGGTTGCAAATAATCTGCCATAAGAAAATGGGGATGCACATCAAAACTAGTACATCAACAAGTCAAACATGTTGTCAATTTGGAAATAAATGGAGTAATGAGAAGTTGTCTCTTATTGAATCTAAGAGTATAACCTAGTCAGTCACACTTGGTCAGTCAAATATTGTCAGTAATGTTTAGGCATGATTATTTGATTAAGGAAATGAACTAAAATTCATCCAAACACTACGTCATAAGGCGCAAGAAGCGACGCTAGTTTTGCGGACAAAACGACTTGCTTCTCGCTTGCTGTTTGTGGTGTTAACCGTGTGTGTCAGTCACAAAGCTCGACCCAATGGAACCAAGAGAACAAGAAGTGGTGATATATGTTCTACTAATGATGCTACCAAAGACTTGCAATCAAGAAATGGAATACAAAAGGATGCAAAAGCAATAAAAGTAAAAAAACAAGGGCCCGTGGCAGCATTTGATTCTTATATTCTGACTTCTATGTGTGCTTTGGCTTGTGAATTTCAGATGTTCCCATTGATTTCTAAATATGTACCTAGCATGGCCAAGCTTGCAAAACTTAATGGTTCTTCAAATGGGTTACAAAATGGTTTGTGTGCTGCCATACAATATGCTCGAAGGATATTAGGAATCTTAGAAGCACTATTTTCACTAAAGCCATCTACCATTGGCACTTCATGGAGTTATAGTTCAAATGAGATAGTCGCTGCAGCTATGGTTGCTGCTCATGTTTCCGAACTATTTGGATGATCGAAGGCGTGCACGCGTGCTATCTCTGTATTTATGCAGTGTAAGTGGGATAATGAAATTTATACAAGGACGTCCTCATTGTATAACCTCATTGACATTCATGAAGGATACAAGGGTGTCCTCATTGGAAAAGGATGCATCAGATTTGGCTAATTTCCTTATAAGGGACAGACATATTGGATTCAATTGTAATGCCCAAGTTCTTCTAAAGTCTGTACTCGCCGATAAACAAGAGTTATGCTTCCTGCTGTTTCCTTGCTGTGGCACAAGTTGGTTGCAGCCCCGGAAACAATCAGTCAGTCTTCGACAAGCCCTTCGATCTACTTTGATAAGTTTTATCCGTGATCTAAAATATTACTTCCACATTTTTTGTCAAATCCCATCCGTATGGGCATATCTCTTTTTTTCATCAAAAGTTTAGATATCAGTTTGTAACCGATGTCCAAAGTCTCAGACTTAGCACATCAGTCTTATAGACATCGGATTTCAATCGATGTCTAATGTATATATATATATATTTTTAGGTAGTGCTTACAGATTTGGAACGGTTTTAAGCCGTTCCAAATGCTGACTTTTGGAACGGTTACAAACCGTTCCTAATTTCCATTTTTGTTAAAACGGACAAAAACCGTCGTTTGTTTCGACGGTCATTGTAACGAACTAAAGCCGTCGTTTGTTTCGACGGTCTTTTTGACGGTCAAAAACCGTCGTTTATTCCGACTTTCTTCAGCAATCGCATTTTAATCGCGACTCCTTTTAAAACGACTGCGCAAACGACTGTTCAAGACAGTCATTTATCTCGCAATATGACGTAGTGATAATGGTTGGGACTTTGAACCATCATATTAAGATGGAGTTGGGGAAATAAATTTTCATGGAAGTGGAGTTCGGATGCATTCCTAGCAATTTCAATAAATAAATTGAAGCTTACATTTGGAAATTGAAAAGTATTATAAAAAGGAATCCAAGGTTCCTTCAAATAATATCTCATCCCATAAGTTTCCAATTGAGAGAGAGTGACTGGTAGTAAGCTTTGTATTGGGTTATTGTTTGTGTTCCTCCAATGTTACACTACCTATTCTCACTTATGGATGCAACCTTATTGAGCTACCTCAAAGGAAAGATAAACAAAGAAATACTTGAATCAAACCTCATTACTAACTACGATGTCTACAACTTTGAACTATGTAATCTCCCAGGTATACATATATTCTTTTAATTATTTTCTTGGGAAACTGATCTCAGAGGCATATCTTTGAAAATAAGAACCAAAAGTTCTCTCGATGTCATGTGCGGCCCCCGCCAAAGCAATATACATATATATATATATCTATATATATATATATATATATATAATATATATATATATATATATATATAATGAATCATGAATCGGTATGAAATGAATTGTTTTGTTATTTAGTTTTCACTAGGTTTGGAGAAAATAGGAAACTCAGATGCCTCTTTTTGCTCAATATTTGTAAATATGTTTGTACAAGATTCGGTATATTCCACAAATTAACCTAACATGAATAGCACCAAGAGACATTTCTACATGTGCGAGAGTGACATTTCTGACGTGTGTGCTTTTAATATAAAAGTTGGATACAATCCCTCGACGAAGGTGATGTTGCATATAACTATGAGTTATAAATGAAGTTGATTGTGGGCCTCTCACCAGGAATGTTGAATGGAGGACAATTACACATGGAACCATTTGCACTAAATAAAATATGGAAAAGAAAAGAAACAAAGAAAAAGGCAAATCTCAAATTGTGAGGAATATGGGTTTGACCCATTGTTGTATATAACTATAAGTTATATTTGTACATTATATTATTGTTTAATCTATAATCGATTGATCAAAAGTGGAAGATCATACACGAACTAAAGTTAGAAAACAGAGAGATGTGACCCGACCTTGACATGAAAAGGATATTGACTATTGGATATTCGATTAAATCTCAAGGCCTGAATGCTTTGATTTTAAACCTAATAATATAAATAAATAAATAGATCAACCAAAATGCCTAAAAAAAATTAGAGAGATTTTATTGCCACATCAACTTTAGCTAATGCCATCCCAATTCATATGTAAGATGGAGTTAGATTGAGAATTTTTATTTGTTGATGTATCGTTCATAATCTAATGATCTGGCTCTAAAAGCTTAGGGATACAGTCAATGATTTGAATAACGAAACTTGTGAAAAATTCAATGTATTCCCGTTATTTTTTTCTCTTGATATTCTTATGATGGTGTGAGATTAAATCATCATTCTCTAGATAAATGCTTAGTTTTATTATAAATATATAATATAGATCTACCAAAATCCCTATAGGATTAGTGAGTCCAATTGAGTGCCCCACGTCAAACTAATGTTTTAAAAATTGGACCAGTTGGTTGACACATATGATTGATCCGGTCTATCCAAAGTGGTCCAGCTGTTGGGCCTAATCAATCTGACCAAAAAAATGAAATATTAAGTAATTATTTTTAATTTCTTCTCAAAATCAAAATCAAGTAACTTCAACTCCAAAATCAAGTAATTTCAGTAATTTATAATTATGATTAAGTTCATATAAAATCCTAAACCCAAAACAAAAATCTAGCAAATATATATATAATAAGTAAGAGTCAGAGTGCCAAAAGTGTCCAGCCGTTGGGCCCAATCAAGTTGAATAGACATACAATCGAGATACCCTTTTTATGGTTTGGACTAAATATGACTCCAAGTTAGTGTTAGATTGAACATTGTCATTGCTGACTCGACATGATGTTTACATGTCTCACTATTTATAGGACTTTGATCCTGAAGATTCAATTCATTCTTCTTCCCTTAGTCTCCATTTGACAGAGAGAGAGAGAGAAAGAGAATGGTGCCCTTCAAATTCTCACCAAGCCATATCGAGTTAGTGGAGCATCTCAAGACTAAGGTAAATGGGGGAATACTTCAACCATACCCCATTAAGGACTGCCAAGTCTACGAGTCTGAACCATGGATGCTCCCAGGTACATATATTTCTGTTTTATTACCATTTTTCTTCATTTTCTGTCTTACAAATTTTCAATGCCCAATGGGTTGATTTGTATAATGGATTGAGGGTCTACTTTAACCCCGATCCTATCACCTTTCAATTAAATAATGAAATTTATAATGACTTACTTTTATGATTTTTTCAGGACTTGAATATGTGGGAGTCGAAAAAAGAGAAGTATATTACTTTGCTCATAGAGAAAGGCGTACACCAGGTTCTCCTTATCCCAGACGAAGTATAACAGGAAAAATTGGTTTTTGGAGAATTAATGGTAGAAATAAGAAAATTTTGAATGGAGAAAAAAGGTGTATTGGAAACAAGCAAGGACTAGTATTCATGAGAGACAAGGATAATAAAACCCCTTGGATCATGCACGAGTACACTTTACACCACGACAATAAGGTTGTTTTAATTTTTTTTATAATTTAAATTAAAATAGGGGTCATTAATTTACTCTGGTTAAATCAAAGAGGTTTAAAAGTAAATTTAACATTTTTTCTATACAAGTTAGAGTCATTTTTACGTAGTATGTAGACCTATTCATAGTAATTTCAAACAACATTCCCTATTTAGTAAAAGAGATTCTGAAACTATGTAGACCTATTAGAAAGACTAAGAATTACATCCTTTTTTTCTAACTTTTTGTTTTGTTTTGTTTTATGTTTGGTATTTTAGGGGATATTTGAAGAACTGGTGCTGTGTAGAATTACAAATACTGGATGGGCAAAGAGGTCTGAAGACGCAAACAACAAATCTGATTGGATTCCAAACCTAGATGAAGCTTTTGAGTATCTCGGGAATTGCAAATCTGATGTATTGGATTGAATCCAGTATGACATGGGAGTACATCCCTAATTTACAATATTACCCTTATTAGGTTTGACGTGGCAAGTGACTTTCAAGTGCTGTTAAGTGAAAAAAGTTAAAAAGTAGTCACATTTAAAAATATTAATATAATGAGGTGTTCTTAGCTAGTAAAGTCTTTTACAATGTTATGGAGTAATGTACTTTTTGAAATATTAATGGATTTTATTTTGATGATAAATTTTTTCTTACTCTGCCAAATCATGAACCGGGTTGAAGTGAACTGGCTTGCACTTTGGTCCGCAATGGGTTTGTTATTTGCCCCAATTTTGTTCAATGGGTTTACTATATCCCACAAACTCAGTTACATGAACCTAATGCACTAAACACTTTGTAGAAAAAGATGAGGACGAAAAATAACATAAAGGGGTAATTTAATTTTGGCTTCGTTTTCTTAATCACCTAAGTGAATTATTAATGAATTTATCAATTATTGTTGTTGACCAAGTTCTATATGTTAATTTACTATAGGAAATTCCAAGCATCTGATGTAATCGGAATACACATCAGATCAAGGCATTTTATAAGTAAATTACTTTGATCGAAAAATTTAATCAACAATAAAATAATAAATTCAAGAACATCAAAACACTAATTTATCAATAAAAAATCCATTTACAATTATGTGGGTGCCTTTCTCACCTTAATAGTGATTTTAGTCGATCATTTTAAAATTTAACTTCTTTCTATCGATTAAAACAAATAACAAAAATAAATGGAAAGTTGAAAGCATACGAAAATAACTCAATTGTCTTGTTCGAAATTATTCGACTCAACCTAAATCAAATAATTTAGGCTTGTTGGATTCCGATTAAGTGAAAGCAAAATGATTCAGATATGATTCTATCTAGTAGGATCCAAGGCGAATTTGGATATAGATAAAAAATTTTGATCTGAATATGGAAATACTCAGATCTGGCCCGGGTCCGACCAATTTAACCCCTAGTCGTACGGCTAGGAAGGTGCATGGAGCTTGGTACATAGTTCAAGCTCTACCCAAGTCTGTGGGACTAGGGCTTGAGCAATTCAAGCCCAATAGATGTTTAGGGCTACAATAGATTTCAGTGTCTCTTTAGAGTGGGCTTGTGCTAAGCCCACAACAATCGATAGTGTTGGAGATAATGATTCCAATCTTAAGGAAAGCCAACAGTCTGACACGTCTATTATTATGATAAGGAATATTCCACTCCCACAAAAATGCATTGTGGAACAAAGTTTTTATTATTTGGAAATACAATCAAGAACATGAGTAACACTTGGTATATTTTCAATCATTGTTTTAAGATGGAGTTTGATTTGTGTTTGCTGATGTCTTTCTGAAAGTTCAAGATTTCCGAAAGTGCACTTTGAATGTGTTCAGATCAATGTCTGCCAATCATGTGGGAAGCTGATGTTCGAAGTGCAACTTGGATTTGGAGATCCAATAAAGTAGTAATTTATTATCAATCAAACTTATCAGATATAAAAGATGGAGTTTCTTAACTTTAATTTGAAGAGTGAGAAAAGAAAGTAGTGGTTTACGATCAATCAAACTTATTTGTACATATATATAAGATTGCATTAGAGTTTGACATTTGGGTTTGTGGGGAGATGCTTTTCAAGGGCAAAACTTAATTTGGAGAGTGAAAAAAAAAGAAAAAAAATAGTGATTTATGATCAACCAAACTTATTGGACATGCATATAAGATGGAGTTGGAGTTTGAAATTTGGGTTTGTTGGGAGATGTTTTTCAAGTGCAAAACTTTAATTTGGAGAGTGAAAAAAGAAAGAAAAAAAAAAAAAAAGTAGTGATTTATGATCAACCAAGCTTGTTGGACATAAGATAGAGTAAGAGTTTGAAGTTTGGATTTGTGGGGAGTTGCTTTTTAAGTGCAAAACTTGGATTTGGAGACTTAAAAAGTAACAGTTTATGACCAAACAAACTTATTTGGAGATTCCCGTTTTAGGCTTTTAGCACTCTATTCATTATAATTGAAATTAATTTTTTTTTTTACCAACTACCAAAAAAACCAAGTTAAATTTAAAAATATCCTTCCCAAAAATGTAATGTTATAGTAAAATATTAAAGGGGGTATTTTAGTGATTTCGAAAAGTATTTTCTTTTTGGTAAAAAAAATTGACAATGACACTTTGCCTACTCTGTAGATATATTCATTATAGATTGACCCCCAAAGTAGCATATTAAAATTATTAGAAATCCAATGATTTTTATTTTTATTTTTTATTATCGATAATTTCTCTTTAAATTTGAGAGAGAGAGAAAGAGAGAGAGAGAATGGTGCCCTTCAAATTCTCACCAAGCGATATCGAGTTAATGGAGCATCTCAACACTAAGGTAAATGGGGGAATACTTCAACCATACCCCATTAAGGACTGCCAAGTCTACGAGTCTGAACCATGGAAGCTCCCAGGTACGTATGCATTTTATGGATACATATATTTCTGAAGATCCAAGAGGTCACACCTTTGTAAGATAGTAGAATTATTCTTGTTTCTAGTAGATTGCGGGTCTACTTTAACCCCGATCCTATCATGTTTCAATTAAATAATGAAATCTATAATGACTTATTTTTATGATTTTTCAGGACTTGAACATGTGAGAGACAATAAAACACAACAATATTACTTTGCTCATAGAGAAAGGTCTACACAAGGTTCTCTTTATCCCAAACGAAGTATAAAAGGAAATATAGGTGTGTGGACAACTAATGGTCGAAATGAGGAAATTTTGAATCAAGAACAAAGGTGTATTGGATACAAGCAACGGCTAGTATTCAAAATCGACAACAATGTGAAAACCAAATGGATCATGCATGAGTACACTTTACACCACAAGGATAAGGTTGTTTTAATTTTTTTTAAATTTAAATTAAAATAGGGGCCATTAATTTACTCTGGTCAAATCAAAGAGGTTTAAAAGTAAATTTAACATTTTTTCTATACATGTTAGAGTCATTTTTATCAAGAAGTTATCTACAAATTACATCTGATATATAGATTGACTATTCTATGAATATTTTCAAAACATATTTTGATGCATAATTTTAGAAAGCCTGATTTACAATATTGTCCATTGACATTTGTGAAATTCCCGTTCTAGCACACGATTCATTTTAATTCAAAATAAATATTTTTACCAAGTATGTAAACCTGGTAAGTAGACCTATTCATAGTAATTTCAAAACACATTCCCTATTTGGTAAAGAGACTCTGAAACTATGTAGACCTATTCATAATAAATTGACCCCCAAAAGGGTATCCATTCAAATTATTAGAAGGACTAAGAATTACACCCCTTTTTATAACTTTTTTTTGTTGGTTTTATGTTTGGTATTTAGATATTTGAAGAACTGGTGTTGTGTGGAATTATAAGGAGTGGGTACGCAGAATGGTCTAAAGACGCAAACAACGAATTTGATTGGATTCTGAAACTAGACGAAGCTTTTGAGTGTCTCGGGAACTGCAAAGTTGATGGATTGGATTGAATCTGGTATGACATGGGAATACACCCCCAATTTACAAAATTACTCTCGTTAGGTTTGACGTGGCAAGTGACTTTCATGTGCTGTTAGGTGAAAAAAAAAGTTAAAAAAGTGGTTTCATTTGTAAATATTAATATAATGAGGTGTTCTTAGCAAGTAGAGTCTTTTACTATGCTGAGGAGTAACTTTACTTTTTCAAATATTAATGGATTTTGATGATAATTCAAGTGGTACAAAATTAATTTATTTTATTAATTTGTGACTGGCATTGAGTGGGATGTTTTTTTTTCACTCTAAATAAAAATAAATAAATAAAGAGAACTTCTAGTGCCAAATTATCTTTTGCTAAAAGCACCCCAAGATACTTATTGTCAACCATTGACTTATTTTCTTTAAAAAAATTGGGGTGGAATAAGTAAAAGTTGGGTGCCAATAACAGCTCTCTTTAAAAATTGTTATGCAAGAATCGATGATAATAAAAAATTGCAAAATTTATGAAATTCAACAATATTTTTTTATTCAACGAGGTTGCCTAAATGAAAATCAAATTTACAATATCTCAATCATTCCTTCTTAGAAAAAATTAAAAATTACTTATAAAAAATCCTTAAAAAAAGTCAACGGATAGATATCCGATCGGATAGTGTTATATCCAAATTTGAATATAAAAAAAAAATATTGATATCCGAATGCAAATTAGAATCCGATCGGATATCACAAACCAAGATTCAAATTTGAATTTGAAAAATATATCGAATATCTGATATTATCCGATTCGATAAAAACCCTACAAATCTGTAAAAACCAAATCAATTTTCCTATTTTTTTCAAATAAACTTTGATTTTTTGAAAAAAAAAATGGTCTTAAAATCAAATAAATTTTAATTTTTGAAAAAAAAATGATGAAAAACTCAATTAAAACATCAAGTATTTTTTACATCAACTTGAAGAAATAGATTTTTCAAAAATAAATCAAGATTATTTAGATTGAAGTTGAAATTGATGGATTTTGAAGATGAAAAAAGGGTTTAACTATGTGTGTGTGTGTGTGTGTGTGTGAGTACTTAGCTTGATGCTCTTCGGCCGCCGGAGAAGAGGGTGACTAAGGAGTTCGCACAGTTGAAACGACAAAACCCACCTACTGGCTACTGCTAGTTCTTGGGTTTATGTTGAGGGAGAAGATAACTTTGTAAATTAAATTTGGTTGTGTAACATGAATACACAATAGGATATATATATATATATAAAAGTTTTGTTGTGTAACATGAATACATAACACATATATTCAATTCGGAGCGGATATTTTCGAATCGGATTTCGTAACATCAGAATTCGTATCCGAAACTCATTCGAATGTTAAAATAACATCCGAATCCGAATTCTATATCTGAAAATTTTGGATAATATCGATTTTTCAAATTCGAATTCGGATTCGGATTTCGACTATCCATTGACACCCCTATGTCATATAAACGAAAGGGCATTGAAGTAACATTGAAATTGACGTCGTTTTAGGCATTGGACATGGATGTGCCTATAGAACCATAGATGATTTTCATCAAGATACTAGTGAGAAGCATTTATGATTTTCTACAAGGTTGTTAAAACCGTTGAGCGGGACCTAAGTGGTGGACCCTCTTAGGGCCTAGGTGGGACCTAGGCAGGACTTTAAAAAAAAAAAAAAAAAAAGTTAATGTTTCAATTTTTTATATGTAGTAAAAGACATGCAAATAAGAGCAAAAAAGAAAATGTAAATATCATTACCAAGATGGTACTAAGTTACCCAACTACCATGCAAACATGAATGTCACCACAACTAATATGTCAGAAAAATGAAAAATATAACCGTTAATATTGAAGTAATTGATAACCCTCATCTTTATTGTTATAATAAGCACTACAAGAAAACTATGAATTAGAAACAAGAAATTGAAATAGATTTAAGCTGTTTCAAAATAAAAACGGGTTTAAGCCGTTTCATTTTAAAAAATGCCCCCAACTTTACATCTAAGTAATTATTATTAAAGTCATCTTTGTCAAAATAAATAAAATTATGATCCCACGACCCTATAACCACATTTGTAAGTTTTTACATTTTTAAAATAATAGAAATATCATTTTATTATGTTATACTCAAAATTTAATACTTTAAATTACAACAAAAACCTTTACAATATATTAAATGATAATATTATCTTTAAAATTTCCTTTGAACAAATTTTAATCATTCATAAATCCTGAAGTTTGCACTTTATGTCAATTTGCACATGCAACCTATTAGTTTTTTTAATCTGTGACAACTCAAGGTTAGTTAAATATTTGAGACACCATTTATCTTTAAAATTGCTTAAATATCTTTTAAAACATAATTTATACAAAATTATTTTATAAAATTATCATTTTAACTCCAAATTTTTGAAACCCCCCTTCAAGCAGTAAGGCTTAGGCACTTAGATGATCTAGGTGGGCAGAACGGGGCCCATGCGGGCATGGTTGCAATTTTTGGGAACATAGGTTCAGTGCACACCAATGTCCTGGATGATGTCACTTTCGATGTAACTCTAACACAGCTCCTTTTAAAATTCTTTAATAAATATTAGTCGGTTTGATGAATTTGAACTAAGGTGTTACTAGTTTGATAAGACTTTGACCTCTAAAATGACACATAGCCAAAATAAAGAAAGAAAAGGAAAAAAAAAAAAAGACAAATGACAAGATCAAGTGCTAGGAAGTGAAGGTCTCAATTTTCAATCTCTCAATATGATACCTGTCGACACCTCATTTTTTTTACTCTTCCTGATTAATCAATTTGTGAAAAGTGCATTGATGCGTGCAAGAAGAACAAGTATCATAGCACAAGACAAGAGTTTCTTATCTTACTTCTAGACAAAATGTTCTATGAAATCACAATCACATGCATGAATCACCTTCTAATGATTCTTTTGCTTTAAACTTTGATTTCTCGTATGGTAATTGATGTGCTTTACCATACTGACATCTCGCACAGACTGTATCTATTCTCACGTCAAGTTGAGGAAGTCCTTTAAGCATCGACTTCTTTACCAGCACACTTAGCTTGGAATAGTTAACATGACTCAACCGCATATGCCACAAATCTGCTGTCTCGTTCCTTCTTGTCTTATCTACATATGCAGGCTCTGCTGACATTACGTAAACTGATTCCAATCGTTGTCCCTCCATCATTGACTTTTCTGAGATTTTGAGGTCACGATATACCTTCACATCTTGGGGACCGAACAATACATAGTAGCCTGATGATGTTAGTTGAGCCACGGATAATAAATTTTTCTTCATTCCTGGAACATGGTAGACATCTTGAAGTGACACCTGGTTAGAATTATAACGAGGTGTGACTATCGTCTTACCGATGTGAGCTATCGGTAACCTTGAGTTGTCAGCCGTCACCACCACACGACTTCCCTTGTACTCAGATAAGTTTTGCAACTTTTGTTTATCACCTGTCATGTGATTTGAGCACCCCAAGTCTACGATCCAGTTATTCTCGTAGTCAATCCCTTTAGATGTAGTTGTAAGAGCTACTTCTTCTTCTTCCTTTACAAACAATGCCTCAGCATCCCATTCATCTTCAATTTTCTCTTTAGAACTGGAAGTAGCAGCATTACTTTCAGCATGCTTTTTCTTAGACCAACAGTCTTTCGCTATGTGGTCCTTCTTCCCACAATTGTAGCAATCGCCTTCGAACCTTCTCCTATTACCGTGATTCTTTGAAACTCCCTTTAGACGAGAGCTTCCCTTTCTTTGATGACTTCTTATCTTGTCACCATTCGTTTTAGATCCACCTCTGACGTGTTGCTTGAAGTTGCCTTTGCTTTTGCTTGTATAGAGTGCTTCCTCTTCACCCTTCAACAAGACTCCTCCCATTTGCTTAGCCAAAGCTTCTTGACCAACAAGCAAATTTTCGAACTCAACAAGTGATGGTTGTGTCGACTATCCTTGTACTGCAACAACAAAGCCTCGGTATTCAGGTCGCAAACCATGAATAATTATTCTTTTTATCCTGCTTTCTCTAATAGCAACGTTCGGATCTAACTCTGAAATTTCACGGCATATTGACTTCACCTTATAAAAGTATTGGACGATCGTCATATCACGTTGTGCCATTGATAGCAGCTCATTCTCGAGAAGTTGTAACTTTATATCGTTCTTCTTTGAAAAGAGTGTAGCGAAGGTATCTCATTCTTCTTTCAGTGTTTTGGCATCTCGAATGTGCTCTAACATTTCTTCTTCAATTGTAGTCTTTAAAGCAAACATCGCCTTGCCTGCTTTAATCTTCCATTTTCTCAAGATGCCATTGGCATCTTCTGTTGTCGGTTGTGTAACTTCACTACCACCGACAATCTCCCAAAGGTCTTGACCTTGTAGGTAAGACTCCATGCATGTTGCCCACGTGTTGTAGTTTTGGTTGTTGAGCTTCTTGATTCCTCCAACTATTTGAAGGTCACCCATCGTGTTGACAGAGCTTCGACTAAACGAAACAAACTTGACTAACGATCTTGTAGAGTAGTAAACTCCTCACGACTCAAGATAGCTCCACCAAAATCGATCCTTGGCAACTTCGCTCTGATACCAATTGTTGAGGAAAAACTAGAGTACTTGACTCTAAATGCACAAATATTGGATATAAACAAGTAAACAATTTACTTGTACTATACCCTCAATAAAGATATCACTCACAAGTTGAAGAAGAAAATAACACTCTATTAAGAAAAACACACTTTTACAAACACTCACACTTTTTACAACCTCTCAAGACCTCTTACTCACAACTTATTTCTCACAACTTGTTTCTTACTACTTGATTACAAAATGAGAGGACTCACCCCTATTTATACTTGTGGCACCTCCTTAACTAATGGCTAGAATTGTGCCAATACATTTTTAATCTAGTGATTATAATTTTGTCATCTAGAATTTTCTAAAAATATCTATTAGTCTAGAATTTTCTACCAAAATATCTTCAATTCTAGAATCTTCTATTTTTCTCTTATCTAAAAACATCTAGAGTTTTCTCTAAGAAGATTCTAGAAATTAGACTCTAAATAATTATTGGACTTGGACTATAAATGTGAGCTTTTCCCAATTTGGGCTGGTATTGAATTGTAACAATGTATATAAAATTGAGTTAGAGTTTTGACATTTGGGTTTGTGGGGAGATGCTTTTCAAGGGCAAAACTTTAATTTGGAGAGTGAAAAAAAAGAAAAAAAAAATAGTGATTTATGATCAACCAAACTTATTTGGACATGTATATAAAATTGAGTTAGAGTTTGACATTTGGGTTTGTGGGGAGATGCTTTTCAAGGGCAAAACTTTAATTTAGAGAGTGAAAAAAAAAATAGTGATTTATGATAAACCAAACTTATTGGACATGCATATAAGATGGAGTTGGAGTTTGAAATTTGGGTTTGTTGGGAGGGGAGATGCTTTTCAAGTGCAAAACTACGATTTGGAAACTGAAAAAAGTAGTTTATAATCAATCAAAGTTACTAGACATATATATATTAAATGGAGTTGGAGTTAGAAATTTGGGTTTGTTGGGAAGGGAGATGTTTAGAATATGTAAATTATTGAAAATGTTACCATATTCCATAATTAATCAAATAAATTATTGATTAATTCACTGTGGATTTAATTGACCAGTCTCTATGTGCCTATCAATGGATGGAGTCTGATCTGATTAAAATATGATAATGACCATGACACCCTTGAATTTCAAGCTGCCACGATATGAGTTGTATTTGATTAATTTTATTTTTTTCTTCTTAAATACAGATGATAAATATAATTGTAAATTTAAAAAGATGAAAATATTGAATAAATTTACATTATTACCCCCAAGCTAATGAGATGTTTTTGACAAGACTCCCTTAATGGTCAATATGAAGAAAGGGCAGGACGAGGAAGAACTTTTCTAGAAAAAGAGCTTCTACTACCGCACCAACTTTTACTTAGAGCACCCCAATCATATTACACCAATAAAGACTTAACATACAACACATATCTTGGGGTGTTATGAGTGATTGTTGGTGTGACAATAGAATCTCTTTCTAAAATCCTCAAGTGTGAACTTTTTAAGCTCAATTTTCTTTTGAAATTATAAAAATTAATGATGTCAACAATATTTGGTATAAAGACTTGTATTGAGGGCTAGTAATTTGTATAGTTGTATGAGGTGTTAGGTGAAAAAAGTTAAAAAAGAAGTCATATTTGTAAATATAAAGAGGTGTTCTTAGTAAGTAAAGCCTTTTGCAATGTTAGAGCATTAATCTTAACTTTTCTCTTTGAAGCATTAATGGATTTTAATAATTTTTCATTGACATTGAATGGGAGGATGATTAAAATAATTGACCATTAATTATTATTATTTTTTACTTTAATATAAAATATAAAATGGAAAATCTTAACATTAATTGAGCCAACCCTATTGATAATTCTACTAAATTTGATGAAGGGTTGACTCGAAACTCGACTGAGTTTGACTTGATTCAATTAAATTTCAAGGTGACTCAACTCCAAAACTCGATCAAACCAACTCATCGAGTCAATTCTTAAAACCATCATATCAAGTCATTGGTACATTCGAGTCTGCTAAAAAATACATTGAGGCGGGTAGAATAGTTAGGAGAGTTATTCGATTATGTATAATAATTTAGTACAAGACCACTCTTTACTTGATGATGTGGCACTAAAGAGACTCACTGATACAATTGCAACTCGAGATTGATCAATAAAGTTAGACTCATATTGCCAACTCAATATTTTTAGTATATCTCGGATAATGATAATTGTCATGTGAAGTCATATAATAATTTGTAAATTGTGATGTGAGAAATGACGATAATAATAAAAAAAATTACAAAATTTAGGTGATTAAATTTAAAACCCTGTCATAAAAAAAATTTCTTAAAAAGAGTTGACAATGAATATTTTAATCACACAAATCAAATTGTCCAATACCCTTCTCTTTAATATTATATTGAGAGAAAGCGGAGTAGAAGTGACTATATCTCACAAATGTCTCAACCTTTACATTTAAATTTAATATAATCATAGTTATTGTGGTTAAAATCAGAAAATTTTCAATCATGACCCTAAAATCACATTTTTTAATTTTCAAAATTACAAAATATCATCTTTTTTATTATAAAATCTTTAAAAACTTTTTAATCACTATTTTAAATTACAAATAAGCCCTTTTGATAAATGTGTTTTTGCACGTGCCACCTTCTAGTTAAAATTAAATATATAGTATAAATGAATGATAATTATATCTACACTATTATTTCACAATTAAATGAGTCTGATTTAGAAGAGTAAGGATCCAAAACAGTGTTCTGTGCCTAACCAAAATAAGGTGGCACCCCATTTTATGCAACATTACATTTTTGGGACAGATTGACCATATGGATATTAGGTCCATCCCTTGGTAAACCTACTTACCAAAAAATCATAGTGTTTGATAACTTGTATCAATTAGATCTTAGCTCTTGAAAAAGAGTTTAAATCCAACGATTAAAAATGATTCTTAAAAAATAGCTCTTGTATCTATTTGAAAATGATTCCAATCAATGATCAAAGTGCCGACCCTACCACATAGAATTGCTTAATGTAGAAGTAAATTCCAACCTATAAGTCATCGTTTGAATGAAGATTTTAAAAGCAACTGACCTTTATTTTCCTGAGAGTGGAATATCTACCCTTATTGGCTTAGGTACCCATGTTTAGTCACACCTGGGCAACCAATAAAAGTCCAACAAAAAAAAAAAAACATTAAAGAAAAAAAACAGCTAATCTCATGTGACCTCAATGGAATTTTTTTTACTATGAAGGCAACGTTTTGAAATTTGATCAAGCTTTTGAGTTTGTGGGGGCAATGCCAATTTGTTAGATTGGACTGAATACGGTATCCCCCAATGATGTGAGAATACATCTTTTATTTACAAAATTACCCTCATTAGGAGCTTGACATGGCACGTGACTTTTATGAGGTGGAAATTCAAGAGATATTATATTTGTAAATCGTCCTTTATAACGATCAAGGTTGTTAAGTCCACCAGTCCACTTCATGTACCCATAGAAGATTCGGCAATTATTCTGACCCCCTGCTTCTTCAGGTGAAATTCTAAGTTGAAGAGTTATTCGGAATGCTACCAAGATATCAGTATCTTTGGTAATATAGTCAAGAGTATAATAAGTCAATTTGTGATCTTTAACACCAACTTTGAATCCAATACTTGCTTAATCTCTGTTTGTGGTGACATAAGTCCTTTTCTACTACTCATGAATTAATAAGTCTCACAACGTATTAATATAATGAGATGTTCTTAGCAAGTAAAAGTCTTTTACAACGTTGAGGAGTAACTTTATTCTTTGAAATATTAATGGATTTTGATGATAATCCAAGTGGTACAGGATTAATTTATTTTATTAATTTGTGACTGGCATTGAATGGGATTTTTTTTTTCACTCTAAATAAATTAAAAAAAAAAAAAAAAAGAACTCCTATTGCCAAATTATCTTTTGCTAAAAGTTGGGTGCCAATAGCAACTCTCGTAAAAAATTGTTATGCAAGAATCAATGATAATAAAAAATTGCAAAATTTATATAATTCAACAATATTTTTGCCTACATGAAAATCAAATTTACAATATCTCAATCATTCCTTCTTAGAAAAAATTAAGAACTCGTAAAAAATCCTTAAAAAATTCTGCAATGAATAAGTCATATAAAATGTTTAATGTAGAAGGAAATTTGCTGTTCTCTTTAATATAAAATGTTTGATACATTCGCCTTAAATTATGTTGTGGCACATAACCATAAGTCATCCCTGAAAACCTTGATTGCTTTATAACCAAACCAGAGCATCTGTTTCTAGTTAATGGGTCCAATTAACCGGTGTCTAATTTTCAAGGAGAGGACATCAAAATAATTATACAAGAAAATACAGCAAAAATTAAATTTTGGACTGTTGTGATCTTATATAACTCATAGTTAAAATTCCAAAGGTAACATTAAAGACTTCGTACACTCACCACAAAGAAGTCATATTTGTGCATAACTATAAGGTCATAAATGAAGTTGATTGGTTACTTGCAGCACAAGAAATCTTATTACAACACTTATGACACATCCAACAATCTGTTCATAAAGCCCATTTTTAATGTGTGGGTCCCATGCATTTGATGTAAAAAGTTTGATACACTCCCTCTAAAGTTATAATTTCATGTATAACTATCAGTTATAAATGAAGTTAGTTGTCCAACCAAATCCCCTAATATATAGACAAGGTGGTCCCCTTTTAAGGAAAATTTTTCCACCTTAGCTTTGAAAGAAAAAAAAAACATAAAATAAAAAAAGAGAAGAAAAATAAAAAAGACAAATCTCGCATTGTGAGCTTATTGGTTTGACCCATAATAATGTTGTGGGTCCCGCTAATTTAATTTATTTGTGTTTTGAAGATGATTCCATTAAATCATTATGACTCACAGTGAAAATTCTAAAAAGTAACAGAAAAAGTTTTATACACACGTGTGCATTGTTGTACATAACTATAAGTCATATTTGTGCATTATAGTAGGTCCAGTTGATTCGGAATTTTTTAAATTAATGTCTCTTTCTAGAAGTGTTGTGATAGTATGTACATGTTCAGTGTAACTTGATTTTGGAGTTTGAACTTTGACATAATAAGTCTTTGGTCTCTATAAATGGAGCTCTAGCTTCCTATAAAATTTTCATCTCAAATTAGATCTCTTCCTTAATTTCCAATTGAGAGAGAGAGATTAAGAAAATTAAATGTCACACTTCATATTCTCACCTATGGATGCATCCTTATAGTGCTACCTCCAAGCAAAGACAAACAAAGAAATACTTGAATCAGACTCCATTATGGAATGTTAAATCTATGACTTTGTACCATAGTATCTCTCAGGTATAAATAAAGAAATACTTGAATCAATACCCATTATGGACTATCAAATCTACGACTTTGTACCATGGAATCTCCCAGGTATGAATACTTGAATCAACATTTGCTTGACACATCAATCATGGAATCAACTGTCAACACGCTTTATCAACTCATAGCTAAGTTGACACCTTCTAATGCCCTCTACACTATATTTTACATATATGTTTTCATTTTTAACAGTTTGTAATGTTTTCATTTTATTTAATAGAAATCAAATAAAATTGTCATGTTGTCATTTCATAAATTTGTAATCAGAAGAGATTGTGGGTTGGATCAATGTGTATATAATACTCCTTCACAAGTTGCTGCAATATGGGTTGTGATGGGAGGGAAAGTTTGGGATTCATGGAGAATGTTGGAATTTAGAGGGTTGAATTGAAAAATCCTTTAATATTCAATTAGTTTTAACCATATGGTAAATCAATCTATTAACCATAGAGTATTTCAAGCCCATGTTTGCTTTTATGCTTTATGTTTTTTGCTTTATTACTTTAAGTTTAGTTGATAGTTTTATTTTTGCCTTGAGTAATTTTAATCCCACATCGACTAGGAGAAAAATTGATTTGCAATTCTTAAGTAGGTGTGTTTCTAATAGCTTTAAAGTGGATAGAAGTAGTGGACGTGCTCATGCGCGCACACGAGGGCCTAAGAGGGAAACCCATGATTCTAATTAGAATTTGGATCCACCGGTCCAAAAATCTTAATGCGTGTGCGCACGTACGATGTGCGCGTAAGGGGGGTGCAAAACGTCAGATTTACACTTGCGCTTTAATTTTCAAGGTTCATTTTTATTTAAAAATTCTAGACGTTTTTTAAATTTAAATTCTGTTTTGAACTAGTGTGTTTATTCTGAACCAACACAATATGTCTGTTCGGAACCACTTTAGTGTGTTTATTCTGAACCAACACAATGTGTCTGTTCGGAACCAGTTTGTGACTGTTCTAAACAGTCACTTTCTCTTTTATTTATATTAAATGTTTAGTCGATTTAAACCACTTGATTTTCTCTACTATTTTATATTTTCGAATATCAGTAATTTATTATTTGTTGTGAAAGCACACAACATCGTCGAGTTCGAAGTTACATTCCAATTTAGAGTACCCTTTTGGATACGTAGGTTGTTGAATCCTGTAGAATGAACTCCTACAAACTGTGGTATTGTAATATGGGCGAATTTCGTTTTAGGATAATGCTTTGTGCACGCCTCAACCATTTCTTTTTAGGTAATATTTTTTTATTACATTCAATTTCAAAATTAAGATTTGTTCTAACTTCTTCTCTCTCTACCATAAGAAATCAGTATTCAGAAACAACAGAGAATTCATGGGAATTGAATATGGACTTTAGGAGAACTTTTTTCTTTCATAGAAAATCCAAGTAGGACTCAATGCAATAAAAGAGTTTTGGAGAGAAACAAAGAAAATCAGATTTATTAGTAGTTATTTGTAAACAAATAGAATCTAATTGGGAATTGAAAAGAACAAAAAAAAAAATTTGTTAATGATTGCCATAGAAAGAAGAGGCTGGTTGGAGGTGTAACAAAAAAAACCCAAATTGAATTCATGAGGAAACAATGAAGGAAGGCATAAAAATGAGAGTGGTGGAGAGAGAAAATATAATTGAAAAAACTTTAAATTGAATTCCATATGCTCTAACTAAATGCAATCCAAGGAACAGCCATATCATATAACAAACATAGGAGCTGTACTTTCTCATTGTTAAATCTTCCCTAAATTTCATATTGGCAATCGAACATTACAACCTTCTAAATTTGATGAAAAACTCTATTGTTAAAAAAAATTTGAAAAAAAAAAACAAATTTTTTTTAGCTTGATCAATGGTGTTGGAAATAGACAAGTGAAAAATAACTTTTTTTTTAATTTTTTTTTTTTAAATTCATAGAAATTCATCCTCTACAACACTTTTGTAGTGGATCATATTTTTGAATGTGACAAGATGATTTTACTATAAACTTTTGATTTCTTACCATGGTCAGGAGAGAGAAAAATTTTCTTATTATTGTTGATATCATCAACCCATATGTCAAAATGGTGTTGGTCTGAAGCAAACACTCACTCACTTACTTGGTATAATATGATGGATTCCTAATTTTTTGGTTAAAGATGTTTATCTCCTTAAAATCAGAATCACAAAACGATTTGTTAATTTAATATCTGTTAAAATATAAAATTTTAATTAACTTTTTAGAAAAAATTGTAAGAAAATTAGTTACACCGTTTGGAATGAAAAAAAGATTTAATAGTTGTTAAAATATATTTTTAATTGAAGATGCTTAGGTAGGAATAAAAAAAGATTTTTTTAATATAATAATTAGTGTAAATTTATTTTTTTGTTAGTTATTTAATATTTAAAAAGAAAACATAATAATTGTTAATGTGGACACGGGATTTTCAATGTTTTGAAACATCCCTCCACTTTGAGGTGTTTTGGAGTCGCCACCATTCATTTTTGGAAATAGGTGTGAATGGTCACCCGAAATTGTATTTTTGAAAAATATGTCATTTTGACATCCTTTTTGATGACTCTCGTAGAATAAGGTGCATGATCCAACCTTTGATTCAAGGTAAGGGGGTCCATTTATGGAGTAGGGAAGGTGTTAGGCACCCTACTCCATCCACGTAATGTGGTAGCCTCGAATTCGGTTTTTTAAATAAAAAGAAAATAAAATCGAAAAATGAAGAAAATTGATGTGTGCCCTCAAGTGTGAGGGACTTTCAATGTTGGCTCAAATCGTTGAGGGCACCCTTATGAAGAAGGGGCCCTTTGATGATTTAAACCATAGTGGTGTGTGCAAAAGTGTAGAGAAAGGGAGAGTAAAGGAGGGGAGTTGAGGGGGGTGTTCCTTTTGTCAAACCCACCTTGACCTTCCTTGACTTCCTTTGGCTTTCCTTGACTTCTTTTCTTTGCTTGATTTATTTGAGAGAAGGTTGAGAGTTGAGAGTTGTGTGATGAGTTGAGAGTTGGGTGTTGAGAATAGAGTAAGAGTAGAGAGTTGAGATGAGTTGTGATTTTTTAGAATTTTTTTGTCAAATTTTCATTAGGGATTGAGAGTTGAGAGTGATGGGATTTTTATAGAGGTTGTGGGGTTATTTTAAGGGTATAATGGGGTTAAGTGAAGAAAAGAGATAAAATGGTTATGAGTTTGATAGAGAAGTTGGTGTAATTTAAAGGAGATTGGAGGGTATTTAGGGAAGGGGGTTAAATGGGTGAGCTTTTGACCCAAATGGTTTGGATCCAACCCAACCCATTTGGGTTGAGTGTTTGGTGAGGTGAGTTTAAGATGGTGGTTGTGATTAAATGATATTTGATTTGAGAGAATGGGTGATTTAATGAGGTGGTTGATGATATTTTGGGAAGGTGATGGAGATAATGACATGTGTCAAAGTGGGTGAAAATGAAGGGTTGAGATGAATTGATATGAAAGGATGAGTGTTTGATTTGAGAGGATGGGTTTAGGCGTAGATTGTAGAGATAGGTT